>NC_139530.1:3808046-4073600 GCF_947247035.1 Vipera ursinii | reverse complement strand
TGTCCAGATCAACACATTAAACGAATCGATAGATAAAAGAGTGCATTTTGCGCGACCACCCAGAAAGAAAAAAAAGAGGGGGGGGGAAATAAAGAAAAAAAAAACCCACTCAATGAACAAGAGTCAGCAGGAAAGAGACAAAACCGAGAGGAGAAGTGGGGGGGGGGAAGCGATTCGACCCCAAACTCACCAAGAGGTCAAGCATAACAGAAAAGGGTTTGACAAATTAATGCATTCTTTCCAATAAAAGTTTAATAGATGGGGGGGGGGGAAAACTGCCAGCAAACTAAAAAGGAAATAAAATACGGTGCGTTGAGAAATGTCTAGGTAATTCATCGACAAACTTTTTTAAATGCCTGTTGTCTTGTGTCTCTCGCTACGTTTCTGGCCCACAATGACAAAAGGGGACTCGTCTATTTCGGAACACGCAAGAGGAAAACAACAACAAAAAAGGACAATTTCAGTATTTGGCCCACTGTTGGGTTAGGACGCCGAGCTTGTCGATCAGAAGGTCGGCAGTTTGGCGGGTCGAATCCCGAGTGCCGCGTAACAGAGTGAGCGCCTGTTACTCGTCCCAGCTTCTGCAACCTAGCAGTTCAAAAGCACGTAAAAATGCAAGTAGAAAAATAGGGACCACTCGGTGGGAAGGGAACAGCGCTCCGTGCGCCTTTGCGTCTAGTCCTGCCGGCCACGTGACCACGGAGACGTCCTCGGACAAGCGCTGGCTCTTCGGCTTGAAACGGAGATGAGCACCGGCCCCTAGAGTTGGAAACGACTAGCACGCGTGTGCGGGGGAACCTTTACCTTACCTTTTTACCTTTCTCTCCGAGATTTGCCCAGGATATAGGCAATTTGTCAGCCTCCACCATTTCGGTCTAGTTTCCTCCTGAAGAATTTAGACAGAGGCGAGCAGCCCTTTAAAAGGTTATTCTCTCTCTTTTTTCTTTCTTCTCTCTCTCTCTTTCTCTCCCTCTCTTTCTCTCTCCATCTCCCTCTCTCTCCATCTCTCTCCCTTTCTTTCAACTCCCAGAATTCCTCAGCCAGCGTGCTGATTCAGATTTATGACGGTCGCAGTGTCCCCGCGATGCCCCTTTTCACGAAATGGGGTGGATCTTTTAGTTACCAGCACAAATTTTGAGTTCAGATGCGGTCCTCTTGCGGGAGAACCTGGCTGGAGTCCGCTCTTTGCCAGGTTTCATTCGGGATTCAGCCTGTGATTACCTTAAGGCAGGGGTAGGCAACCTCGGCTCTTTTATGACTCATGGACTTCAACTCCCAGAATTCTGAGTCAGCTGACTCAGGAATTCTGGGAGTTGAAGTCCACGAGTCATAAAAGAGCCAAGGTTGCCTACCCCTGCCTTAAGGGCTCCTAGCTGGGCCTGCAAAGTTGTGAAACCTCCACAAAAGCTCTCCAGATCAGCTTTGGCCAGCGGGGGGGGGGGGGAAACAGGGTGGGTGGGCGGCCGAACGCACGCCTCGGGCAAGCAAGTCAAGCTACAACTGGGAAGCAAACGATGCAATTAGTTGCGAGGTCTCTCTGCGGAGCCCCGCTGCAGATAAGATTGGATTAGGCAAGACCTAAGCAGAAATGGGAGAAAGTGACGGAGAGTAAGCATTAAAAAAGAAAAAAAAAGATTAATTAAAAGAGAAGCAAAAAATAAATAAATAAATAAAAATAAAAATAAAGATGCTCTGGCCTCCAGAACGATGCAGGCTTCCCAAAGGACTGGGCCCCTCTTTGCATAGGGTTTCTCACCTCCACGAGATCAGGTTGTATTTCAGGGCACTGTTTAGCATTGCGGTGCCTTCCTCCCTCCCCTCCCCCTCCCCTCCCCTCCCTCCCTCCCCCCATCCCGCTTTTCCAACGAATTATTTTTATTTTATATCTCCGTCTATATATAGATATATAGCTGCTATGCGTTTCTCTTTCCTCCGAGCAATTACCCGGCAGTATATAAAGAGCAGGGAGATGATGTTAATTAAACAGAAGATAATTTCTGTCAGCCCACAGAGTGGGGGGGCAAGGGGTGGGGGGGAGGAGGAGGAGAGGAGAGGAGCGGGGGGGGGAGAGAAAAGGAGCAAGCTGGGCCTTGGCTGCTTGGAAAATTTCCTCTGCTCAAAGCACAGGTTATTCGTGTCAGCAAGAAAGGGGCTAATTTATTTAAATAATAATCGTAATAAACTTGGGAAAAAACCCACCCCACCAAAAAAAAAAAATTAAAATAAAATAAAATTGCTGCTGGGAGATACAGAGCCAAGAATAGGGGTGGAAGGTGCGCCGGGACATCTGAATTTGCAGCAAAGGCTCCTAGTCTAGTGTGTGTGTGTGTGTGGGGGAAACGATGACGCAAAGATGAAGGTGGGCACACAACAGCGTTGTGACATTTTAGGTCTGCAAGATTCCTCCCGGATCAGGTGGGGAAAGCTTCATCGGAAAGCCTGCGGAGGTGACTGTTAAGCCAAGACCAGCTTTCCGAGCCGATGGAAACGGCCGAGCTGAACCGTGTTTGGCAGAGACAAAATTCCTGGTGTTATCTGCAAGGTGTCAGGATGGGAAATCTGGACCTAAACGTTGACAGGGGGCGATAATAATAACATTTGCAGGTGTTTTGTTGTTTTTTTTAAACAAAAACAGTGAGGATTCCGGAATAGGACTTACGGCCACAACGGAGCCCTAAATTTCCGTTGCTAAGCGAGACGGTTGTTAAGCGAATTTCGCCCCGTTTTACCACCTTCCTTGCTAGGGTTGTTAAATGAATCACCAGAGCTGGCTTCCCCACTGGCTTCGCTTTGTCAGAAGGTGGCCAAAAGGGGAATCACGCCACCCCGGGGCGCTGCCACCGTCGTAAATAGGAGTCAGTTGCCAAGCGTCCGAGACCCTGGGGAGACTGCGGCGGTCGTTGAGTGTGATTTTTTTTTTTAAAAGCCATTCTAACTTTCAATGGTCCCTAAATGTACTGTCACAAGTCGAGGACGATCTGTATTTCAGAGTTCTTTGGCTAAACACTGTATGACAAAAATGGTTTGTTTATAAACAGGTGACCAACGTAGCTTCTTTGGGTTAGTTGTTTATTCTGCTTCATCTCTGGCTATGTTCACATGTTGCAATCAGATGCTTTTTTTTTTCTTTTCTTCCCCCCCCCCCCCCAAAACCAGCTACAACCAGGGACCGGTTCGGTTCCATGGAGAGAAACCTAAGTCTTGTAAGTAATGATAATAATAAGTTGGAAGGGACCTTGGAGGTCATCTAGTCCAACCCCCTGGTCAGGCAGGAAACTCTATACCATTTCAGACAAGTGAATCTACCTACCGAATAGTAAGGTTTAAAGACCACAAATTTCTTTTTCCCAAAGGAAGGGAGAAAGATTGGAGGGCAACAACGCTGTTATGTTGGCTTTTGATCTGGCCATGAGAAGGAATGAAGATCAACTGTCGGCCTCGAAGCAAAGGCAGGTTTTGAGGACAGAAGGAAATTTAGAAATTTAGCCCAGCTTCCTAACCCTTTTGGTTTTTGCCACACACACACACAAAATCTCCTCCCACTCACTACCATGCTGAAATGGGCAGGAATTTCACAGACGGCATATTCACACACACACACACACACAAATCTTCAATGGGAAAGAAATAAAATGTACGGCGGTCAAGCTAGACCAGCCCAATAGATATATTTTTTCCAAGTCAGAGTGCATCTGATCCAGAGCAGAGAGTTGGAGAATCCCACCTGTGGGATGGGACGGATCTTTTTTGCAACGAGTCCGAGAGATTGAGCAACTGGGTTTGCGAAAGAGGAGGTTGTTTATTATTTATTATTTCAATCCTCTTTCCTCACCACCTTGAGAATCTTGGCTAACAGATCCCTGTGGCTAGAGAGGACTTTCTCCACCCTTCAAATACAAACTCTGAGAGCAGGCTAAGTCTGAGAAGGGAAGCTGGGAAAGTCTGGATCTCACACACACACACACACACACACACACACACACACACAATCACACACACACCAGCAAACCACAGGAGGGAAGGCAGCTCAGTCAAAACACAGGGGTCATTCAGAGAGCAGGAAACTGCGCCGCTGAGCACCTTTTTTCACGGAGCACTTTGCAGAAGTTCCTCCAAGCAGATCCTACTCAGGGGAAGACGGATTGGTGCCTTGGAAAGGAGGGTGGGGAAAGGCAAGGATTTGTAGATACGGCTTGCGCTGCACATAACTCACCAGGGCGTTGCGCGACGCTCCATTCTCCGTTCCAGAAGATCCGATCTGGAAAGCAAAGAGAGGCAAGGTTAGACTGCCACCCAATGGTCATCTCTCAGCAAATGTGCAGTTGCGCACTACAGGGGAGGGAGGGAGGCTTGTAAACTGTGCAAATCTATTATTTATTATTATTATTATTATTATTATTATTATTATTATTATTATTATTATTATTATTTTAAAAAGTTCCAAATTAAAAGGGGGCTGTAACGGAAAGGCTGCGATTGCCGAGGACCAGCAACGCAAGAATAAACGGTCTTGACTTGGTGCAAGGCAGTGGCCCATCCTTTCAAGCCCACGAGCCTTATCCTGCTCCGTCGCTGAATTAGGACCAATGGAAAGAGTTAAATGATGGGACTCCTATAATTTACACCTGCATTGGTGTGTGTGTGTGTGCACGCGCGCATGCTACCGTAGTTGGATGCGAACTGAGTTTAATGCACTTGTGTAGAGCTTGGACTGCTGTTGCAAACCGACTGGAGGTGCGACATTTTACTGACTACGGCTATATATTTCCTTCACTAGCTCTCTTTGTATTCTACCTTATATTGCCCCCACCAAAAAAGAGAGAATTTCCCCCACCACCCCCGAAAGCCCCCTTCCTTTCCAAAAGTTCAATGAAAACAAGATTGTTGACTCTGGGAAAAGGGGGTGGGGAGGGAGAGAGAGATAGAAAGCTGCGGAGAAGATGGGTAACGGAATGCATTTTTAAAAAAGAAAGAAAGAAAACAGCGCAACTGGTAAGATTAACAAACAGCCGCCGTCATCACCACCACATACGATGGCAAATCCAATTAATATGTTAGTATTTGTATAGGCTGAGAGACGTTTGACCTCCAGAGTCTGCAGGTGAAAAAGATGAAAGGGCAATTTCAATTGACTCCGATGAAGGTTTGGCTGGCTGACTGATTAACATTCAAGCAGATATATATTCTGCCTTTATGCAGAATTCCAAGATGTTTGCGAATTAAAAAAAAAAAAAAGAAAAAGAATGGAGAAAGAATGGGAGGGGAGGGGTAGCGTGGTGTGGTGCTTAAAAGAAACCCTTGGCAGCAAACTCTTGAGCAGGGGGTTGGACTAGATGACCTCCAAGGTCCCTTCCATCATCATCATCATCATCATCATCATCATCATCATCATTATATCTTCAGGTTTGTCTAAACTGAGGTTCAGAAAGTGTGGCGTACTAACATTCTCACTGGGCCCAGAGATCCCCCTAAATGTGGTGTGGCCCATTTTTGTGTATGTTTTATAATTTGGGGAGATCTAACGGGGCAAAATTGGTGCTTTAAACGTGGAGATGCTTAAGGAGTCTCTTTTTTCGGGGGTACCCCTTTAAACGTCTCTTCTATAACAGCAATTGGGCAGCCCTGTCCTAAGAGAATCTAAGAGTTGAAGAGCACGGGGGGGAGTAGCCTTCCCCCCCTCCAATTTTTCATCAGATGCCTTTTTTTTTTCTTCATTCCTGTAATGTTGTGATAAAAGAAAGATGGCCGGTGATTGCAAGCCTGCCTTTTTCTTGCTTTTTCAGCTCATGTGTACTGAGCCGGAACTTCTCCGTTGCCCTCATCTAACTACCTTCTCAGAAACCACAATTGCTTCTCTTTTTTCCCTTTTAAAGACTTTATTGAATTTTACATAAATGTGCAGATATTAAAAAAAAAAAAGCGCACACACTCACACAACCTTCCAGACTCCTCAGAGACACAGCCTAAATGATTCATCCAATTAGAACTTCATTTGGCTATTATGGAAGATATTGAGCCATATAAATCAGTTCAGGTTAAGATGAAGGAGTAAGAAAAAGACAAATGTTTATGGACGTGTCTAAAGAAATGGATTAAAAAAAAAACAAGGGCAAAGTGTACACACACACACACACACACACACACACACACACACACACCCCAAAGAGTAGAAAAACAGGCTTTCTGTAGAAACATTTTCTGATACTTGTTCAGTTTCTTAAACTGAAAATCACCAGGTTCCTGCATCGGTCACAGCCAGGCATGACCCAGACCTATAAGTGTGATTTTGCCCAGCTTAAAGATAAACCTGTGGTCCACTGTTAGAAAAGGATAAGTAAAATTGTGCACAAATGTTGGGCCTGCTTATAGACATGCAGAAACAGATCAAAATAAGTCCTGTGTAAATATAAACAGCCATGTCCAAATATCACAGCTATTTATATGTTGTTGTTGTTGTTGTTGTTAGTTGCGAAGTCGTGTCCGACCCATCGCGACCCTATGGACAATGTTCCTCCAGGCCTTCCTGTCCTCTACCATCTTCTGGAGTCCATTTAAGCTATTTATATGTACCAGAGGCAATTTTCTGCTACTACGATGTGCTGTGGATCAATCTCCTGGCTAAATAATATTATCCAACCAAGGAAACGAACGAAACAAGAAAGTTCTTCCTGTATTCCTAGAAGGGAATCTCCAGCCTTGCTGGGCATCCCTCGCAAACCGGCTATGCTGGCTGTGACTGACAGCATTTTGTGGGCACGCTGGCTGGCCAAATGTCGATCAGCTCATTCAGATGCCCGGATTCAAATACTGGGAATGCATTCAGGATGGTAAGAATTTAAGTATGATTTTTTTTTAAAAAAATGTGTTTTTTTATTTCTGTAGACAAAATGAGTTTTGTCTCCCTCTGTGGACCCCCCCCCCTTCCCAGGCTGGGGACAGGGTAAGGAAAACCTCTTTACGCCTCTTCCTGGGGGGAGGAGGGGAAACCGGCAGGTGTGCAGATTGTGCCTGCCACCCTAGCGCTCTGTAAATGCAGGACTACAACTTCCATCACACCCAGGTAAAGAAAGGTAGCCTGACCACCAGAGACTGATTATCAGGCGTGTTTAGAAACTGCCCATCTGCCTAAAAGAAAAAAGAAAGAAAGAAAGAAAGAAAGAAAGAAAGAAAGAAAGAAAGAAAGAAAGCCGCCAGTGCCTTATTTCTTCTCTGCTGGAATTAATGCCCACCCTCTCCTCCCCTTCTGGAACGGGGGGGGGGGGAGGGAGGCAGAGAGGGCTGAAATGGATCTCTCTTCCTTCTTTGCTGCCTTTAATTTCAGACAGCAGCAAAGGCTGGCTAGGATATTTATTCCTCTTTTTCAAAGGGGCAGAAAACTAATCCCCCTCTACCCTTTTGGCCCCTGCACAATGCAGCCCATGACACCCCCCCTCCGCAACCCCAACTCCTCCATCCCCTTTTAGGGATTCTCCCTTGCCTTTTTTCTTTCCTTAAGGGAGGGGGGAGGGTGGCAGAGCACCTCTCTCTCTCTCTCTCACTCACACACACACACAGAGAAAAGGCCTTCCCTTATGTGGCCCCAAAAGATCCCCTCCTTCCCCCCTCCCCTTCGAAGATAAGGTAACCTTTACTGTCATTTATTGTAATTGGGCTACATTATTTAATTCTTTAACTTTTGTACATTGTATTTTTTATGGTATTCGCACTGTACACCGCCCTGAGTCCTTCGGGAGAAGGGCGGTATAGAAATTATATTATTATTATTATTATTATTATTATTATTATTATTATTATTATTATTATTATTATTATTATTATTATTAATTTATTATTATATTATTATTATTATTACTATTATTATTATTACTATTATTATTATTAATTTTATTATTATTATTATTATTATTATTATTATTATTATTATTATTATTATTATTTCTTCTTCTTCTTCTTTTTTCCCTTTACACCCTGGCACACTCTTTGGTTAAAACTCCTGTTGCCTGCTCTCCAAAGTGTGCAGGTACACAACCCAGGTATAGAAATCAAATAAATAAAAAAATAAATAAAATAAATGCTGGGGACGTACGAGCGGATGCGCCTGCGAAGCCCTGGTGGGGCAGAAGCCTCCCCTATCTCGGGGGGGGGGAGATTTCTAGGGGTTTCTCCCCTGCAGAAGGGGAGGGAGGGGAAAGAAAGGGGGGGAAACCCCCCCTTTCCTCTCCTCCCCCCCTCCCCTGCGGGCCACCCAGCACCCCTGCCCTTCCCCTGATGGGAGCTGGGGAGGGGGGGGGCTTAGGGTCCCCCCCACTCTTTGCAACTCCAAAGCCTTTGCAATCTCCCACCGCCCCAGGCGCCCCTCTGCAGGACGGGGAGACGCCCCCCCTCCCCCACTCCCAGGCCTCTGCCCTTCCCCCTCCCCTCGCCCCCCCCCCCACCAAAGGCAGCCTCGGCTCACCTGCCCAGGTTGCTCTGCCTGCTCCGAGGAGGCCATCTTCCCAGACCCGGCTAATCGCGCCGGGCCGGCGCACGGAGGCCAGAGGAAGGCGGCCGGCCGAGGCAGGAGCAATCGAGGCCCGAGGCGCCGATCGGGAGGAGCGCTTCGCCGCGCTTGGGAAGGGGGGGGGGAGGGAACGGCCGGTGGTTTTTTTTTGGACTCGGGGTGCGTAGGTGTGTGTGTGTGTCTCTTTCCCACCCACCCCCGGGAGCCGGACCTCGGAAAGGAGGCAAGGGACTTGGCTTTGGCCTCCGCCCGCTGGAAGGAAACGCCTGGGATTTAAGAGGACTTCTCAGAAGAAAGGACGAGGGAGGGAGGGAGGGAGGGATGGATGGATGGATAGATGATAGATAGATAGATAGATAGATAGATAGATAGATAGATAGATAGATAGATAGATAGATAGATAGATAGATAGATAGATAGATAGATAGATAGGCAGAGAGACAGATTAGATAGATAGATAGATAGATAGACAGAGACAGATTAGATAGATAGATAGATAGATAGAGAGAGACAGAGAGACAGAGAGACAGATTAGATAGATAGATAGATAGATAGATAGATAGATAGATAGATAGATAGATAGATAGATAGATAGACAGATATGGATGGATAGATAGATAGCAGACAGAGATGGATGTATGGATGGATAGACAGACATGGATAGACAGACAGATATGGATAGATAGATAGATAGATAGATAGATAGATAGATAGATATAGATGGATATGATAGGAGATAGATAGTAAATCTTGCAACTGAATTACTATGTACACAGGTGTATTTAGATCCGAATGTCCAGCCTTGGCCACTTTAAGACTTAATGGCAGGCACACTGGCTGAGGAATTCTGGGAGCTGAAGTCCACAACTCATAAAAGGGCCAAGTTTGAAGAGCCCTGGTCCCTTTCAATTTTTCCCTTAAGGCAACAAGCATATGGACTTAATAAAATGCTAAAAATATTAAGAAGTGCTCTGCAGGTCTTAAAATATGGAGTGTCTTTCAGATAGTTAAAATGCCCACCATATTAACGTTTCGGAGTTGATAAAATCACACTCACCAACTCAGAATGTACCTACTGACATTTGGCTCTGAGAGCCGGGAAGATGACTCAGCGATACAAACCCTTTTGTTTTCAACCGGTCTGAAGTCTGAGCGGGGATGAAAACTACCTCTACCATCATGCCACGGGATAGTGGGAGGGCGCCTTTGAGACTGAACTACATTTCCCAGAGTGCCTCAGCAGGTCACGCCAGGCTCTGATTGGCTTCCTAGAGAGAGCTGTCTTGCTTGCCTGTGGAATTCAAACCCACCAAAGGGAGCAAAGCGAAAGCAAAGCCAAGCGATGGCAGAAGGGGCTCCAGGGCTGCCCCGGTTGAAGCAATGCCTGATCAGGCGGGCAGGCCAACAGGAGCAGCATGGGGTAGCCGCCTCCACCCTCCAGGAACTGAAGATTAAAGGTAAAGACTTTCTGCTTTGGGGCTAGCAGACACCTTTTGCTCCGCAGGCAGAGGGGCCACAGGTGAAGTGGCCCGCTGCACGGCTGCTTTGTGCTGAAGCCACATACAGATGTTCCAATTCCTTGGCATGAAAGCAGGGGTCTTCAAACTTGTTGACTTCCGGACTTCAACTCCCAGAATTCCTCAGCCAGGCGTGTTTGAAGACCCCTGCGTGAAAGGATTCACCGCTGGAGAGAAAAGCGAAAAGCTGAAGGCGGCGTGGGGCCTTTTTGAAAGGGCAGGAAAATAAAATTAACACGAGAAACATTCTCGGCCAATGCAATGAAATGGTTCTGTCTGGTCCTCTTTCCCCCCCCCCCCAGCCTGCAGTCTGCTCGCAATTGACGTGGCCTCCCAGCCTGTCACTTTGGTCCTGGCGGAAGACGGCACCATAGTAGAGGACGGCGATTACTTTTTGTGTCTGCCCCCAAACACCAAATTTGGGGTGGTAGCCAAGAATGAGACATGGACCTCCGGCAGCAACAGAGGTGAGGAATTAAGAAAAGCCTTTGGAAGCTCAGATCCAGAAAGGTGCAAACAAGGCACGTTTTTGCACAAAGGTGCAAACAAGCTAGTTCTCTGAATGTCTTGTTATTGCACTTAGAAGTTTATAAATGGGGGGGGGTTTTGGGGGGGGTAGGAAGAGAAAGTTTAAAAGGCACGTGCGTTTATGAAAAGGCATGAGCCGCTCACAGAAGCTTATGCTTTTTAACAAACCCGGTTAAGAGTGAAAAGGTGCCCACGGTGTGAAACTACACTTGCGTGCATCGCTTTAATTTTTAACGCCTAGCGGACTCACAATTCTGTCCGTGTCAGGTGAGGGCACAACTTGGCTAGAGGGAGAGATCACAAACACAAACGAAGTGGATGGCGGTGGAGAAAAATGGCAAGCTTTGGCCAGGCAGCTGAAGAAGGATTTATCCACCATTGTGCTGATGTCTGAAGAAGACCTCCAGGTATGGAAAGGTCACTTCCGCAATGAATCTCTCTTCTTCCAGCCTAACTCTTAACCCTCGTCACCTTTCTTTTATCTAACCGATGGAATAAATAAAGATTGAGACGGCCGGCCCAATTTCTTGGAATCTTCCGTGAGCAAAGCTGGCCTTGCTTCTTACGGCCACATTTGATAACGGCTTCGAGCTAAGCGGGGGGGGGAGTCTTTGGAGTTTCTCTCACCTTGGCTACCGAGGGCTGGATCCGCTTTTCTTCCAGGCACTCGTTGATGTACCGTGCTCAGATTTGGCTCGGGAACTTTCGGAGGATCCGCTCCAAACCCAAAAGTTACAAGGGACTTTTCAGGAGACCCTGGACAGGCGGGAAGAGGAGCGTCAATCCCGTCAGCTTCTGGAACTTTACCTGCAGGCGGTAAAAAGGGAGGATCAGGCTGCATCCACAGCAGAAGGTAAGAAGGCCACTTGGAGAAGCCCTGTTGAAGGGAGGGAGGGAGGGAGCGGGGGTTTATTTATTTCCTTTCTTGCTCCGAATGTCTCCTTCAAGAGACGTAGACTCTTCTCTTTGGGTCTAGCCTCAGAAGCAGAGGAAAAACCCGTGGGAGGGGCCGATGCTGTGGACGCGGGGAGCAACGGAACGAGCTCGGCCCAAAGGGCTCGGCTGAGCAGCCGCGTTGTGACTGTGCTGAAAGACAAGCCTGCCCCGGAACTCAGCCTGGCCAGTCAAGATTTAGAGGTGGGTCAGTGACAGCAGGGTCCAGCCGTTCAGCCCGGATGCTTTTTTCACCCTTCGTTCTTGGTCTAATAGCCCAGCATTACAAGTCATGCCTTTTTGCCAACGCTGTTGTTTTGGCATTGACAAAAGAGTTGGAAATGTCGCCATTTTCTTCCTTTCGCTTTTAGAGTTAGATGATGCTGGGAGGGGTGGGGGGGCATGTGAATGAGAGTCTAGCTAGACGTAACAACCTGAACCTGGCGTGAGAATCAAGGTTGTTGAAATTAGCCTGCCTATCTATCTATCTATCTATCTATCTATCTATCTATCTATCTATCTCTACCTATCTCTATCTCTACCTACCTACCTATCTATCTATATCTACCTTTCTCTCTACCTATCTATCTCTATCTACCTCTACCTACCTACCTACCTACCTATCATCTATCTATCTATCTATCTATCTATCTATCTATCTATCTATCTATCTATCTATCTATCTATCTATCTAAACAAGGCAGGAACATCTCTGGCTATGAGTTAGGATGACAGCAACCTAAATTGGGAAGGTTTTACAATCAGATCACAATGTAGGGCTGATTTTTCCCTACAGACCTTTGAGTCAGAAAAAAAAGAGCATTTCTTAATCCGTTACAGCTGGTTTGCAACGAAGATTCAGAAATTCTGTCTCGGGCCCTAAACTGGGACAAGCGCCATACCGAAGCCTTGAAGGAGGCATGTGCCCGGGAGCTCTCAAGGCGACGGCAGCAATTTCACTCTCTAAATTCACTGAGGACCATCTCCAAAGGCAAGAAAAAACAGCCAGAAGCTGGGGAGGGGTCGAGTTCTAAACGTAGGAAGTAAAAAAAAAAGCCCCGGAAGACGGACTTTTTCGATGCAATGAATCAACCCTTTGGTTTTGGATTGAATGGTAACGCCGTCTCTTTTCAAACCGACCAACAAAATAGGAAAGCAGCAGAGGTTCGATGACTCTGTAGCTTCTCGCTTCAGCAAACCGTTTATTTGCAGGAAGTGTGCTAGTCCAAGACAAAAGTATTTGAAGATTTATGATGTATATTGAAATGCAAAGACAAAAATGCTGTTTTGAATAAGGCCTTTTCCTTGATGCTTAGAGGTAACACTATGAAGCGGCAAGATGCAGAATTTTGCCAATGTGGGTTTGAATATGAATAGCTGATTATGGATGAAGGACCAAGCGACAGACTCTTATTATGTTAGTGATTATATGTTTGTATTTTTTTTAAAAAAAATTACATTTGTATTTAAGATGTAAAGGCTTTGTATTATTGGCTATTATTCTGACTGCTGACTGAGCTATTGAACTTCAGTATTACGTAGGCTTATATTGGGATACATATTCAAGTAGCACAGCCCTCTGCAGTAGTCTGTGTAAGTAGCAGTCATTTGTAAAATAAAACTGGAAAAGAGTCATGTTTCTACACACACATGCTCACACAATACAATGATCCAAGGTTAAGCCCAAACATATTTGTCTCTACCTGAACCAGGGGTATTCCGAACCACTAAATTAGGAACACATAAAAAAACCACACGTGATATTTACTCTCGACTGGAGGAAGCACAAAGGCACACGTAGTAATATTTTATTTCAGCATGGAACAATTGTACGGGGAAACAACTCGACACTGGCAACAAAGCAGGAAAGACGAACTGGCACACAGCATTTTTAGCTTGCCCCAAAGCATCTTTGTGGAACTCTTACAAGGCGTCTTACAAGAGCTGTGTTTGTGTTGTTCCTCTTCCATTCAGAGGATGACGGTTTAAATAATGCTGTACGTATTAAGGGCACAGAAAAACCTCAATACGACAACGGACAGCTTGCTCAGAGTTCTGAATAATTTTTGTATACATCCTTCAACTTTACAGTATGTGGTTATCCTGTTATTTCTGCCTGTACTGTCTATTTGAACTGCAGGCACCACTTACAAGTAAAATTACGTATTTCACAGAAGAAGAAGGAATAACTTTTGATTTTTTTCCCTTTGGGAAACAGCTTTGATAGGGATTTTACAAATATGAGATCCATACATATTTTTTTTCTTGTTCAATTAAGCAGAAGCCGGAGGACGGTTACAATCCTGTTTTTGCTGATGGGTATTGTCAAACGGAAGAGCAAGTGGACAAACGGTGCTCTTCGTACAGTATATCCTACGTAGAACCAAAGTACATTTATAACATGAGCAAGGCGGGTGTTTGGCCACACGAGAGACCTGGGGGAACGCCACGAAAGGCTGGCAGGAACATCTGCGTGGGAACCAGGAGATCCCACCATCGTATAAACAAAACTTTCTGCACGCACACTTCTAATACCAAGAGAAGGGAAAGTGAAATTGAATGAGAGAAGAGCGTTAGCTGCCAAACGTGGCTGGTCAGAGCCACTCGGAGTCCATCCGCGCAGGAAGCAATTTGTTAGCAAGAGGAGAAAGTTTTCCAGAAAAAGTTTTTACAGGGTGTTTTTTCCCGAGTTGGGGGCTGAGGAACAGGCCCTCTGTCTTCCCACGGGCTGGCTACAATCTTCTCCTGCCTGGACAGATGGGACACATTCACCTGCGATGCCCGTTCGGTCAGCCCTGAGAGAAGAGCAAGTAATTCCTTCTTTTCTAGGTCTGCCGGTGCCTGGAGATACTTGTAAACGGAAACAAAAGCGAATTAAAGCATTATTCTGGGAAGAAGCGAGGTAAACCGAGGCTTTAAAAGGGCTGGGAGATTTAAGCTGCCTTGCCTTTGGCAAGTCAATCCCGTGAACGTCTCATGCACAGACCCATCCTTATTCCTGAAGATTCGACCGGACACGGAAAGGCTCAAATATGTCCTTTAAGAGCTAAGGATGTTTCAAATGTTGTAAAAAAATGGATCTGAATCCGCCAGCAAAAGACTTGCTCTCCTTATAGTTAATCCGAACCAAGGGCTGTTAAAAAGGTGGCGAAATGTAAACCCTGAGATTTTGATGTTGAGAGTACTTCTCATCCCACGTCTCTGGGATGGTTTCAAAGGCTATTCCGTGTCCCTGAATGACTACGCCTTGATTTAAAAGCATTTACACTAAGGTGCTAAGGGGGGAAAGCTTCTGGCAACTCTTAAGTTTTCGTTCAGGTTTTGAAGTATGGTGGTCTCGTGTTCTGAAGTAGGAAATAAGCAAGCAGGATTGTTGGGTTTTTTTGCTCTTTTCTTCAAATGTAATTTCACTCTGGTCCTTTTCATATAAAAATTAAATTATTATTTAAACAAACCGCTCTCTCGTTAAAGCAACTGCTGTCAGCTATTAATCTATATCAGGCTGCCCTTGTTTCTTCCAAGAATTTGGAAGGAAAATAAGATTGGGAACAAAGTCTTTTTTTTTTAATGGAGTGATCCTTGAATCTGTTTCAGAGAGCCAAGGTCAAAGCAAACGTCCCGAGCTGAAAACTTTTAAAATGATCTTTTGTGATGACCCACAGCAGTTCTTCTGAGGAAGGTGAAGATATGCAGTGGGTCTTTTGAATGAGAAACATACAAGGGAAATCCAAGGAAAGACTCACCAGCACCTGGGGGCTCTTCAGCTTTGTTTCCCACGAGCTATTTCCTGATTCTTTGCATCATTGTCTCCCAATTTATTTATTTTTTGCTTTGAAAGGGTATCACCTTAGCGTTAGTTATTCCACACCCCACGCCCCAAAATAAAAAAACAAGGGTTGTCATTAAAACGTTTCCGAAACAGGATCCCTGTCAAAAGCCTAAGCTGAAAAGTCCCACGGGCACATTTAGGATACAAGAAAAAGCAAAATTAGCTAGCCGATAATTCTATCCCCCAAAGATGACCCGGTGCACTTCGATTCAAGCTTATTTTTTTTTAAAAAAATAGTCCGGACTGCAACCCAATGCTAACTTCTCTAGCCGATGGATATTCTGGCTATATTTTATCAGCAAAAGAACTATGGTCTCTTCTGCTCTCGGCTTACCGTGCTCTGTCGCCTGAAGAGCTCTCCTGGAACAGGAAGGCCAACCATTCTGGCACCCCCCATGGGCCTGGGAAGCAGGATCAGTCCCAGAAGGAACAGACAGAGCGGGGAGAACGCTTGCAAGGCCATCTAGCTCAGATGTGGTCTGACTGTCACCTGCTTGCAAGTTATATTTTGTGTTTTAGACATGGGGAGGGAGGTCTCTTCCCCCCCCCCCAATCTGCTAGGTTTTATTAGAAGAGGCATTTGCCACCCCTTCATCCAGCCATCCTCTCTTTCCAAACTCGGAGCAATGACGCATAAGCCCGGGGCGCAATTAAGTCTCCAAATGATGCTTTTTGTACGCTTTAACCCTTAATTAGTGCCTCTGGGTGTCCGATCCCATTAAAGCACATTTGCCATCAATTTAAGCTGGATGTGCATTCTTATTTTGCTATAAAAAAACAACAAAAAAAAAAACAGCCAACCCCCTTCTCCATCCGACCGAACCTCATTTCCTCACCATTATTCCCACGATGATTAGGAGGCTTTTGAGTACAAAAATAGTGTGATTTAGCAAAGAAATGATTCACTGCGCAGAGGGGAGCGAGAAAGCCGACTCAAGATGAAGCACGAGTCCCGCGACGGTTTCATAATGAGAAGCAAAACTAAGTTTACTGTTAATAATGAAAATATTCCAGGCTAAAACAAAACAGCAAAAATTTAAAAAAAAAATCCCAAAGGGCAAAACGTTTGTCAAAATCAGGTGAGGTGTAACGCGGATGAAACACGTTCAAAAGTAAAATGAATCCCGGGGACAAGATTCAAAATAAAAGGCAAAATTTGACTACTAGTTCCCTGCAGTAGAGTGGAATTAAACAAACTTATTGGGTAGAAGCAAATGAGAGACAGTCTGTAGCGGGGAAGACGTTACAGGTTGCTAAAATATTAGAAGGCACACAAAAAATCAATAGACTTTGTTTTTCATAGTACTGGATTGCTGTATCGCCCAATAAAATTGGTTGTCGGGTGATTCTGTAAACAACAAACTAAAGTTATTGCATATACAATGTAGAATTGATTGATGGCTTTCACTGTCATAAGATGCAGTGAAGGATACTTTAGATGCCCAGAGTTATGAGAGGACAAATAAGACAAACTCATTGATGGAAATGTTTATTAACTTTGTTCCATTATTATTATTATTGTTTTTATTAACTGCAATATAGAACTGTCCAGTTCAAAAAGAAAATGCCACCCATGGATGGGTGGGGGTTACATATATCACTTTGAGCTATAAATGTGGTTTGACCAATTTTGTGAAAATCTGGAAACCTGCCTGGTCTTCTCCGGCGCAAAGAAAGCCAATTGTCTTATTCAACAGAACCCAGTTTAAGAACTGCGGCTTAGATATGATATGAAAAAAAAACGAAGTATTAGCGCTGAGGAACAAAATAATTGAGCTTTTCAGTAAGATGCTCAACTAAATATTGAGGATGATCCAGGACAATTCAAATGTGAAAATGTATCTATTTTCGAGAAGGGGCAGAAACAACTCCTGTGTGAACTCAGGAAAGTTCTCCAAGAAATATATATATATATATTTCCTTATTCTCCTCTGAGGCCTGTAGCTTTATTGATGGTGGATGCTATTACTTGTCCAATTTCTAGCCACTAACTTTTCTTCCTAAGAAAATTAAAACCCTGAAGATTTTCTGTTTGTCCAGTGAGAACTAAAAGCCCTTTTCTCTCTTTATTAAGGAAGTACAATCAACATCTTTCTGGATGGCCCCTCTCATCTTAAATAAAACTCACTCCAGGCAATCATCCAAGTTCCTCATTCAGGTATATTTTTCTTTTCCCAATGTTTATTGCTTTTATTTCCCAAATACATTGTGCTTATTTATTTATTTTTTTAAAAAAAATAGAATTGTGAGCTAGGCACGATGACGCTGAGGATCCGGGTTCCACAGTGAACGTGAGAAATCCCCATCTTGAAACCAGCAAGGGTGAGTTTTACGCCACGCTGGAATCTTCATTCTCCATCGCCACAGGTTCTTCAAGGTCATTCGATTTGCTTCCTCCCTTCTTAGCAGCTGATTTCTTCTTCTTCTTCTCTTTTTGTTCCAGGTTATTCAAAGAAAGCTCTTCACACTTCTGAGTAATATACTTCAACTAGAAATATAGAGAATGTCATCAGTCACCTACAGTGAGCGGCAGAGGTTCACCAGGCCAGTCAGTGGAACACACAGCAACGCACAAACCCATCCAGTGTGTAACTAAACGTGAGGATCTGTAGGCAGGTTGACATCCAGTGGTTATTCAGGCCTGGATAATACAAAGTCTGATAAAAGAGCAACTAACTGCTCATGGTTAACAGATGGCAAGCTGTGGTTCAAGATAAAAAAAAAATCTATTGGGATATGTCAATTATTAAATCTCCGGCTACAAAATACGTGCCTCGAAAAGTCAATGCTGTTTCATTGTTTCTCCCACCCAATCCAAGCAGTTATAACAGCTAATGCATATCAAATACACGTATCTTTTTCCTACAAAAAAAAAAGAAAAGGGAATGTTTTCCTTCCTTCGTTTTTATCTTCCAATGCATCTACTTAGGAAGGTTTTGTGTGCTGCCTGCATCTCGCGGATGGGGCTTTGCCTGTTTGTGCGGCCCGGTTGCTGGCATGCTGCGGCCCGGTACTGGTCCACGGACCGGGGCTTGGGAACCACCATACTAGTTGTTTTTAGTCAGACTTTTCATTTCTTTTACAATGTTGATCCAAGGTTGAAAGGACGCTAGATCAGCCTGCAGAGAAATTTACTGGATAACTCTTTTTGCATCTTTAATTGCTTTAATTTGTTGCAAGATCATTTTAAATGGTTATTATATAGTGGGAGGGGACCTGTTCCTAATATGGAGACCCCAATTTGATCCCCAGCAATTAAAAAGGGCTAACTAGCAGATGACATGTCAGGCTTTGGGGCAATGAAACTACAACTCTGAATATTCTCCCTCATCAGCCATGCTGGCTAAAATAAAAGATGAGAGTTCAACAATGCTTGAACTTCTGGCCTGGGTTGGTTTAAGGCATTTTCCTAATTGTAAGTATGCTTATGTCCTCTTCAGACATGTTGGCTAACTGCTGCTCAATTCATTTTTGACAAGAGAAAAACAGACCTACCCTGATTAGCAAATTACATGTCTACTAAGTGTGAGCCAGGAATGTTTATAGGAATTTGGTTCAATTTATGACTCCTATGTATAGCCCGATCCATACACTTCAAAGCAAAATAAATCTCATTTGTTTTTGCCATTTTTACTGATAAATCTGTTGTTAGGATGACTACACCTTGTTTCAATTTTCTTCTTTATAAAAATACAGCTTATTGGGGCCATTTGGCTCATGACAACTCATACATTATTATTTTTTTTCCTCCTTTTACATTACTCCTGTTTTATAGCACCTATAGCTTCTCTTCCATTTTCAATTTATTTGCTGCACAAATGAATGATGGGGTAAGTGCAAATGAGTTCTATCAGGATATAATGTGGCACTATATTCTCAACAAAATTTAGCTTTAAATACAATAGTCCAATCAGAGGGTGCTGACTGAAATAGCCATTCTATATAAAGAATGGTATACTAATTTGCTCTCCGTAAGCCAATTTCTCCAGCTTTACTAAGAATTACTTTCAAATTAATTTGCAAATAGGTTGCTGTCTTATGGAGAAGGAGGAGGAGGAGGAGGAGGAGGAGGAAGACTCAAATGTTACTTGATGCTCCACAGATTCCAGTACAGATAGTCCTTGCCTTACAATCATCGAAGTTACGACGGCACTGAAAATTGACATATCACCATTTTTCACACTTACGACCGTTTGCAGCAACCCCCACGGTCACGCGATCAGAATTTGGATGCTTGGCAACTGGCATGCACTTATGACAGTTCCAGTGTCCCAGGATCATGTGATCCCCTTTCGCGACCTTCTGACAAGCAATGCCAAATGGGGAAGCCGGATTCACTTAACGACCCGTGCTATTAATCGAACAACTACAATAATTCTCTTAACAACCGTGGCAAGAAAAGTGGTAACGTGGGGGTGGGGGGCGATAATTCGTTAAAATCTGTCTCGGTTAGTAACAGAAACGCTGGGCTCAGCTGTGAACGTAAGTCGAGGACTACCCGTAGAGGCTCCGAACGTTTTTCTTCTGATATTCTACTGGCCCAAATTCTTCGGAAGAAAGAAATGCACCAAGCGTAAACAAGTGGCTTCGGTACAATTGTAATCTTGGGGGCCTGGAGTAGCTCTTCCGTTCTACGTTCAATTAAGCTGCTCTGCAGCTGTTGGTTCAAGGACACGGAACTCAGCTGACCGCTTCAGCCCCACCCATCCTTCCCTTCGAAAATAAGCTAAATATCGCAAGGGGGAAGAGGAGAAACGCGCCCTGCTGGGATTTAAAATTAGCAGAAACACTGGCTCTTGTTCATCTGAAGCCGAAAGATCTACTTTAAATAAAAGAGAGATGGCGTATCTCAGAGGTTTATAGGGAAGCTTATAGATAATGCCTAATACAGAAATAGCAGAGAGGAGTTGTGCCGATTGGCCAACGTGACAATCGGCATCAAAAGGTAATCAGTCTCCCACAGTCATTCACAAACTAAGACGTCAAAGCAGGACCCATTTGCAGTTCTTCATTTTTTTTTGGGGGGGGGGGGCTAGTTATGAAAATTAGAAAACAGAAGAAACCAGTGGCTTTGCATTACTAAGCAGGTGGAAATGAGGAGAGAGCGAGAAGCAAGGCATCCATCTCTGACAGGTGCTGAGAGACTAACTTTTCGGCCATCCCGGCTGACCCTGAACGTCACAGTTCCTCGGAGAAATCCAAGTCACCGAGGGAAATTCCAGGATGAAAATGGCTGGAGCAGAATTTACCCTCCTGAAGGGTAGCTAGGGTAGCCTTAGGAGTCAACCGAGAGGCCTTCTCTGCTTATAAATGGCTGTTACGAAAGAGGAAAAGGCGTTGTGCTTTTCCAGCGAGAATTATTAACACGACAAGGATCAGGGTCGTCATCGGAGCTCAAAGCAGAACGTCAGAAAGAAAGCCACGTATAATATTCCATGGCTGTTTCTGAAGCCCAAGATGGCAACGAAGAAGACAAAGAGAAGAAACGGCTTTCCTCCTGAAAAGCTACAGCAGCATAAAAGTAACGTAACGAAGACACATTTCCAAACTGCTGTTCCAGGTGTTTGGTGCACTCCAGAGAAAAACAGATTGTGTTGTGATAGCCCTTTTAAGCCTGTTAACACGGTAACTTGTTGTACGTGTAAACCTGGAAAGCGCCACTAGCTTTTCCAATATGGTGGCTTTCCGCCGGATTTCCGACTGTTCTAATATCAAACCACAGCCCCAATTATTCAGAGACCCTCACACTCCGGTCCTCCAAAGCTATGTCAGCAACTTCCCCAATTTGAGAGGCAAAGAAACAGTTCAATCAATTAAATCCAACACGGCAAGACATTTCTGTATAGGTCTGCCCCCTAGGACAGTGGCATGTGTATGAGAGGCAAAACGACAACTGCAGCATTGCAATTGTCAGAAAGAGCTGGAACTTTGATTACGATGCTGCAACCACCATCTTGCCTGTTTTGACCCTTCTCTGGAGATGCCTCTGTCTAAAGATACTGGGCAATTGTTTTTATGACACTTATCTGTACTGACCTATAGGTACTTCTACTCTACAGATGGTCTTCAACTTAACCCAGTTCATTTAGCAATTGTTCAAAGTTGCAACAGCACTGAAAGTGATCGGTGGTTTTTTTTACACTAGTCTGTTGCAGCATCCCCCACGATCAAACTTCAGATGCGTGGCAAACGACTCGCATTTATGACGATTGTAGTGAGTCGGGAGCAAATGATCACCTCGTGTGACTTTCTGACAAGCAAAGTCAATGGGGAATCCAGATTCACTTAACAACCGTGTTGCTAACTTTAAAAAATTGCAGCGATTCACTTAATGACGTGGGCAAGAAAGGTTGTAAAATGGCGCTAAAGTCACTGAACAACTGTCTCACTTAGCCAGACATTTTTGGGCTCGGGTGTGGCTGTACCACCATTCAAGCAACCTCCAGCATTTAGAAGAAACTTAGCAGTAAACAAGGCTTCCCAAGTCAAAGAACAGACTCAGAGGGGAAGGGTCCAATCTCACCAATGAGTTGCTCCTTCGGGCCAAAAGTTTCACATCTTCAACATTAATGGTACTCCGTTTTCCATGCCTATGAGAAGGAGGAAGTGATCAGATTACAAGAAGGTTGCAGCAAAATTATCTCATGAACGAATCTTAAAACCTTATCAGAAAAGCTGCTGAAGTGCAAAATGGTTCAAACTTTCTCTGCAGCTGCTAGATACACTGACAAAGTGAAGCTTTTTTTTAATGCAGCGGCAAGTAGATTACGTTGAAATGCTTTGCGGAGCTTTGCTTTGGCTAGAGGACCCCTGATTTCGCCAGCCCTTCTTTTCCAAGACTAAATTGACCATTTATCTATCAAACTTGGGAATGATAAATAGCAGGGACATTTTGTTCCTTCCGTTTTGACGTTCATGTAAAATGAAATGTTCCCTGTAGCAACTGATACACTGTGGGGAAAGTTATTAAATTACTTTTCTCTACTACAGCCATTTTCATTGATAATAGGAAACTGATTGTATTACTTTGTTATTCTGTAATTGTATTCTATATACAAGCAACATTGTTGGAACCAAGGGAAAGGCAGCCTTGAAGTATTTCCTGTGCAACAGTACAATGTTTCATCCGATTGTCTCATGGTTCTTGAGACTCTAAGATACAATTATGATAAATGGAAGTGAAGGGGTAGAGAACGAGAGAATCATCTCAGCAAACTCTAGAGGGGGGGAAAAAATCCCCAAATTTGGACGAAGATACCACTGGATATTAAAAACCAGGTTCTTTGTGCATCATTCAAGTCCTGCTTGATTTATATATTAACACACTTGCCCATTATATAAAGACATTGATTTAGAACTGTAATTTGCGAAATGAAAATTGACTTTCATTAACCCAGAAAAATGGACACAAAAGCAAAATGTAAGTGGAATGAGATAACACAAAAAGATGAAATTATGACTAGCTAAAAACAGACACTGCAAGTGGAGGTCTTGTGCTTTCAGACAGACAAAAAAAACAACAACGCCACAGATGTACAATTTTTCTACCAGTAGCAAATAGAAGAGAGCAACAGAAAAGGCTAGGCAAACACAAGAGCCTAGGAATTGAGGAAGGCAAGTCTCAACCTGACAAAAAGATTAGAAAAGATTACACCTTTGAATCCAAGCATCATCCAGTTACCTCACTGAAGCCTATGGAATATTTTGCTGCTAAAATCTGTATATTTCTAATACAATACAAAAGCATGTTCTCTGTCAGTTCATTAACTACCCATAGCACCCTTCTTAGTCCACCCTTTTTACAAGAGCTTGGTGCCAGTTACAAAAGTAATTTAACAGTTATTAAATAAAATATGAATTAATGGAGGGAAACAGAGTGCCAGAATTAATTTTAGACCATCCTTGCTAAAAGCCAGAAGGCTGAAAGAGGCTAAGAGTGTACAATAAATGTGTTGATATGCTACAACACCTACATCACGTCCATGCTGTATATTTTTTTTTAAATAGTTTAAGTAGCTTCCAGGAAAACAGAAAACAAAACAAAAATATTTTTCTAGTTGTCTTAGCAGACACAGATACATGTTGATTATTGTTAAGTATTACCCCTTTCCACAATACTTACTTGGCAAACATTTCAAGGTCCTTTGCAAACATTTCTGAAAAGGAAAAACAAAAAGTATCTTAATATGTTTCCATATTAAGCAGAGTTATCTCTAAGTTTCTTTGCAGTTCTTTTTAAAAGAAATATTACAATATTGAAAAGATAAGGAAAAGTACCGCATTGCCTAAAGGTGATCTCAGAAATAACTGCAATGGTCTGTCTGCTAAACTCTATGTTTTTATCTTCAGCAACTTCTTGGCACAAGTAGGCAACAGTGTAATGAAAAGCTGCTTTCAACCTCTAGGAAAAACACAGGCAAGAAGGAAAAGTTACAAAATTATTTTATACACTAATGTGGGTAAATATTATACCCAGGTCTTCAAACTAAATAAATAAACAGAATAAACAATGAATAAATGAAGTAGGATTATCAAGTCGAAGGTTTTTGGACTAAGAAATTTAAGAACCGGGGGGGGGGGGGGATCCAAAGTGATCAGGAATTTGGGATTTCTTATCCCCTTCAACATATTATAATGTCATCCATCTCTGAAAGCGAAGGAAGAAAACATTTTGTCTGTTTTCTAAATTTTAGTCAGTTTTGCATTTTTTCAAAAGAAAAAAAAAGTTTTTACAAGTTTAATTGCCTTGTGTAAGACACTTGAAAAACACATATCTATGTATACGTGTGTGTGTGTATAGATATATAGTTATTTACACACACACATACTGACCATTTATTAGATCAATGACATTGAATATTCAATATTTATTTATCAATTTTCTATTCTGCCTCTGACACTTGCATGGCTCTGGATGGTTTATAAGTAAAACACATATCTAAAACACATATCTATGTATACGTGTGTGTGTGTGTGTGTAGATATATAGGTATATAGTTATTTACACACACACATACTGACCATTTATTAGATCAATGACATTGAATATTCAATATTTATTTATCAAATTTCTATTCTGCCTCTGACACTTGCACGGCTCTGGATGGTTTATAAGCAAAACAGTAATTTTGTTATCATTTTCTTCTAAATCTCTCTTTACTCGTTTGAGGTCCAGTCTACGAACATGCTTAAAAATACAGCAGCTTTTTCAACTAACAGAATAAAACCGGGTGCCAGGCCAATAAATCTGTGTGTGTGTGTGTGTGTATACACAATATAGTGTATGCATCTGTTTACATTTATCTATGTACACATTAAGAGAAGGGGAAGCAAACGTCAACCCTCACTCCCGATATTCCGTCCCCCAAAGCACTCTGGCCATGCTCAGAGGAGATGCCGTTTGGCAGCAGCAGGAAACTCCCCCAAAGGCAGACCCTTTGCACATGCTCAGAGACCCCTGCCACCACCGCTTCCTTCCGCCGTCCCGGAGATGGTGGAATGTTTCTCGACAGCCCAAGAAAAGGGCGCTCTGCACGGACTCAGAGGCACTTTGTCTCGGCGAGGGTGGCAAGTTCCCCCTCGGGTCCGCCACCCGCCAAACTCCGCTCGCGGCCGCGTCAGCGAGCGGAGACGGAGAGAGAGTGAGTAAAGGCCGCGGCGAAGGATTCAGATTTTTTTTTTTAGCCGCCCCTGCTCTCTGTACGTGCTCGGAGGCGCCCTTTTTACCGGGCGCGGGAGGGGAGGAGAAAGGGCGGTACCTGTTCCTCGGTCTCCATGGCGGCCAAAATGGCGGCCGCGTTTCCCGCCTTTTCTTTTTGCCCCGCCTCCGGCGGCGCGAGGGGCGGGGCCGTCGCGCGTATTCTCCTCCCCCAAGAAGGTGCCGGCCACGCCTCCCGCCCGGTGCTTTCAAGTGTCGGACTACAAGCCCCATCCATGAGGAGGGAGGATGATGGGGCTAGTGGTCCCGCTGTGGAGAGCAGCGGGGTCGGGGTCGGGCGAGGGGACGGCAAAGGGTCCGAGCTGGCTTGAGAACGACGCGAAATGGGAATAAAATGAAAATAAGTGTAATAACAGGCAATAGAGTGACAAGACTCGGGAGGGACCTAAGAGGTCCTCTAGTCCAACCCCCCTAATTCCGAACACGGAAGGACCTAAAATAAAAATAAAAATAATTCAATTTGCTTCTGCTTTTTTTTTTTTTTAAATCCTCTTTTTCCAAATTTGCTCTCGCCAGTCTCCTTCAATGAAGTCAAAAAATGCCTTTTCGTGGGATCAGCAATCAAAAAAGGGAGATAGAAAAGCTGAAGGCAGGTAAAAACCTCGTGGCCCATGGAGCCTGCCCTTTGAGGGTTTGTTTTCTTTTTAATTTATTCTTTTTAATTATTTTTTCACATTTTTGTTAGACAATGGGCATGTGTTTATCCCAAGTGTGTTACTATTAAGAATAGTAGTAATTATTTTTATTAGTATTAGTTTCTTTCAAGAAACCTGATTCTTAAGTTTCCTTGCATGATCCCATCCAAGGAAAATAGGGGTAACACTACATGTCCCATCATCCTGGGCCACCACTGGCAATAAACGGGGAGCTGTAGTCCAGATAAAAGGATCCGACAGGGTAATTGATATGCTAATAAACGGATATGCTAATAAACGAAGCCAGCCAGTGCTGGAGGGGCTAACTACAAAAAGGCTAACTACAAACCCCATCATCCCTGCCCCTTTGCCCAGCTTTAACTCTTGCTTCGGTACCACAAGGCCTTCTTCCAAATTCCTACGGTCTCAAAGCTGTTTTTATCCAAGCAAGGGATTAAAAAAAAGCGAAGATGAACGAGCGTTTTATTTCAGCAGAATTTTTCACGTTTATTCCATCGATTTTATTCTGGCTTTTGCACAAGACACCATAATAAGAAACTCTTGACACACACACACAGACACACACACAAAAATAGGAAATAAAAACTAAGACTGGACATTAGAGAAATGCCCCAAGGTGTGCAGACTCTCTTCTACGTAGCTCTCGTGGGGTTTTCTGTCGCTTAGGCGTTATAAGACGAAGAGGAGACGTTGCCCCCGTGCCCCGTCCAGTTGGTGTGAACGAATTCGCCCGGTTTTGACAACAGTTCATAGGTGTGGGCACCAAAATAATCCCTCTGAGCCTAAGGGGAGAAGAAAGCACAACGTTGTGAGGCGACAACTCGAAACCTGGAAGGTCACGACTAAAGAACGAATACTGATCAAGACTGCATTCACACAACCACTCTTGCAAGCCAAGTTGACCACATGGTGGCTTCCAAGAGGCTGACTCCTGTTCCCAGAATTCTGAGTTGGTTAAGGAATTCTGGGAACTGAAGTCCCAGAACGCTCTATGGTTTATGCAGCTTTCCCAAATGGGGTTCTAGGTTTACTGTGCTATTATGGCTTCTAGAAGAGACGTTTTACTGTTTTCTCGCCCCCTTTTCTTTAGGATAGCAATTAATTGGGGATGTCTAGTTTAATGAAAAGGAGGACTAGGGATGACATGACAGCAGCGTTCCAGTATCTCAGGGGCTGCCCCAAAGAAGAGGGAGTCAAGCTGTTCTTCAAAGCGCCCGAAGGCAGGATGAGAAGCAACGGATGGAAACTCATCAAGGAGAGAAGCAACTTGGAACTAAGGAGAAACTTCCTGACAGTTAGAACAATTAACCAGTGGAACAACCTGCCTCCAGAAGTTTGGGTGTTCCAACACTGGAAGTTTTTAAGAAGAGATAGGACAACCATTTGTCTGAAATGGGATAGGGTTTCCTGTCTGAGCAGGGGGTTAGACTAGAAGATCTCCAAGGTCCCTTCCATCTATTCTATTCTATTCTATTCTATTCTATTCTATTCTATTCTATTCTATTCTATTCTATTCTATTCTATTCTATTCTATTATTTTCCATACTCTATTGAATAGAATATGGAAAATAGAATATGGAAAGAATAGAATAGAACAGAATAGAATAGAATATATTTTATTCTTTCCATATCCTTTCCATATTCTATTCTTTCCACATTCTACTCTACTCTACTCCACTCCACTCCTCTACTCCACTCCATTCCATTCCACTCCCACAAAGATACACTACAAAGAAAACAAAATCTCCCAAAATATAATTACACTTCTAGTGAGAACCAGACTTCAGCTAGGATTCAACTGCTAACAAGCAGTGGACAGAAAGAGAAGCTAGGAATCAAAGCAAGTTTAAGATCGGACTCCATGCATAAGTTACTCACCTGAATCAGGTTAGCAGGCAAAGTGCCATGTCTGTACCCATCATAAAACGCTAGTGCTGTGGTGAAGCAGGGCATCGGGATTCCCACCTGGACCCCAGTGCTAACTGTACGTCGCCACGAGTCCTTGCGAAAAGGCAAAAAGGTGCAGGAAAATTAATTTTCTGGACAAGATTCCTGGTCTCTTATCTCTAGGCCGGTGTTTCTCAAATCTCTGCCACTTTCAAGTCCCAGAACTCCCAGCCAGACAAGTCTTCATGAAGTTACCTTACCTGACAATTCTCCACTGCCGTCTTGAAAAAGACATCTAGGAGTAAATTTTGTAGATCGGGGGATCGGTCAAAAGCTTCTTTAATTTTGCCCAAGAAAACACTGCCCAGGAGAGAGATATTAAAAATAATAATAGCCTTTCAGAAATATACAGGTGAGGAATTTAATACAGGTGAGGAATTTAATTTCGGTTGGGGGGGCCCTAAAGAATACAGAAAGAATCCATTCTGTTTTGATCTAGAAACATTTTCTCAGAATTCAGGTTTATTCGGGACTATAAGGAACGAGGCTGTGCTAATTTTTTTTTAAAAAAAACCCACTACTGTGTATATTATAATAAAATCTCTTCCTGGATTTGCCTATATTCCTTTCTGGGTTCTCAACCGATATAAATAGTATTCATAGTTTAAGAATATTTTGACAGCTTTTAAGGGGTTTAGAATTTTGAAAGCAGATATTTTTCAGAAAGAATCTTTAATCTTTTTTACTTATATTGCCACCCACTCGCACACGACAGCATTTTGCTTTTCTTTAACCCTTGTGGAAAGATGTTGGCACCATCTTCACAATATTTCCAGAATGTCTGACCAGAATCCATCTTTCCAATCTGTTTCCTGTTTATGGCTTACCTTCTGATGATGCAACCTCCACGCCACATTAATGCAATCCCGCCATAATTTAGGGTCCAGCCAAATTCCTTGGCGGCTTGCCTCAGCAACATGAAGCCCTGGGCATAGGAGATGATCTTGGAAGCGTAGAGGGCCTACATGAAGGACACGAGTTAAGAGAACGGCATGCGTGCACAATATTATCGTGTTTTAAACCACGATGATCCCTAACCAAAATGAAGGACTTTTCATTCCGAGTAACCACAGTTGGCTAAGCAAGCCATCACTGAACGGTTTGCACATCTCACTAAGAAATAAATAGATAAGCGCACAAGTTATGCTGAATTAAAAAAACCCAGAAACTAGTCATCTTATGATTCAGAGTGGTGGCAAACCAAGATTTAGGAAGGAAACCCTGCAAAAGTTGGGTCTGGGGTGTCTTCGGATTTGTTCTATGAAACAAAACAACTTGCTGATTCACAGACCAGACAAGCTTTTCTCAATAGGACGCCCTTCAGATTACAATCCACACTTCGGCTGACCACTAGATGGCAGCAGAGAGCTGCAGAAACATCTAGTTACCACCACCTTGTGGTCCTCCAGAGTTGTGCAGCTGAGATAAAATGTGCCTAATTTTCCAGTGTATTATGGAATCAATGAGTTATGGAGAAAGCCACATTAAGAAAGGTTGGTCTGGTTTGTGATCCAGCCCAAGTCCTTCTTACACCCACTTTGATAAAATACCAAGGCTCCAGCGAGGGATCGGGTCCTCTGATGGGCAAAGCCGTGCACTCACTTTACGAATGTCCTCCAGAAACGCTGCCTTATTCCCACTAAACGCCTGCGCTTTGGGACCACTCAGGAGTTTGCTGGCTTGCATCCTTTCATCCTTGAGCGAAGACAAACACCGGGCAAAAACAGCCTCTCCTTTTGAAGGAAAAACAAAAAATTCCAAATTATCCCCGGCCACTCCAAGCTAAAGACCAGAAACTCCACGGCATGCACCAAAGGCAACTCCAAACAGAACAGAGCTGCATTTCAAAAACAACAACAACAAACTCAAATTACTCTACAAAGGAACGGCATTAAAAGAAATTGGAAGTGCAACTGGGCCAGATAATACAAACGACAACAAATGTGCTTTCTTGCTAAAACCCAGAGTCATTTTCAGGTTCATTTGCAGCTATGTTGTCCCAAAGGTGCTTTATTTTTTTCAGGAGGCAACTGGACATTCTTGTTTTTTCCTTGAAGAGGTTTCGCTTCTCATCCGGGAAGCTTCTTCAGTTCCGACCGGATGGTGGGGAATGGAAGGATTTATACTCCTTGCAGACAGCTGGTCACTTGCATTCTTTGAGAGAGTCGTTGAGGCCACTTGGAGGTTTGTCTGTGTCCAAGGGGGTCACCTGAGTGGTCCAAATGACCAGCAGTCTGCAAGCAGTATAAATCCTCCCATTCCTCACCATCCAGTCAGAGCTGAAGAAGCTTCTTGGATGAGAAGCGAAACATCTGCAAAGAAAAGCAAGTTAAGTCCAGTTGCCTCTTGAAAAAGACACTTGCAGCTAGGTTGTTGCAGCAAAAGGGAAATGAAACCTAGCTTGATCTTTCTTATACATCTAGAATTAATCATAGATTCCGGTTAAAAGATACACAGAAAAAGGATGGTTTACGCCAGGGGTCCCCAACCACCGGGCTGGGGACCAGTACAGGTCCACGGCCTGTTAGGAACTGGGCTGCACAGCTGGAGGTGAGCAGCGGGAAGCGAAACTGTGCATGTGTGGGATCGAAGTTGTGTAGTCCTCCTTCCCACCTGCTCCCAGTCCATGGAAAAATTGTCTTCCATGAAACCGGTCCCTGGTGCTAAAAAAAAAAAGGTTGGGGACCACCTGTTTACAGCACTGGCTCATTTAAAAGCTAAGTCATTTAAAAGCTAAGTCAGCTCTTCCAGGTTGAGCTCAATATTGTTAGCTTTCATTGGCTTAGTCTTTTGTGGGGATTTACAATCCCCCCCTACCCTCTCTGGTGCATCAACATAAGGGGTCAATTCAGGATCCAATGCGTAAACGTGTCCTTCCATCTCCCTAGATCAGAATTTTTTTTAAAAAATCCTGCAGATTTATATTCTTTTGTGTCAGGTACATTAATTCCCTCCCCGGCTTCTTTGCTGAGGAAGGATGAATCAGCACCTTTCAGGAACTTGCAAGTCATGCTGATAACAAACAGGAAAAAAAAAAGACAGTAGAAATTCACCTTTTTGGCAGCTCAATCTCTCCAAAATACAGCATTCCCTTATCAAGCAAGCCAGAATTATTTTGGAAGTATTTTGATGAGGGGGGGGAGAGAAAGAAACCGAATGAAGCCCCCCAAATATTGAGCGTGTCCCCAAAAAGAAAAGAAGGCTGCAGTGTTAATCAGAGGAAGATTTAAAAGTTCATAGGAATCTCCCCGAACTGCACGAGAGACCTGCAAAACAGCAAATGTACAGCAAAAAGTACGTTACCTATAAGAGTAACCGGAACACCGTATTCCAAGGCAGAAATTGCTGTCCATTTTCCTGTTCCTTTCTGCCCGGCGCTGTCCCTGATTTTAGGAAGCAAGTGTTTTCCATCGGCGTCGCGGAATTTCAAGATGTCCGCTGTGATTTCAATCAGGAAGGAATCCAGCTCGGTCTTATTCCACTCCTGAAATACCTGGGGGGAAAAAGAAGGGGTGAGAGGGAGAATCAAGTCCTGCATTGGCTGGGCCCAAGGAAACTTCCAGGGCCAGGGCTTTTGTGGAAAGTATATGGCCCAATTTAGAAGAGGTATCTAAGGGCACGATGGGGCCATGATCAATCAATTAATCTACTATAGAAATATGGAGGTGGGGGATTGGACAAGGAGACCTCCAAGGTCCCTTCCGACTCTGTTATTCTGTTATATGCTGGTCTATGATCGTAAAAATGGGACGCGGTGGCTCAGTGGGTTAGGACGCTGAGCTTGTCGATCAGAAGGTCGGCAGTTTGGCGGGTCGAATCCCGAGTGCCGCGTAACAGAGTGGAGCGCCTATTACTCGTCCCAGCTCCTGCCAACCTAGCAGTTCGAAAGCATGTAAAAATACAAGTCGAAAAATAGGGACCACTACAGTGGGAAGGTAACAACGTTCCGTGCGCCTTTGGCATCTAGTCATGCCGGCCACATGACCACGGAGACGTCCTCGGACAAGCGCTGGCTCTTCGGTTTTGAAACGGAGATGAGCACCGGCCCCCAGAGTCGGAAACGACTAGCACGCGTGTGCGGGGGAACCTTTACCTTTACCTATGATCGTATACAATCTTTCTTTCCATCCCTTCTTTCTTTCTTTCCTTTCTTCCCTCCCTCCCTCCCCCTCCATTTATTCTCCCCTCCATTTATCTTTCCTTTCTTCCCTCCATCTCCTTTCCATTTAGCCCTCCTTCCTTTCTAGTACCAAGTTGGGCGGGGTGGGGGGTAGCGGACGGAGACACTGCTGCCTAGGGGTCAGATCAGAGAAGAGAGGCCGTAGCCCTCCGCTGCATAATGGAGTGAAAAAGAAAAGCCTCTTAAGTCGTCAGCCTGTCAGATTTGCGATTTCAGATTTGCAAGGTTCTGCTAATGCGGCCTTAGAATAAACTCAATTAGCCCAACTGGTTGCGCTTTCTCTTTTGTGGCCTACCTAGGAAGGCACATACTACCCATGTTACTCACCAAGCCACATCGTTTCCTCTCTCCACGTCATTTAGACTTTACAACCCACCTTGCTCCTTACTCAACGGTTGTCTTGACTCACCTGGGACATCTCGTCGTGGTCCATGGCCAGCACGTCCTTCATCAGGTGGTAAGCCTCACAGATCAGCTGCATGTCACCGTACTCAATCCCGTTATGTACCATCTTCACAAAATGGCCAGCCCCTTCATCACCCACCTGTCAGACAAGACGAAGAAAGAAGCACGTCAGAGGGCACAATATTTATTTTTTTTACCCTCCTTCCTTCCTTCATAAGGGCACGAAGGAAGGAAGGAGGGAAGGAAGGAAGGAAGGAAGGAAGGAAGGAAGGAAGGAAGGAAGGAAGGAAGGAAGGAAGGAAGGAAGGAAAAGAGGTGAGCTGACAAAAGTTCTGCTTTAACTTGGCGATGCGGTGGTTAGAATGCAGGGCTGCAGGCTAAACTCTGCCCACGGCCGGCAGTTCGATCTTGACCGGCTCAAGATTTGACTCAGTGTCATGGTTCCGATGCTGCAAACATTGACACTCGCCTTCCCATCCTTTCCAAAGTCTTAAAATGAGGAGCCAGATTTTTGGGATGGGATGGGGGGGGCAATATGCTGACTCTGTAAACCGGAGAGGGCTGTAAAAAAAAAGCTGTATGAAATTTGAAGGTACCGGTAGAAAGACTCACCCAGTCACAACAAGGTTCGCCCGTTCCTACTTTGGCTGCGATACTCTGAAATATTGTCTTGATGTGAGGCCTGTAAAGGAAGAATCGGACAGGTGTTAGCAAAGTGCACCCAATTCCTGCCAGCCTTAATTAAGATAAACAACGAAGGAATAGTTATCCCAACGGTCTGAAATACGTACCAGGCTTCTTTTGCTCCACCTGGCATAAGGGAGGGTCCGTAACGGGCTCCTTCTTCACCCCCACTTACTCCACTCCCCACAAAGAGGATTCCTTTTTCCTTGAGCTCCTTGCAGCGTCTCTAAAAGCGAGGGGGGTTAAAAAAAAGGGGGGGGAGAGAAAACGAGAAAGGAAAAAAAAGATTGCAAGGAGAAAATGAGTTTAACTTTTCTAATTCAAGGAGGGGGCATTTCTCTTTTTATAAACTTCCTTTCTGAAATGGGGAAAGGGAAAGATGAGATCCCCCACATTCCTCAAAATCCGTTTGGCTTAAGGAAAAGAAACTTTTCTAAAACAGCAAAAAAAAAAATAATAAGCAGAGGAAATGCCAAGCGTATATTGCAGTGATGGCGAACCTTTTAGAGAGCGAGTGCCCAAACTGCAACCCAAAACCCACTTACGTATCATCGGGTGCCCTTTGGGCGGGTGTGGCTGCAGTGGTAAAGGCAGACTGGGTGGGACTAAAAAGTTCAATCAATCAGTTCCAACTTTGCGAGAACTTTTTTTTTCCCCCGCGAGAAGTTGAAATTGATTGATTGAACCTTTTTTTTTTGTACTCGGCGGCGGAAGCCTAAAGCAAAAAGGTTTTATAAAACCCAGCTGAAGGCCTAGGTAGGACTGGGGCGACGGCACGCGTGCCCACAGAGAGGGCTCTGCGTGCCACCTGTGGCACTCGTGCCATAGCTTCGCCACCATGGGTATATTGAATTTCCCGAGCTTGGCTTAGTGGCCTCAAAGCTGTTCCAACAAAAGGGGATTCTAATCAATTTGGTATTTTTCAAGTGAGACTAGCCCAGAACGCAGGATCATTCCTGAGAAGACTTTTCCCCCCCACAAAATCCATGGAAGACAAATTGGCTAGCAGGCACCTACCGTAGTATCTTTGTATTCCGAATTTCCTCCATCAATAATGATATCCCCACGAGAAAGCAGCGGCACCTGAAAACAAAAACAAGGACATTTCTGTGCATCAGCCCAAAGACAAGTCATAGAAGCAGGAGGTTCCCACCGCTGCCGATTCAGTAACCCCTGGTGTATACAGCTGTAGCGCCTCGGACTATGGAGGTTCCACTCCAAGCCCGAGGTCCTGTTGTGTCGTGAAACGTCTGTGCTTTTCATCTCGCCCAACCAAGTTGAACAATCTTTTCATTTTAAGAAAAGCTAAAATGCAAAGCACCAAGAAACAAAAAAAAGAAACAATGGTGCTGCTAACTTTAAAAACTGCAGCGATTCATTTAAGAACTGGGGGAAGACAGGTTGTAAAAATGGGGCTAAACTCACATCAAAAATATCTCGCTTAGCGACGGAAGGTTTTGGACCCCCCCTCGTTGTTATAATGGAGCAGCGTTACGAGAAGAGGAAGGTGGTGTAATAGGTATAGCACGAGCCACAATCGTCGGTGCCAGTTGGCTGTCCACGCAGCCTCTTCCGGCCAGCGCTAAATAGCTCGTGTTTTATTTGCTAGCCGGATCGAACCCAAACACGGCGTTGCAACTGGGCCAGCTGGCATCTCAGGCTAATTTCCTTACCAACTTGTTGATGAAGTCATCCACGGCGCTTCCGGCCTTCACCAGCATCATGACACGGCGGGGTTTTTTCAGCTTTGAGACCATTTCCTCCAAGGAGTGCGCTCCGATCACTTTGGTGCCCTTGGCCTCGTTCGCAAGGAAATCGTCCACTTTGGAGACCGTCCGGTTAAAAGCGCATACCTGAGCAATGAAAGAAAGTTGGGGGGGGGAAGCCAAAAACTTCAGCAATTGCATCTATTTAAAAAGCTTTTGCTTTTTTCCCCGCTTTCTGGTTGCAGACCAGGAACGGCTTTCCTGAGCGATCCGACTGCATTTTTCTATCTTCCCTTTCCCCTGGCCAAAAAATAAAAATATTGCTCATTTGCTGAATTGTATTTACTGAGGAGTTAGTTACACAGCAATAAAACCATTGCTTTTTTGCATGATTGGTGCCCTCTGCGTCACAATCACACTGGGGGTTGAGCTACAGAAGCACCTGATGGAGGAGAGCTCAAGGAAGTGAGTCAAGTTACACTTTACAGATAAACGTTCCAAGACAAGAGAATGAGAGAAATCTCTTTTTAAGGCTTTCCTCTTTGTGTTTCTTGAATAGCATCCTGTTCATTCTAAAGCCAATAGGAGGCTGATTATTTTCACAGCTTATAGTCTTTCATCTGACCGTTAACGATGCTACCGGATGCCTAAAATCAAGGTCGAAAAGCTACAATTAACACAGAAAAAAAGATTTTTTTAAAATAAAAGAATATAACCTGTGGTGGAATGTATCACAACAAATTCTCGAAGCCCCGTTTCAGACATCTGACCCGAGGGATGTCCAGTTTCTGCCTCTCACAGGTTATTTTACACCAAATCTTTGCAACTCAAAGGTTTACTCACCACAAAACCGTGATCGTTCATATTGAGGATGAGATTCTGACCCATGACAGCCAAGCCAATCAAGGCAATATCTGCTCTGCAAAAAAAGAAAGAAAGAAAGAAGTGTAGAAAAATAATGTTCAGATGGCAAATGTGGTTCCAAAAAAAAAAAGAGATCTCGTCCCTCTGTGGCAGGCAGCTTGTGAAATGTCCTTAGGTTACTCAAGCAAGCAAGCCCGGCTACAAAGGAAAGAAAAGTAGCCGCACTGGAATCAGTAGCAAATTATTCATAAATTATCTTTTTTGCAAGGTGCCCAAATAGGACATATCAGTCCATCCTATGTGGATGTTGCAATAAGGGAGGCAACAAAAAAAAACCACACTAGGCCAAACCAACTGAGTTGCATCAGAGGTAAAAAAAAAAAATTAGAATACCCATAAGAAGCAGTTCAAACTCAGAAGGATGCAAGTCAGCTTTGCTAAACGCTCACATCTCCAAAAGGCGGAGATGGGTTGCGACAGCCTCTAGCCTCAAAGAAGAATCAGGAAGTAAATAGGATTTCTTAATCCAGTCCGTTTCCCTCTCTCTTCAGCCCTGGCACCCAGCTTGAAGTGCCAAGGAAGAAAGAGAACCAAACTTCAGTCAGCTTGGGAAATCAAGGAAGTGATGGGGGAAAAAAAAACACCAAATTTTGCAGGGAGGAATTCTTTTAACTTCCCTGAGGTCAAAGAGATTATTTGCAGGGCATAAACTATCGGTCTTTTTGAGTTCAGAAAACCAGGAAAATATTATTTTTTGTGTGAAAGAACTTTATTAATTTTTATTATTAATTTAATTTGTATACCTTTCCTATGCCTACCCCCGCTTTAAAACTGATTTAATCCAGAGGCCTGCCTACCCATACCTCTGGGTGAATTGGTTGAAAAATGGAGGTGGGTTTTCACAAGGCCAGCTCCACATCTCTGGGCTCTGGTGGAAGAGATCCATATTTCTCTTTGCAAACTGGCAGAGAGGCCAGCCCATTCCAGGGAGCAGCCATTACAGTTTCTTGTGGCAACGAGTTCCACAGGTTCACTGTTTGAAATCATGTTCTTAAAAGAGATTCCTAACTTGATCCTGGCTTTTTACACGCAACGATCCCTGGCCTACCGTGATTCCCTAATTCTATGAGGAAACTTGAGTTTCCTCTAAAATAATTCCTTCTCCGTTTCTCTCCATTCTTACCGATCCTGGCCACCATCCCCCCCCCGCAGCCGCCTCAGGTTAACTAGGTTTGCTGAACAGGCCTCAACTTAACACCCACATCACCATCCTATCCAAATCATGGTTGATGATCTATCCTGGTTGAACCCTCACATGTCCCAAGCCCGGCCAAACCAGTCTTTCTCTTTAGTATCTGAGCCAAACCAAGATTTGGCCGGCAATCTTGTGTGGGCCTGAGGTAAATTTATTAATTTGACAGCTTCTCCTCCCCCCCCCTTTATTATTTTTTTTTACATTGAATGATACATTTGAAAGTTGGCTTTCCCTCAGCCAATGGGAAACTGTCGGTGGGGTGAAGCAGGCTGAAGGGGGAGCCAATGAAAGGAGCCCCAAATTGAACCACCAATCGGGTGAGAGGGGAGGTTGGGGGGCAATGGTATATAAGGGGGACCCCAGCTGAGACCCAGCTCAGAACATCGGGAAGGGAGCTGAGGAGGAAGAAGGAAGGAAGGAAGAAAGAAGGGAAGGAGCAAGACAGAAGAAGGAAGCCAGGAAGAAAGAAGGGGGAACGAAGCAAGCTGAGTCACTGAGGGGAAAAAAGTCACTGCTCACCCCAGAAATCCGGGGCGAAGCAGCCCCCCTCAAGCGGGGGAACGAAGGAGCCGAAGTCACCGCAGAAGTCACGGCCCACCTCAGAAGTCTGAGGCGAAGACGGCACCGGCCCAGAGTGCTGAGGCGGCCCCGATTTGGCGCGCTCCCTCAGGCCACTGCCAGCCCCAGGGGCGCCTCAGCCTCGCCCCGACTTCCAGACCCAATAACACGCTATAACATCCGCGTCCTTGGCTCCGTCTGGTTCTTTCTGAAGCCGCGGCGGGGTGGGTAGAAGGGACGGGGAAAGGCCTCCAGGCGGGGCGCCTTCTCCTTGCGCGTCCAAGCGAGCGCTGCGCCGGCTTGTTGTAGGGGTGAGGGGGAAACTTGGCGAGGGTTCGGCGTTCTTTCGCCGCGGGAGCGCCTGCGAGGCTCCGAAGCGCCTAGGGGAGGGGGTCTCTGGGCATGTGCTGAGCGCCGCCCCGCCTTCTTTCCACCCCGCGACCCCCTCCCCTCCTCCTCCCGGACCCGGCTCGGTGCGTAAAGGCGCGCGTTAGCGAAGGCGACGTTTCTGCGCATGTCTGGGGAGATGGGAAGGGGGGGTCTTCTTCACGCCCCCCCACCACCACTATCAAAGCGAGCGCGACTTACTCGGCCATGGCGACGGCGGGCGGAGAAAGGCTGCTGATCTCGGTCTGGGCCGCGGCTCCGGGGCGCCTCGCCCTTTAAAGGCGGCGCGGGCCGGCCTTCCCTCCCTCTCTCGCGAAAGGGGCCGGACGGAAGCGTCCGCGGCGAGGAAGAGAAGGAGGGCCCGGCATCGGCTCACCTTCGCCCTGTCCCTCGCCGGAGCCGCCTCCCCTGGGGCGGGGAAAGGCGGTCCACGCGCCAATCAATGAATGAATGGATGGATGAATGAATGAGAACCCGGAAGCGGGTTGGATTTGCGATGCGCGTCACGTCCCTGCGTTGCTGCGCCGGGATGCTGCGTTTTCCCGGGGAGATGAATCCTGCTTTTTTTGTGTGTGTCCTCCCTACCGCTGGAAACAGGCAGGCCTCGTCTCCCTTTGCTTTCTCTTCGGAAAGCCGTTGGGCAGCCCGCGATCGGCTCCAAAGCTCCTAAATCTTGGGGTTCTGGATAAATCGTCCTGTCTGTTACATTTAACCTGTCTGTGCAATAGCTTTCTCCCTACTAATCCAACCCCCCCCTCCCCATCTGTCTAATTACCCTTTTCACCTACCATCCATCTCTCATAATCTGGAAGGTGGGAATTGGAGAAGCTTCTTGGATGAGAAGCGAGACGTCTTCAAAAAAAAAACACCAAACACACACACAAAAAATCCAGTTACTGCCTCTTGGAAAAAAAGCACCTTTGGGACAAGCGTGACCCTGGAATCTCCACTGACCTTAATAGTGTGGCTTTTCCTTGCTTTTGGCTGCCATGGCCTACCCCCCCACACACACTTTAAACTGTCTCCTTGGAAAAAGGAGAAATACACCAACTCCTAAAGTCTCATTTTTTCCCCCCAGCCTCAATTCAGGGTGGCACAAACCATATTGCCTCTTGTGGCTTCGTTTTCCTGCCCTGCTCCATTTTCCTTGGTGCATTCTGTCTCCTGGGGCAAGGGGTCCTCGACTTTGGCCACTTTTGAAGACTTGTGGACTTTGACTCCCAGAATTCCTCAGCCAGCATACTCCCAGGGATCACATTCAAAAGGTAGCAAACCCCCCCTCCAATGCCTTTGAAAGGAAACAAGACAATACAAAACAAGCCCACCCTTTGCTCATAGGCTAGTTGTATCTTTATTGTTTTCCACCTCGCTCACTTAACAGTTCAGTGGTGCAGTTACCGGACACAAGTGTTAGATTAAGAGTATCTGCATTGCACACCTAAAGGCTATACAGCAAAATGGTTCCAAATTAGTACAAATACATGAAGTCTATTTACAGTTTGGATACCCAAGCTCCAAAACATCAGTTATATTTACAAAATAAAACATGGGTTGCCGGGGACGGGGGGGGGGAGGGAGAGGGGGGGAAGGGGGGCAAAAGGAATCAAAAGGAGCAGAGAAAAATTAATCCTGAGGTCCCAAGGGTCTCGAATGGATTCCTTCCACCGGGGGGATGAGATCGGTTCCCAACGAAAAATTTGGAGAATTGGGTCCAAAAGGCCACTTCAGTTGAGCAGCAAATTAGTGGGGAGGGAGTGTATGTGGCAGGTCCCTGTTTAAAAAAATAAAAAATAAAATACATCTGCAAATGTACAGTCGATCCTAACAAGAGACAAACCGCAAAGCACAAAGGATTTGGGACAGGGATGTCCACCCTTGGCCACTTTTAAGCGGCCAAGGTTGGAAGCCCCTGATTTAGGTAATCAATAAATAAGGAATCGGGCTGGGGGTGTGTGGCAAACAGGTTGGAATTCCACCGATGCTGCTCCAGGGAGCAGAAGAGACTCAATCGTGGTTTTACAAAACTTCCAAAACTTTAGACCAGCTTTCTCACCTTGGCCGGTCTAAAGCAGGCGGCTTCTTTGGCTGTGCCTGGATGGATTTGAACCCAGTGCCGAAGTGGCCTTTGGAGCCAAAACTGAAATTTCCCTTCCTGTCCCCCCCTACCCTTCCCCAGGGCTAGTGAGGAAGCACAGCATGAAATACATTCCTGGCAGTTTTTTTTTAAACAAAAAAATGTAAGCTGCTAGCCACCAACGATGAAGGAGGAACGATAGTGGATTATTGTTTCTTCCCCCCCCCCCCCCGGACAAACTGAGGTCTTGTTTCGGATACATTCAAGGAATCTTCAAGCAGCAAAGGTTATTATTATTTTTAAATATTCCCCTGTTATTCAAAGCAGCATGTTAAGAAATTTAAAAATAAAATAAAAAGAGGCGAACGGAATGGGAAATAACCTGTACCGTGTGATGCCTGTGCAGACACAGGATTAAATCCGTGACGGAACGTAATGGAAGGAGAAGAGAGCAAGGAAGGTTGAGGTTTATGTACAAAGAAAGTGAGCACAAAGACACCTCCGTTTAGAAGGGAAAAAAATACAAATTAAATAATCCCTGTAGTGCCACCGGGTTAAAACAAAAGCGGAAGAAAGGAAAAACATCTTTGCTCGGAAAAACATCTCCAGGAATTCTCTTGGTTGCTTGGCAGCCCTTTTTAATTTAACATAATTTAATGACCAAGGGGGAACCAGGCAGAAGAATTAAAATCTGCTCTTTTGCAAAGATCGATCGATCGATCGATGTAAATGAAAGGATGAATCGACTGGCTCCGATTGAACGGAAGGAGTAGATCAGGGGTCTTCAAACGTGGCCCTTTTATGACTTGTGGACTTCAACTCCCAGAACTCCTCAGCCAGCGTTGCAACGCTGGCTGAGGAATTCTGGGAGTTGAAGTCCACAAGTCATAAAAGGGCCAAGTTTTGAAGACCCCTGGCGCAGATGTTTCTCAGATCACAATTAGGGCCACGTCCTCAGCTTCAACTTCTATCATTTCCTTAACTGCGGACTGCAAAGATGTCAACGGTCCTTGCATGGAGCCGCAGGGCGTGCACAGAGGGTTGGCTGGCCCGTGGCAGCGGCCCGCAGCTCCGGACAGCGGCCCAAAGAGCTGGCTGGCTCTAGGCCCTGTCGGCTGTTGAAAACTTTCTAGATCCGGCTTCTGTCTGCTGAAATTCAGATTATTATTATTATTATTATCTTAAAGTGAAGCACAGAGGTGGCGTTTCTTTCTCGGCTTTGCAAGAGCCAGAGCTGGTTAATTTTGAAAAAGGGCTTCCAAAGGCCAAAACAACCAAAAATAATCTTAATTCCCCTAGGTCAATTTTAAGTCATCCGCCGGACGAGCGGATCCAGAGCATCTAAAATAAGCGACGGAAGGCAGCTTAAGGCTTCCACTGAATCTTTTGCTCACGTAAAGATTGGCCCAAGGTGAGGTGGTGCGTTTGTGTAACCTGTGGCCTACGCTGTGCCTTTCTGACCCCTTAAGGCTCCTATAGAGCCCCATATGTCATTCTTGTGATATACGGTGCGGTTTTCCCAGAGCAAATTTTCCAACCAGCTTTGTTCCAAAGCTCAACAAACAATCAGAACAAGACCAAAATGTTAATTTTAGCGTAGACACCTTATTGCCAGAAAAATTCCCTTTTCTGGCTCCGGACAGATTCTCCCCACCATTTTATTTCCACAAAACTAGACTGACAGTGTCTTTTGTTGTGCACAAAAGTAATAATAATACTAATAACTTAACTCGTCCTTAAATTCACTGCAAAATGCGTCCCCCCTCTCCTCCGCCGCCCCAACCTGGCTCCTCAGCTGCCAGCCTTGCAGTTTGGCTGTTGTGTAGTGTCATCACAGAGCTGAGAGTCCCATTGTTAAGACTCGCTTTTAGTGTAATAAACCCAAAACAATCAAGCCAAATGCAGAACTATGCCTCGTTTCAGGAGCCAAGGTCCTTTGCTTTAAGCCAGAGGGGGACGTGTGTGTGTGTGTATGTTTGTGTCCAAACTCGGCCGCTTTTAAGACCCGTGGACTTCAACTCCCAGAATTCCCCAGAAAATGCTCAGAAAATCGTCCCGACTCTACGTCACGGCAAACTCTGTGGAATTCCACGGCAGAATTAAAAGAGTATTCCCCATCCCACGTGGAAAAGACCCCCTCCCCAGGGCCTCCAGCCAAGGGGTCTCACTAAGCCATTGATCTAAAGATGGGGGGGGGTGGGAGAAAGCTACACCCCACACCTATCTATCCAACGGGGCGAATGCAAAAATTCAACTGCACGCCTGGGGTTTGTTTTTTGTTTTTTTGGCGAGGGAAAATCAGGTTTTCTCTCTTTTCTCTGGACAGAATTGCCCAGGCTCCTTCTGGGTCCGTGGCTGCCCAAGCGCTAAAAAAAATAAAATAAATAAAAATTAAGGGGCAGGGGTCTTTCCTGGAGAAACACCAAGTCTGGTTATTTTTCCTCCCCAAGACGAAAAATCAAACTCTCGACATCCAGACGGAGACAAAACACACACAGAGCAGGACAGGCGACATCACTTTGGGGGGGGGGTGAGGAACCAAGGGCCCAAATTTTGGGGAGGGGGTGGGGAGTTTTCTTTTAAAAAAGAAAAAAAGTCGTGCATATATAAATATGAAACCCCCTCCCTTTCCACCCCGCTCACCCACACGCATTTTCCCCCCTCCCCCTCCCGTCATTTCTTCTTCGGTTTGGCCACATGCGATGAATAGTGTTTTCAACACTTGAAAAAGAAAATCATTAGAATCGTGTTTTTTTTAGGGGGGGGGGGGAAAGGGAAGGAGGGAGAGAAAGAGAGAGAGAGAGAGAGAGAGAGAATGTGGGAAAGTGCTGGAAGTCAGCCAAGTTAAGCCACAGGGTTAATTAAACACAAGGAAAGAGAGCCACCGACTCAAGTATCACAGAGAAAATGAGAGGGGGAGGTTTTATCTATAGCCAAAGATGGATTGGGGAGAAAATAAATAAAAAAAAAATTGCGTGAGAATTCCCCAGGGACTTCAGTACTTCAGTTGTCCGGAGAGCCTTCGGGCGTGTTTGGACCTGCAGAAGAAAAAGAGGAGGAAAGCAACTCAGTGCAACGCAAACCACACAACCACACGGACTGCGTCTATCCTAGCCAGCAGGACCCGGTGACAAGGCTTTTTTTTAAAAAAACTTCCTCTTTTGCCGATGAAGGTCCCTTTTTTCCTAACCGGTGCCCTCGCTTCTCGCCAGTTTTCCAACACTTCCTCTCGAAGGAAACACGTCCGCCCGTTTTCCTTAACAGACCTGAAATTTACACGCACACGCACGCACACACACGCATGCACGTGCCTTCCCAGTCCCCTTTTCCCCGCAGGGCTGTGGATGCACGCTATACCATTTCGGGATTTTAACCAAGTTTGCAATGGTTTCCCCCCTGCCTGCGCGCTTGTTCTGCTAGGCCCACAAAAAAAAGACCCATCGGCCCCAGCGTGTCCCTCTTACCGTATCGTGCCAGCAAGAAGGGGGTTGAAGGCGTACAGCCAGTCGCTCATGTCTTTGTCGTTGAGGGCTTGAAGGAGGACGCCTCGGTGTCTGGTACAGACGGCAAAGGTGTTTGGGGTCTAAAATGCAAAAAAGAAAACAAGGTTTTCTAATTTTACATAGTAAGTATTTGAAAAGCCAGCCTGGCGGCTGGGTTAATCGATAATACAACGACATACAAGTATCTTTAGTACAAAATCTTTCCTCTCTTTTCCCCTTAGCGTTTACTGTCTCCTGTTTAAACGAATACGATTCTTATTAAATCAATTAAATCAAAAAAATTCTTACATTTATCAATGATTTTTGGCTGATACATATCCTTATCATTTCAACGTTCAGTCTTTAGAGTCTTTATCTACATGCCGGCATTTTAAGCATATGGTGAACGGTTGAGGAATTGGGTATGGCTAGTCCAAAGAAAAGAAAAACGGGGGACGTGATACCAGTATTCCGGTATTTGAGAGGATGCCACAAAGAGGAGGGGTGGGGGTCAACTTGAAGCACCAGAAGGCAAAACAAGAAACAACGGATGGAAACGAATCCAGGAGAGAAGCGACCTGGAGTTAAGGAGAAACTTCCTAACAGTGAGGACAATTAACCGGTGGAACAGCTTGCCACCAGACGTTGTGGGTTGCTCCATCACTGGAGGTTTTTAAGAAAAGACCGGACATCCATCTATCTGAAATGGTATAAGATCTCCTGCCTGAGCGGGGGGGGGGGGGGCTGGACTAGAAGACCTCTAAGGTCCCTCCCAACTCTATTCTGATTGACTTGATTTTAAGTCCTTCCTTTTACTGTCTGCATCCAAGACGAGGAGGGGGGTCTCTTTGCAACTTCCTAGGGATCAGGAGTCTTCTCCGAGTTTCTGGAGCCGCCCACTGACCTTCACCATGGCCTGCTGATCCTCGCTGTACTCCACTTGAGCCGTGGAGAGGTTGATGATCCCCCTCTCCACTGGGTCTTTGTCGCTATTGTAGATGAAGACGTACGGGCGGCGCACCACCACAAAATGCTTGGCCCACGAAGGGGAGAGCGGCTCCTTGAAGTGAAGGTAACCTTTCTTGGAGACCACGGATCTAGAAACAGAACCCCAGCCCGGAACATGACCATCAGGGCAAGGAGCCTGAGTGGTTACAGCACCAGAAGGACCCTCCCCTTCCCAGTGGGAGGAAAAGGCATGAATCAAGAGCCTTCGAGAGCAGGGGGGGTCTTCAAACGTGGCCCTTTGATGACTTGTGGACTTCAACTCCCTTGTCATCCCTTCCTCTGCAATCTCCCCGCTTTAGTAGGAGGGGAAAAAAAACAACCACCCAGGCGTGGCCTGGCTGAGGAATTCTGGGAGTTGAAGTCCACAAGTCATGAAGGGGCCTTAGTTCCCTCATGCTGGCTGAGGAATTCTGGGAGTTGAAGTCCACAAGTCATCAAAGGGCCACGTTTGAAGACCCCCTACTCTAGAGGCTGGGATAGAGCAACCCATTTTCAAAAGAGACGGGGGGGGGGGGAGGCTTGATTTGTCTCCCTGTTGCAAATGGCACCTTCCTTCCAAGACTCTCACCCAGGTCGGATTTCCTCAATATCCGGTACAAGGTTCAAAAACTCATTTTTCCCGGCTCTTGCCAAGTAAGAAGGTTCAGCAGGGGGGGTCAACTGGAATGACTCTGCCTCCAGGCCAGGGCTAGAAGCCCGAGAATTCGCTTCGGGGGTTCTGTGGATTTAAAACACACACACACACACACACACACACACACACACACACACGAAAACAGGCCAAAAGAGAGAATGCGGTTAGTTAAAATCAGGCACTGCAAAAGCACAAAAAAAAACACCGACTCTTTTCGTTAATGTGTCGTGATTGGTTCAGAGTCAAAAAAGGGAAAAAAAAAGAAACAGAACAACCAACTTAGTTGAGGTTACTTATCTATGCTCCTAATAAACCTGGATTCAACTGTGGCTCTTCTCTTCCCCCCTCTCTCTCTCTCTCAAAAAAAGCAGAGTTTGCCTTTAAAGCATGCATCCACCAGGACGAACACAGGGCTGAGAGAGAGAGCAAGGGCAGAGCAAGTTTCTTCCCAGCCCTGAGAGAGAGCTTGTGTGTGTGTGTGTGTGTGTGTGTGTGTGTGTGTGTGATACGGGCGCGTCAACTCGGTCCCACTCACTTCTGATCCACCGAGTTGTACCTCGAATCGGACAGCGAGGGGCAGGTGGTAGACGGGGTGAGGGTGGAGCTGCTGAAGCTGGAGACCGAAGAATCCCGCCCGAGGGGAGAGATGTCGGACAGCTGGAAGAAGGAAGCGATAACGCTCAACTCAGCCCTGCGAGGAAGGCCCCCCGAGTAGGGGGAAAACAAACAAAAAAACAACCACTGGCGTTTCCCACGGGTCAAAGCTTCGGCTTACCTTACAATCGCTGATGCTGTTGTAGACCTGGTTGAACTCGCGGTTGAAAGAATGAGTAAGAAGCTGAAGGCACTGGGAAGAAAAGGGCGGATTAGGACAGAGGAGACGACGGACCAAAATAGTTGAAGCCCATCTTCAGAGTCGGCTAACAACTCTGATCTAGTCTGGACCCCACAATTAGGGGGGAAAGGGGGTGAGAGAGGAGGCAGGTTCGTCGCAACCGTCACCCCGCACGGCCGTCGCACCACCACCACCACCGCCCCGGGCTCGGCACCTTGGTAGCGAGCTCCTTCTCCCGCTCCACCAGGCTCTCGATGTCGGCCGAGTCGTAGCCGCTGCTCTCGCTGGGCGTGACGGCGCTCTCAAAGGTGGCGGAGGAGATCTGCGAGGAGATGCTGGTGGAGGTGCTGAGGCTGCTGCTGCTCTGGCTGGGGGAGAGCGAATCGCTCAGGGACTTGGGGAGGCCGTCGGCGAGCTTCTCGCGCAGCAGCAGGAAGTGACGGGTCTTCTCCACCTGGGCAGCGAGAGGAAGAAGAACCATTCCCTGACTTCTAAGCCGGGATGTTGTCGGAATCCCTTGATGTTTCGTTTCTAACGGTCGCTTCTGTGCAAAACCCAAATCTCATCCTCCCCTGGATTCTGCCCTTCCCAAGGAGGGGAGGGAACAAGCCTAACCCTTCCTTGAAGGTAACCTTTTGTTTATTCCGTCGGCCTGCTATCCATCGCAACAGAACCAGTTACTCTCTGACTAGGCATTCCCCTCTTTGTCTTGCGGACAGCTAGGAAAGGGGGTGGAAAGTGAGGGATGCGAGCCTCCGGAATCTGGGTTGCTTCGCCGGATGAAATGTGAAGGGGTGGGATTGATCCTGCTACGAACGGACTTCTGTTTCTCCTTGTCCCACGAGGGGCTTGCCGCCTGGAGCTTGGCTGATCCGGAACTGATCGAATGAACGGAGGGGTGGGGTTTTCTTGGGGAAGACTTTAAAAATGTCGATCTGTGAAGGGATCTCTCAGATCCTGTCTATTATGCCTGCTATCTTCTAAAGGTAAAGGTTCCCCTGCACACGCGTGCTAGTCGTTTCCGACTCTAGGGGCCAGTGCTCGTCTCCGTTTCAAAGAGCCAGCACTTGTCCAAGGACGTCTCCGTGGTCATGTGGCCGGCATGACTAGACGCCAAAGGTGCACAGAATGCTGTTACCTTCCCACCGGAGCGGTCCCTATTTTTCTACTTGCATTTTTTACGTGCTTTTGAACTGCTAGGTTGGCAGAAGCTGGGACGCGTAACAGGCCCTCACTCTGTTACGCGGCACTCGGAATTCGACCCGCCAAACTGCCGACCTTCTGATCAACAAGCTCAGCGTCCTAACCCACTGAGCCACCGCATCCCTCCTACTTCTTAGTAAAAGTTCCTACTTGGAGAACCTCGTCTCCAAGGATCCTTCTTCCTTCAGATGTGGGCTGAAGTGGGTTCTGACAGATCTCCCTTCTCTGCACCCCACCCCACCCCAAACTACAACAAGCATTGGTTGGGAGACTGAGAGGGGCCCAGCGAGGAAGGACAGATGCAGAAAGAGGGAGAAGGAGAGTTTAAGAACTTCGGCAGTCTCGGGGAGACGTTTCACCGGTGGGGGGGGAGGGACAAAACAAAACAAAATGAAATTCCTCTTCCTGCTCCTTTGGGCCCCCACCTCATGCAACAGCTCCAGCTTCTCCAGTTCCCACTGGTGCTCCAGGATCAGGCTGTCTCCTCGGGGTCTCCACCCTGCCAGGTTTTCCTCCCCTCGGACGTAAGCCACGGAGGTATCCAGGACTTTCCGTCTCCTCCTCTGCATTCCTGGAAGATAAAAAAAACAGATTCAGGTCCAGTCAGTTTCCAATGCGCCACCTCCTACTCCGTAACCGCACAAAGGAAGTCCAGTGGCCTTTTGAGAAAGCATCTTTGGGAAAAAACATGTCATGGATGACTGAGAATCTCCGTGGGCGGAAATGCAATAAATTAACAAATCAACCCGGTTCAGGAAAAATAGGGTGGATTTTTTCTTTTTTGGCATATTCACGAAAAGGGGCGTCTTCTGACCTGGGCTTCCGGTGTCCGACATTTTGCACAAGCTCAACTCGTAGATCCCGGTTACTCGGTTGCTGCTTGCCAAGAGGGAGGCAGAAAAACAAAACAAAACACCAAGATGACAATTTGTGAAAAACAAGGCAGTCTCAGGAAAGGGTTGAGCTCTTCAAGAATCCTTACACTGGCCCAAACTGCAGCTAATTCGTCAAACAGCAAATATATATTTTTATGGTCTCCTTCAAAGGAAGGAATCTTTGACCAATTTTTGGTCGGCCTGAAGCCTCCGCTTGAAGATTTCAAGAACCAACTCAGCCCATCTTTTGAAATTTCACGAGATGGTCTGCGAGACCCCAAAGAGACAGCAAACTAGGACTGCCCAACAAGGTTAATCCACGTGTCTCGTGGCCCTTAACTAGCCCGGGGGGGGGGGGGGGAACGATCTGACTTACGAATCTGGGGACTTAGAGTAGCCACGTCCGAAGAGACTCCGCAGCGAGCGGGGGGGCGAAATCTTGGCGTCCCGTGAGTAGAAGACCATGCAGATGTCTTTGGTGATGACGGCCGGTTGGATGCAATGATCCAGCTGGAAGGGAAGAAACAGCTGGATCATTCCCAACCATCAATTGTGCAAACAGGGGGCACTGCCGCTCTCTTTGGCACAGGCGTGGGACACAGTGTGGGACACCCCAGCTCTGTTTACCCCCCTCTGTTCAAAATCAGGTGAACTCACTTAACAGGAAGAGGAAAAGACATCTGTCAGTTAGGAAATAGCACGCTAAAAGGTCAAGTATGTCCTTTTTAGGGGCCAAATGTGTACTTTATACTTGATTCTTAAGAGCTCTAGTGCTTCAGATTGTTCAGTAAATAGGCAAAAGTCTTAAATATCGGCTGGTTTTGAGCTTTCTGGCAGAAAACAAAAATTAGAAGCGAGTAGCATTCTGATCGAGCAGGAAAAATGTTGAGGTCTGATTGATTTCACCAGCCGTTAAGGGTTTCTGGAGCAGTCCGACCTCCGTCAGGCTGACGCTCTCGAGACCAGAAGAAGCCACCTCACCTCCAGGTAAGCCGAGAGGGTCATGTAGATCTTCTCAGCGTAGGGGGTCACCCGGTTCAAAAGAAGAGAGTTGTGCAGAGAGCTGTCCCAGACAGCCTCAAAGCGGTAAAAAGTCCTGGGGGAAAAAAATAATAATATTAATGCGGAGGTGATTCGCCCAGCCATGGCTGGGCAACCATCAGGGGTAGGCAACCTCGGCTCTTTTGTGACTCATGGACTTCAACTCCCAGAATTCCTGAGTCAGCTATGCTATGCTGACTCAGGAATTCTGGGAGTTGAAGTCCATGAGTCACAAAAGAGCTGAGGTTGCCTACCCCTGGCTTTTATTTATTTATTATTTATTTATTTAATTCCATTTATATCCCGCCCTTCTCCGAAGACTCAGGGCGGCTTGAGCGTATTCCTTTCTCGCTTTTTACTGACGCCCTCTGACTTTGACATAACGGCAAACCTCAATCTTTTCCAGCGACGGGGGTGTCACCGTATCAAATTAACTCCTGTGTCACTCCTGGCTTGGGAATCAGGGCGAGCGACTGCCATTCAGAACGAAGAAGGGGAAAGGGAAGGGATGGCGGCGACCTTTCCGTGGACAAGCAAGGAACAGGGCCTGGGTTTGCTTTTGTTAAGCTAGCTGGTTTCTGAAAGTCTGCTTGCCCAGTCAAACCGGCTGAAGGAAAGAGAACTGACTGGGCCAGCCCTGCCTTACAGCTATTCTAAGCTTTTTCAGCTCTTCCAAATCTGGATGGACCTGCTTTTGCCGGGCAAAAAAGAAATTGAATCTTGCACAAAAAGAACGGCAGAAAAGGAGGGGAGGGCAGATTGGGATGGGGTCCCGGTAGAAGCGGAAGCAGCAGCAAATGAAATCCCCCCTTTTTTTTTTTGAACTAGTTTCAACCAGGGAGCAGAGAGGGTGCAAGGTGATGTCTAACTCTTGACTGCCTTGTGGAAAAGATGGAGAGGACGACGTTAAAATGGTATTTCGACCGTGCAAGAGCCAAAGGCTGAGCACAACAGAAGCCAGAGTGAGTCAAACAGGAAGAAGCCAACATTACCGGATAGAGATTGGGAATTGCGGGTCAAGACACACCGGGAAGATAACCCCCATTCCCCGATTTTTCAGGATGGGATTAGGGAAAAGAGCAACGAGTAAAAATTAAGGGGAGTGGTGGTTGGGGGCGGGGGGAGGAAAGAAAGAAGCTAAGCACAAATATGAGACTTGAACTCGCAGAAAAGCTTCTAGCTAGCAAGACTCAAATGCTTGGCCAAACTTCTCAGGTCACAAAGTCTCTTTTTTTTTTTTTTTTGCAAAACCCCTAAGGTTCTCAAGACGCGCTGGGCAGGCCTCTGAGAAAGGGGCGAAGGGGAGGCTTTGAAGCCACCACCCCCCGAAAAAAAACAAGGAGAGGTGGCACGGCGCCAGGCAGCAAAGAGGGAGGGGCTGAAAACTCTGCTCGCTCGGCCGCCAAGCTGGGATTAGGCAACAAGGGGAGGACAACGGGCTGTGCACTAGGCCGGGAGCGCTGGGGGCCAAGGAAGCAAATTCGAAAAATACCTAGGCATATCCTTATCAAGGCAGAGCCTGTGGAGATACAGAAAGCTTTCGTTAAGTCAGCCCAAACGTGGATGGACGAGCGAGAAAGGAAAGCAGCGAAGAAAAAGCAAAACTTCCAGCCAAAGGACAACGCAAAGGCACAAAAGGCAGGGACACGAATACGCAGGCACAAACACACACACACACACTGAGACGTGCATCATACACATCATAGATCTCACGATCTAAGAGGGCATCGTCACAGCCGTAAGACGGAAGCCTGGGGTGTGTGTCTGTGTGTGTGTGTGTGTGTGTGTGTGTGTGTGTGTGTGTGTGTGTGCGCGCGCGCTAAAAAAACCTTTGTGGTGTGTTATAATATTATATCACTATTTGTCTATGACAAAAGGCTCGTTTCAGAGGCCTGTAGGTCAAACAAGCCTGACTTTCGTGTATTCCGGCTGTTCCATTTCCCAGCTCTTGACGAAGAAGACCCAGTTTGCGCTTATTTCGGCAGAGAAACGCGGTCGCAGATTCTTCAGGGCCACCCAACCCCCCCCCCCGGTCTAAAATCTTGCTTCGAAACGATCCTATCCTCAGAGCACGGAGAAGCCTCTCCCAATCCAGGGCCCCCTGTCAATGGGTCAGGATTCCCATCCCTCGGGCTGTCTGGGGAGTGTGGGAACTGGAGTCCACCCTAGCCGGGGGCTCCCAGGCTGGGGGCGGGGTGGGGGGAACGCCTCTGACCTGTTGGAGCTGTGAGACACCCTCAGGTATTTCGCGGAGATGATGTTGAGCGACAGGACGGCGTCCACGGCCGTTTCGTCCACTTCAGCTTTGTTCCGGATGCGCCCTACGGGAGAGGACAGAAAGGGGGGGGGAAGTGCCGATTGATTCGGTGTCACTTTGCAGGGGAAACTCGCCCTCGAGCGCCGGAGAAATTTGGAGATCCCGGCAGTTCAAATGGGCAGAAAGATTGATTGCAAGCTTAAGCACTCTAGAAGAATCTGAGCTACTAACAGCCGAGCAAATCGGCGGCAGATAAAAAGAGTCCGTGGAATTCAAGGCCGGCTGGACTTAAGATGTGTGGGCACGCAGGGACTCGGGACCGATGGCACATTTGACACCCCCCCTCCTCCCTCCCTCGGGCTCAGCCTGGTCGTCTCCTACGTCTGTTTTCCGAAAGCTGTGCAATTGCGGGTTTGGGGGTGGGGGTGGGATGTCTCCCGACGGAGACGTTTCCCCACCCGAAACTACTCGTCGCTCCAAACACCCTTTCAAGCAGCGGGGTGGGAGGATCTGAACCCGAGGCTGGCTTTGGCAGGAGGTTATCCTTCTGCAAAGATTCGAAAGGGTGTTGGAAGGATAGCTTCCTGCCAAACCCAGCCTGGGGTTCAGGCCCTCCCACTGTGCTACTTCAGAAGTAGGGTCATCTCTCCTCGCTGAAGACCCCCTGGGCCAGGTATATATGGATGCAAAGTGGGCTGGAGCACCCCGCGGTGAGAGGAGCTATCTGGAAGCCGAGGAAAAGATACCTACCGACTACCAGTTCTCTCACATCTTTCCAGTGGAGCTCATTGCCTTTCTCGTGGATGATGGTAATGGTGATCCTCCGTTGTATTCCCTGTAGTGATGAAAAAGAGACCCAGTCTGTGGCTTCTCCCCCTTAGCATTCTGCCTCTTCAAATACAACTGACTCCAGATGTTGGGCTTTAAAAGCGCCAGGTTCTCCTGACATCTGGAGGACCAGCAGAGAACTGAACTGAACTGAGCCGCGGACGCCTGCCAGGTGCAGGGGCCAAAAGGCCCCATCTCACTTCGCTGCCGGCCAGGAAAAACGGGGAGAACGGAGCTGGAATTCACCAAGACGAGAGGTTTATAGGCGGATCCCTCAAGGGTACAGAGTTAAATTTTCATTTCGGACAGTCCAGCTTTTGGGGAGTGTGTGTGTGTGTGGGGGGGGGTGGGCAGCATCTAATAGTCCCTGTCTGACTTCCTGGCAACACGGTCTGGTTTGATTTCAACTCGGATAGGAGACTGCCAGAAATAACAGGATGGCAGGCCGGGCAAATTGGGAAGGAAAAATCACAACAAGGAAGAATATGACCATCGGGCTTCTCCGTGCGCTATTGTCACTGCCCAAAAAAAGAGTCTTCCTGTAGTAAGCAGAATCGAGGGAGTTTCAAAAGGAGGCTTCGTGGGGATTTTTCAGCATCCCACCTACCTGGTGAAGCAAGAACGTGCCTTGGCAGGGGAGACCTCCCGTGTGGTCAACAATGGCCGGGATGTATCTGCAAGGAAGAGAGAGAGAGGGACAAACAGAAAATCAAGATGAGGGAGAGGTTTAACTTCCCCAGGGAGTCACAGCTACTTCCAACCCAACCATTTCTCCCCACTCCCACCTCAGATAAGCTCTCCTTAAAAATACAGCCAGGCTAATTGCTGGGAAGGACCAAGATCTTAGCTTATCAGTAGATAGTTGCATTTATTAGAGGCGGCTTTGGGGGAAACGGAAAGGGGTGCTTAAAACCAGCTACACGGGGGGCTCAGAGAAGAGCATCTGCGTCTTCCTCTCTTTCATTCTGGGAACCAGTTACAGAGCTGATTCTTCCAGCGTGGAAGGAGAGCAAAGCGTCACTTGGAAAACTTTTTCCATCTTTCTTTCGAGACTGAGCTCCTGATCCTAAACCCATTCTGACACCCACCCACCCCTAGATACTCCACAGCATCAATCTCTCTCACAAGGCAATACTTCCGAATGGCCAAGCAAGTCTGAACGATGCTCCTCTGGGTCTGCGGCAAGAAAGGAGGTCTTCGCCTTATCGGCCCGTCGGCCGCTGGTTCTCCGTGCTCCCGCTTAAATCCACCCAGCGCCTTCGGATGTCCCCCTGGGCAACAGGATCTCGCTTTGCCCCTTCCGAGGTAAACGGCTAGCGCCCCCCCCCCCAACTTACTCTCCCGTCGGCTCCAGTTCGCTAATCTCGAACCAAACCAGGAGATCGTATTTGGTCATGCTCTGTCCCAAGTTGGCTTTATTCATCGTGTTGAGTTTGGTGGCCGGGACTGAAAAAAGAGAGAAAAAGGCCTGGCTTAAAAACTAAAGAGGAAATGCGGTCTGGAAAGGACAGAGGGACAATCCTAACGCTGCCTGGGGTTGAGGAAGGCAGCTCTGCTGATGCTTAAAGAAAGCTTTTTCCAGCCTGCTTTGCCCGACGGGTTAGCGCTCATAGGCTCCAGCCTCAAATAATGGATGTTACATTACAATCTAATGGAAAAGGTTTCCCCTGTCCAACTCTAGGAGGGCAGTTCTTAGCCGAGGGAGCCAGCATTGCCCAAAGGACGTTCTCCGTGGTCATGTGCCCAGCCTGACTACACAGCGAGGCGCATTGGAGGTTATTACCTTCCCATCGGCCTGCTTTCGAACTGCTAGGGGGCGGGAGCTGGGGCAAGCAACGGGAGCTCACCCCGTCGCGCGACGCTCTGGGTCTCAAACCCGGGTCGCCGGCTTTCCAACTGACAAGGACAATGAGGACAATCGACCAGTGGAACAGCTTTGCCTCCAGAAATCGTGGACGCTCCATCGCTGGAGGATTATTTTTTTTAAAGAAGAGGCTGGACATTCAAGGCAGGGGAAAAAAATGGAACGAATGAAAGAATTCAACATGCACAGCTGAAAGCTAAACCAACAAAACCATGGGTGGGTGGGTGGGTGTGGGGACGAGCGAGCGGGATGGTTACCGCGAAGGGAGCAACGCGCGAACAGAAAAAAGGCTGATCAACAGGAGTCCAACACAATCTCCAGGCACGAAAAGAAGAGCGGTTTCACTTCATCGAGTCCTCCAATCTATTTTTTGGGGGGTGGTCTGCTTTGGAATTGGTCCCAATAAGACCTCTCAACTGGCCCACAGTTTGATCCATTTAAGGCTGGTGGCCCAGTCAGCCAGATGTGGCCTACTGGTCCAGCTGCAGAGTCAGAGTCAGGAGAGGCAGATCTTGCGATTGAACAATGTTAACAGTGTCGTCACAAGATCTAACCGGTGACTGTTATTCCTGCTAGGGCGGAGAAACTAGTAAAGTTCGTCTATTCCTTTTCATCCCAATGATGTGGGGTCCCTGGCGCTCTCTGAGCTTGGGGTTGTGTTTCCTTGCAGATGTTTCATGACCGCGTTGATGATGTTACCCAGTTCGGTAACGAAACGTCCGCGAGAAAACGACCAAGTTCAGGGAGCGCCAAGGACCCCACAGCTCAGTCCTGAGAGCTACAAACATTCCCGTCTGTCGGTGCTAATGCACTTTTAAATCTCGTTTTCCAATTCGGGGGCCCCTAACTCCAAAGGATTCTGAGTCCCGCTGATCCGTGGATTATTCCCGTTACATTTGATTCGGCGCCACCCCATTTCACCCAAGGCTGTGCGACTCCCTGCGGCCTTCTTAAGCACCTCCATGCGCTCAGAACTTGGTTACGGAGAGGGGACAACGGTGTCTATTTCTTGTCCCAAGGAAAAAAACAACAACAACTCTTACCTGGTTTGGAGAGTGGCATGGGCGGAGGGAAATATCGCCGGGATGGCTGGGCAGGGCTGCGGAGAAAAAAAAGGCAGTTAGCGCAACCGGTGTGTAAATATCTGAAGGAAAAGGGCGTGACAAGGACACCTTCGAATTCCAGCGCCACGGCGAGGATAGACAGATCCCTTTTGCACAGGTTAATCCTCGACTTACAGGTGAGCCCAAAACTTTTCTGTTCTTAAGGGAGACCTTTGTTAAGTGGATTTGGCGTCCCTTTTGGGCAGAGTTGTTAAGCGAGAGCTACAGCCGCTAAGTTAGTGAATCTGGCTTTGCTTGATCTGAAGGTCGCCCAAGGGGATCGCCCGGCCTTGGGTCACGGCAACGGTCGTAAATAGGATCCGGTTGGCCACGCATCTGAATATTGATCACACGACCGTGGGGATGCTGGGGAGGTCGTTAAGTGTGAAATATCAGCCGCAAGTCACATTACTCAGGGCCGTTGTAACTTCGAACGGTCACTAAACGAACGAAGTCGAGGGCTAGCTGCAGTCTCTCTGTAACCTGCTAATCTAGACCTGTGTCTAGAGAGGAAAAGAGGGCAGTGCTCTATTCAAGACAAAAGAGATTCCGAATGACCTGGATTTGGTTTTCCTCCACCCTACAAAGGTGGAGAAGAGTCACCCTCCAAGCTTGTTCCAGTATCATTTCTGGACGTTTCGTTACCAAACTAGGCAACAACCTCAGCAGGATTTTCTTGTCCTGTTCTTCTTCGCTTATAAATAAAAGATAAAATCCTGCTGAGGATGTTGCCGTTTTGGTAACGAAACGTTCAGAAATTATGTCGAAACAAACGCAGAGAAGAAACCACAGCCAAAATCTAAAACCCGAGCCATGAGTGTAATTTTGTATTATTTCAAAAGTAACCCTTATTCTCCTTCTCGTGGACACCAGCAGGAGAGGCAAAAGGAAAGAGGGCGGTGGTGGTGAGCGTTGTTTTGCTTCTATAACACGCCAGAAATTCCTCCTCTCCTAAACAGAGGGTACCGGGTGGTCCTCGTCTTATGACTACAATCCCTTGCTAAGCCAGGCTGCCCCATTTTGCCACAGTTGTTAAAGGAATCACTGCAGCCAATCGGGAAGGTGATCAATAGTAAACTACGTGAGCCCGGGGACAGGGCAACCGTCATAAATAGAAGTCAGTTGCCCAGCCTCTATCAAGTGATGCTGCAAAGGTCTTGGGCATGAAAAGCCGGCCATACATCGCTTTTTTTCCCCCCAATGGTGTGGTTAATTTAGAAAGGTCCCTAAATGAATGGTTGTTGTCGAGGACCAGCTGTGTTGTTATCCAGGTACCTGTTGAGTTCCTGTCCCTGCAGATGTGGGTGGAGCTGATAGTGCCCGAAGACTTCGAAGACAATGGGCTTGGTCTTGATGTATTCGACAAAGGATTCGGTCACTTCCACGGAGATCTGTCAAGAGGAGACACGGAAAAAGCCATCGGGAGTGAGCGAGGAAAGACTTAAAAAATAAAAATTCCGCCAGCCAGCGGCGTAAGAGAAAGTTGGGTTGCCTCTCTGGAAAGAGAAAGATTGCTGCCCAAACGTCAAAGGCTGGTGGTGCTGATCTCTGAGAAGCTACCAAGTGCCCCTCTAAGAAGGCCACTGACCAGGATGAAACTTGGGCAGCTACCTTTCCTCGGCGTTGCAAATTGCCTTTAGAGTAAGGGGGGGAAGAAGGCGTTACTTTTGAGTGGGTTGGATGGAGAAACGAAACTTCTGCGATTAGGCTGAAGACCGCTGAGAGCCTGAAAGCTTTTCAAGGACACCCGAAACAGGTGTGGATTTCAAGCGGACGGTTCCCATCACAAAGTGAACTTGGTGTATATGGGCTACGTGAGACATTGGGGGTTTGGCTGGGAAAACTGTTGCTTAATTACTATTGTGTAATGAATCGGTGTTAAGTTTTTGCTTCAACATTATACCATGCAGTGTATTCAATAAACAGTAAGAGTTCGGGGGCGGAATGAACCTGGAGTTTTATTTGGATTCTCGAGCCAGAGGTTGACAGCCAATTCATCCCTTTCACTTACATTTTGGACATGATAAAATCCAAGTGGGGCCCCTCGGCCATTATTTTTCAGAGGCTCGGTGGAGAAAGCCTCATCGTGCCGGTGGAGAAAGCTAGGAAAACAAGAGTAAACCAGGTGAAGGTAAATTACTACATCATCGCCTTGCTTAGCAATGTTCGTTTCGGTCTCAGTGACGGCCGTAAGTCAAGGACTACCTATATCCCTGACATTTCCCACCTCATTATCAACCAGAAGTTCTCACAGCAGACATAATACATTCCTCAAAGAACATTCAACATGGACAACGACAGTGAAGACACAAGGTATTCCGTTTGTCAGCATCCCACATCCCAACCTGCGTGTCTATGCAGATTCTCCGTCATCCAGCTCAGGGGGGTCCCAAAGCTGCTTTTTTCAAGAGGCCGCCGGACTTTCTTTGCTTTTCCTTGGAAGACATTTCGCTTCTCATACAAGAAGCTTTCTCCAGCTCGGACTGAAGTTCTGACCGACTGATCCATTCCCCACCGCTCAGTCCGAACTGAAGAAGCTGCTTGGAGGAGAAGCGAAACGTCTTCAGGGAAAAACAAAGAAAGTCCAGTGGCCTCTTTAAAAAACAACAACAAAAAAAAGACCCAATTTCTCCTACTCATTCGCTCACACACCTTTCTTTCTCATCATTTTTTACATTCATCCTCACCCCTGCCCCCCCCCCAAAAAAAAAGTTTGGGAAAGAACAAATTTCTCTCCACTGCTTGCAGAAAGCAAATCTCCTGGGCCCTGCGTTGAGCGAGGCACCCCCTCCCCGCAGCAGAGACTCATCGGCCGTGAACTAACAAGGAAAGAAAAGCCTTCAGTGCCTTTCCAGAATGATGCAGATTAGGCCAGGCTTTCCCTGTCTTTCTGCAAACATGAGGACTAGGAGCTTCCTTGGACTTACTTGAACTGGCAGAAGATATCCGCGTATTCTGGGAGGATCCCGCTGGCTTGGAGCACCGTCACCCGGAACGTAAAGACGCTGCCCAATTTCAGGTGGTCCCCAATCTCCTCGGTAAAGCCTTCCATGGCCATCTTGCCATCCAACAGCGGGGTAGATTTCAGGTCTGCCAAAATTAAAAAAAGAAAGAAAGAAAGAAAAAAGGAATTTATTTATTTATTTATTTATTTAAAAAGGGGCAGCTGTCTCCGGAAGGGATTGCAAAAACATCCTGAAGCATTTTCACTCGGACGTTAAGTCACATCCGAGTGGCCTGTTCTTTGCCCGGCTGTTAAGAGAAGCCTCGAATCCAGAGGTGGCCTTCGTGGCATCCAAAGAGCCATCTGAACATCTCTTAAGTTGCAAAAAACAAAACAAAACAAAACAAAACAAACCCACCCACCCCAAAAGCCCCCTGAAAAAGCAATGTTGGGAACTACTCCTCCGTGCAGACATTTGCAAGGCATAAAGCTTCTGTCCTGCACGAGTGTTTTAGGATCTGGATCTTAGCGGAGCACACTTATTAGGCGCAGCTTCGTTTGACCCGTCTCCCAATTTCTCCTGGACCTCAAAAATCTCCCGGGGAGGCCTGCTCGACTTACCCAACTCGTTCATCCTGTTGATTTCTTCAGGGGGAGTACTGACTTCCGTGCTCTGCCCTTGTCCCTCGACGATCCTCAGTTCTTCCAAGGACAATCCAGAACGAGTCATGGACACGGATGAAAAGTCGCTCTGGGGAGAGCAGGTGGGGGGGAACCGCAAAGAAACGGGAGACGGTAAAACGTAAGAATGTTTTGTAATGAACAATGTAAATTTTGTAGACAAAAGAATGATTCTTTATTGAAATAGGGAATTGTGGGTTACCCAAAATTAAGCTTTCTTCTATATAAAAAAGGTAAAGGTTCCCCCGCACACACGTGCTAGTCGTTTCCGACTCTAGGGGCCGGTGCTCATCTCCGTTTCAAAGCCGAAGAGCCAGTGCTTGTCCAAGGACGTCTCCGTGGTCATGTGGCCGGCATGACTAGACGCCAAAGGCGCACGGAACGCTGTGACCTTCCCACCGTAGTGGTCCCTATTTTTCTACTTGCATTTTTACGTGCTTTCGAACTGCTAGGTTGGCAGAAGCTGGGACGCGTAACAGGCGCTCACTCTGCTACGCGGCACTCGGGATTTGACCTGCCAAACTGCCGACCATCTGATCAACAAGCTCAGCGTCCTAACCCACTGAGCCACCGCGTCCCTATTTCTCCTATATACTATAGGCTATTTTAGAACATCCTATCGCAATTAGATAAAATTTAAAAACAGGGTATTGATATGTATTAGTGAAAATATATTTTGAATTTTATTGACTGACTGGGTTACAACTAGAAATATACTAACTTGCTTATTTTGACTATGTAATCACTAAGGGAATTAGAGAGGGCATCTCTGTGGATGTAACCTGAACTATTTACAAATGGTTGTTTCTTATTTTAATGACCCAACCCCCATATTTGTTTCATAAATACATGTACATGTAAATATTTTTTTAAAAATCAATAAAGCTTGTATTAAAAAAAGAAGAAGAAAAAGAAACGGGAGATGCCCAGTGAGGACGGCTCCCACTTTCTTCCCAAGAGATTTCCTCGTTGCCCCTTGGGTGCCGAGACTGTATAGAGGCACGCTTGAGCAAGAGATTACCTTGTCAAAATACTCGTTATCAAATGAGATCTTGGCCGTGCCAGACTGCCGAACGCCAGAGCCGTAATCGGGGGCTTCTTCGTCGGCTGTCGGGGAAAAAAAAAAAGAGAATATTCGTAGTGCAGGGTTGAGCTCTGGGGGTCCTCGATGCTCTCTGAGCTTGGTGGTTACCTTGCAGATGTTTCATTACCAAACTAGGGTAACACCATCCCGTGCAGAGCACGACATGATGACGTTACATAGTTTGGTAAGGAAACGTCTGCAAGAAAGCCAGCACGCTCAGAGAGCACCAAAGACCACCCCCCCTCAAAGGGAAAGAAAGAGGCAAAATACAGCAGTTAGAGACGTGAGCTTTCAAACACCCATCTTTAAAAGGTGACAGTTCTGCTACTGGCCCAAACCGTGAACAAACCAACGACGTCGGGAACAACCCAACAGCCGCGCTCAGCTTCTCGGCAAGGCCTAGCTGCGACTTACCGGCTATAGCTTGGACTGCCACGCGCAAAAATCCGCGCACCTCTCCCTTCTCACTGACCACAGCCACTCTGTGGATGAGGGGGACTGGATAGAGAAGATTGCTCAAGTAGACGAACGCCCTGCAGGGAAAGAAGGACGTAAGCCAAACGTCAGACCGGGGTCGTTCGTAAAACCAAGAGTTAATTTTGACTAATTGGAAATAGAGGTGGCATTTGGTTGAGGACAAACACGGTAAGAAGTCATCCGTTATCAAGTCTGAAATGAAACATAGCCTTTCATCCTTTTAACAAGTCACCGACGGTTTAACTCGTCTCACGGGTAACTGTCAAGCGCTTACATATGAAATCTTGCAAGAAAAACAGGACACGCGCCCAATTTTTAGCCCTTCCTTCACTTTAAATTTTGAGCAGACCGGAATATTTTTAATGCTTTTCTTTAAAAAAAAAAAAAAAACAGTTTCCATCGCTTTCGTGGCAATTTCAAGGTTGCTGTTTACATTCAGAAGTCATCGTCAACGATGTTTAAAGGCCATATGTTTTGCATCCAGGGGCAGAAACAGCCTACCGCTGTACACTTTACATTAAAGCTTACACGTATAAGTAGCAATTTATATATTGCATTTTTGTGCAAGTTAGCTTTGGCAAAAGGAAAAAAAAACAAACCCTGGTCTTTGCAGCAGAATAAAATAACATTTTCAAATTACATTTTCCACCTTCCAGCCCCTCCCAATATAGGCTGTCCCTACAGGCATAGGGAGTCTACGTCACAAATGGCCCAAACAAAAGCACACATGAATAATTCAACTAGGAAAAACAAACACTGTGGACTAGAAAAATGGGAAACTTTTATATGGTCACGTTAATCTATTCTGCCATGCCCATGTGCTTTTCCCCCAACCGATGAGAATTTCCTGAAATGAAGAGAAGGTAGAAGCGATGCAAAACACAAGCACAAACGGTCTGTATATTTTATCACCCAAAAAAAATGTCAGTAGGGATGCAACACAAAAGGGAGAAAAAAACACTAGCAATATCAACACAATGGATACACAAAATAGTAATGGCTGCAAACTCAAGACTAAGACAGATCGACATCCTTTCTCCAGCCTGCTTTGCGAGTTTATTTCGGAGGGGAGCAAATTCTTTTAAGGCGGCAGCAACAGCAGACTGAAAGGAGAGTTACAATAAGCCCATAAAAAAAAACGAAAACAAGTGAGATGAGAAAATAAAAGTTTAACGTGAGAAGAAAAAAAAAAAGGAAGGGGATTGAAAGATGACGAACGGAACGCAAAGAACGTCTGGGAAGGGTTGGAAAACATAATCCATGCGGGTGGGGAGACAAATTGCTTAGCTATTGCTAAGCACATTGGTTTGTGCTTAAATTGTAAGCCGCCCTGAGTCTTCGGAGAAGGGCGGGATATAAATGGAATTAAAATAAAAATAAATAAAATAAATAAATGCTCACAAGGCCCCACTTCCGGTGCCTTCCCCAGCCAAATAAATATCAATTTCACACGGTGTGCCAAAAGAGTTGACTGCAAGGACTGGCATTTTTCCTCTGAGCCACAAAGTGGAAGCCAAACCAGCATCCAGATGTGGGCCACTGCATGGCCTCCAAGCTCTCCAGCTTAACAAATGGGGGGGGGGGTGGCAGGACAAAAAAGGCAAGATGGGAATTGCCTAGAGCGGCAAGCGGTCACAGCAGGGCACTCTGGCCACAACCGCCAAAAACTCGCTGGGGCGAACCCCGAGTGCAATTTCTACCTCTGGTTTTTAAGAGGCCTGCAATGCCACACAGGCCTGGCTGGTAATTTTTAAACGGTGGTAAAAGGGTAAAAAAAAAAAAGACAAGAGGGCTGAGTTCTCCCATCGTGGGAGCTTTTAAGAAGCCACAATTTTACTGGCAATGCACAGCCGTAACGGTGTCGTATTAACAGAACATCAAAATCACGTTACGGCTTCATACGAGTACGGCCTTCAGATGGAACCGGTGAGTAAAAATTAAGAAATCTTAACTGTGATTGAGTGTGCGGTTGATATTGCCAGTCAAGAAATATTTATATGGAAGTTTTTGAAGAGTGTCAGCTGCTATTTTGTGTATATATATATATATATATATATATATATTGAGAAAATGGAATATATATATATATATATATATATATTGTGTATATATATATATTGCCCTGTACACCGCCCTGAGTCCTTTAGGAGAAGGGCGGTATAAAAATTTAATAAATAATAATAAATAATAATATATATTGAGAAAATGGAACCCTATAGAGAAATGAAAGCTCTGGCTTCAAGGTCAAACTAGTATTTAAAACTTTGACACTGCAGCTTTTAGTCCTATGCGCAATCTTCACATATGTTTATCCACTGGGGCAGTTTCAGTGGGCACCTGTCGCACAATTGAAGTGCTGGATTTTTGCTTTCTGACTGATGATTTGAGAGTCACTGGGTTTTATTGTTGTGAGTCACCCAGAGATGTATTTTCCATGGGTGCCCGTGCAAATGTTGAAAACCAAACGACCCACCACAACGAATTCTCTTTGAAAGCCCACAGCGTGCAAACTAATTTCCACACTAAGCTTAAAGCAAGCTCCGTTCTGCGAGGCAATTTAGGAGAGGGGCTAAAAACTCAATTTATCCAAGACTCCTGAATCTTGGATCACAAGCTACTGTTTTAATTTAGAAGGCTTGGGAATTTTTTTTATCAACGGATGCTTTCAGAATAATTCTTTTTTTTTCTCCGTTGTGTTTTTGCAAGCCTGCCCAGAGAGGACAAGGAGACGGGAGATATACGGATTTTTTTTCAAAAATCAGCAAAATGGAAGAACGGAAGGTGCTTTGTGTAACACTCGCCGTGGCCTTTACCCAGAGGTCAGATGAGGCCACAGACTTTAGGGTCATTCTAGAATGTTACGCAGGCTAAGAATTAAAAAAGAGATGAAATCAAAATTATCCTGAAAAACCAAGAGGACGGGGAAAATCAGCCTGGGATTTTGGCCTGGACTGGTTTCTCTTGATGGGAACGGACACGCAGCTCATGGGAAAAGCCAGTCCCTGCTGGTCGTTCGTACAGTCGACCTCACCAACCTTCCCACCAAAATGAACCAAGGGGACCGGTCGTAAAACGGGTCATGCCCATCACTGAAGCAGTCCAGTCCTTCCTCCGTCCCGACGTCGGAGCCCGTGTCGTCCACAAAGGCCTCGTCGTCAAAATCCGTCATCTCATCCTGCTGCTCATCGGCCAGCTCCGTGATATCGGAATCGGCGGTGGAGAAAGTGGGGGAGGGCGTGCGGTCAGCCAGGCGCTCATTCACACAGCCGTGGAAAATGGGGGAGCTAGATAGATCGGTTAACGGAACACTTTGATTAACGTGGCAAGGGAGGTGGAGGAGGAGGAGGAGGGGGGGAAGAGAAAGAAAGGAACAGCTTCGTTGGGGGGAAAAAGAGGGGAGGGGAGGGGTCTGTGGCTGAGCCCAGTGCACAGCCCACCGGAACAACATCACAAGGCAAAGCATTGGGGTGGGGGGGTGGGGGGGGGCAAAGAGGGTGCGAGAGAAAGCACAGCGCGGTGGAAAGGCAGACTGACTTGCGTCCGGATTGCGGGTTTCCGGCGACAGAAAGAAGCATTTCCTAAGCTGTCAAAGCAAAATATTCAAGCCAGTCTGCAAAAACAAGCACCTCGAATCCAAAACTCCCGTTTCCCGTGTTGAGCTAACGTGTCGGGGAGACGACCGCGTGAAGCGTTCTTCCTTAGTGAGCTAGCTCACCAGAGGCAAGGAGACGACAATTCAGCGGGGTAGGAGCGGATTGGCGTCCCCGGGAACGGGACAATCTAAATTTCCACCAAGCTAGGAAATTAAGTTGGGTGGGTTTTAGGAAAACCTGTTACCGGGATGATTTTAAATGGAAGAAAAATTCTCCCTGTGGCTCTTTTATCCTCTCGTCCTTCCAAAAATATCTCTCAGAAGCAAGAGCGACCTAATTTAAACCTCTGGCTCTTTTCTAAAGGAGGGCTCAGAAGATAAATTTCCCACGGAATGGGCACAAGGAAACGTGATGGGTAAACTGAATTACTATTCAGGGCGCAAGAGGTCGATTTTCAAGGAGAAATGGACCAATTCAGCTCATTCTCAAATTCAAAAAACAAAAAAACCAACTGGATGGGTCTTTGGGCCCTTCGCGCAAAGCCCTGTGCCAACCGGGCATCTATCCAGGAGCGGATAGGACAAAACGATGCTGCCGCTTCAGAGATATTCCCGCAAGGCCAAATGAGGGGGGGGAGCGGTCGTCTCTCTTCCGCATGGGCGCCCCACGGAATGGGGTTCCGCCTACCTCCCAACCAGCTTGAACCAGTGGAATCGGTCGTAGAAAGGGTCGCTGCCCGTCATGGTGCCCTCGTTGTCTTCCTGGGCATCGGACGCCATCTCTCCGGCTCGGTCGTACATTTCTCTCATCTGCTCCAGCCTCTGCCTGCAAAGAGGACGATGATGGCCGAGGGGTCAAGCGAGAAGAGGCCAGATCAAGCTAAATTACGCGAAGGGATTTCGGGGCTCTTGCATACCGTCTGAGGTTGGGCTGGTGCTCACAGAAGCAGGGTGCATGTGTGTGTGTGTGTGTGTGTGTGTGTGTGTGTGTGTGTGTGTGTTTTTAACAGTAGCACCCAGAGGGGTGAAGTGCATCCTGAAGCCAACTCTCTGCCAGTTCTAACAGCTTGGGAAGCGCTAAGGCAGAGGACCCCAACCTTTTGGGCACCGGGGACCGCTTCCGTGAAGAGAGGGTTTTTTCCCACGGACCGGAGGGGGCGTGGTTTTGCACGCTGCCTGCATCCCGTGGATGGGGGCTTTATTTGGGCGGCCCGGTACCGGTCCACGGATCAGGGGTTGGGGACCCCTGCACTAAGGATGGAAATTCATCAAGGAGAGAAGCAACCTAGAACTAAGCAGAGCTTCCAGACAGTGAGGACAATTAACCAGTGGAACCACCTGCCTCCAGAAGCTGTGGATGCTCCAACACTGGAAGTTTTTAAGAAGAGACTGGACAGCCATTGGTCTGAAATGGTACAGGGTTTCCTGCCTGAGCAGGGGGTTGGACTAGATGACCTCCAAGGTCCCTTCCAATATCATCATCACCATCACCATTATTATTATTATTATTATTATTATTATTATTATTATTATTATTATTATTATTATTATTATTACACTTGGTTTGTCGGAAGCTGGCCGAGAATGTCGCAAATGGCGATCGCACAATCCCGGGACGGTTGCAACCGTCCTAAATACACACGCCGCTTGCCAAGCGCCCAAAGTTTGACGGCACATTCGTGGGGATGCTGTGATGGGTCGCGAGTGCGAGTAAGTCCCCTTTTCCAGAGCCCTTCTAACTTCAAACCCTGGCTAAACAAAGTCGAGGGCTACTTGCCTTCGGGGACAAAACAGCCTTTTTTTCAGCTAAAGACGGCGGGTGACGCTGAGCAAGACTTTTCAGGCCTCAGAACCGTAAACGGGGAAAGGCGAAGACTGCCCGGTCAGAGGGGCTTTGAGGGAAAGAATCCAGCCTCCAGGAAGGCTACAGACTGCAACCTGCTTGTTCAAAGCCCTCCCCTTGCACACCTGAGTTTTTCCAGCGACCAGTAGTGAGTAGCGCCGTTCTTTAGATCCTGGACCTCCACCGCCACCACCGTGCGAGGGAAGGGCCACTGGCTGTGGGGCGAGTCCGCGGGCAGCAGCTCCGGAGGCAACGGGGAGTAGAGCGTGTCGGTCAGCAGAACGAACTGGAATTGGACCTGGAAGGATTTTTTAAAAAGGAGAGGTGGGTGTGGATGCTGAGCTAAACAACAGAGGTGTTGTGTCCCCAGCTGTCAAATGTACACTGCTCTTGCATATGGAGGCTCTTGGAAGCCCTCCAGGCAGATGGCTCCTTTCTTCAAACAGCTTGATCTCAAGCTGTCTTTCTCCAGCTAAGATGCGTGGACTTCAGCTCCCAGGATGCAAGCTGGCTGGCTGCGGGAGGGGGGATTCTGGGAGCGGACCTCCGCCCTCCCCTCCCAGCCCCAATCTTCAAGTGGCCAAGTTGGAGAAACGCTGGTCTAGCTGGACCCCGTGATGGGTCGTGGAGAGCCTTCCTCCGACATTCCCTTACCTTCTTTTTCAGCTCCACGCTAATGGCGTTGCCTTCCTTCAGGTAGACTGCGTTGCCCCAGAGCTGATCTCTCAAAGAGGTGAACTGGTGGAACTTCCATTTGCGGAAAGCCCACTGAGCAAGGTCGTACTCATGCTGAGTCCAAGGCACTGCAACAACAACAACAACAACAAAACAATTTCCAAGTCTAATTGGACAAATCAGCCAGCAAAATAAATCGGTGGTGTAGACTGGGCGGGGGGGGAAAAGAAAGAAAAATAAATAAATAAATAAATAAATAAATAAATAAATAAATAAATAAATAAATAAATAAGGGCATAAAATTCAAAGAACGGCCGCAAAAAGTCTCCAGGGTGCAAAAATCCCCTTCTCTCCCTGCAGTTGTTGTTTCCTGGCCCAGCCCGTGTTTTTTTTTCAACTCACCCTCCTCTTCCTCTTCCTCCTCCTCCTCTTCCTCCGTCGTCTCGGCAACCAAGGAGCGGGTCTCCACCTGCTTCTGCAAGGCCTGGAGCTTGCTTTCGTAGTCCTGAAGGGGGACAAGAAGACACCGTGTAGGAGAAGACGAGAGAAGAGTGGGAGAGGAGAGGAGAGAAAAACTACTCCAGGGAGAAACAGACCAGGACGGAGAAACAGGCAGGGAAGACACTGCTGCGTCCACCGGAGATTAGCTGCCGTTTACAGCAACGGGCTATGAATGTAAGGGATGAATCAGGCACTTTTCCTCCAGTTCAGCAAGGAAGAAAATATGGCAAACAGATTTGGCCTTAGCCACCGCCAAAGGCTGTTGAGGAGCCCTGAGTCTTCGGAGAAGGGCGGGATATAAATGGGATTAAAATTAATTAAATAAATAAATAAAAAACTATTCTCCTTTTTTATTTTCCTTTCCTTCGACGGTGGTCGGGACCGACGGGCACCGCGATCCAGGGCGTGCCAATCCAGCCTCAAGACTTTCTCCAGTACTTTGGTTGGAAGAGACAGAGAAGGCCAACCCCGCAGCTTCCAAAGGGAAGGCTTCTCGATCTCAGAACCCATCGACCGCTACGTCAACTGCTAGTTAAGTCTTCGCAGGCTTGCTCTTTTTCTCCGAAGATTGCCCAGCTGAGGTGAGGTTCTTTCACACCCAGCATTGCTCTGAGAGGGGTAGGCAACCCCGGCTCTTTTACGACTCATGGACTTCAACTCCCAGAATTCCTGAGTCAGCGTAGCTGACTCAGGAATTCTGGGAATTGAAGTCCATGAGTCATAAAAGAGCCGAGGTTGCCTATCCCTGGGCTAAGTGTTCGCCGTGTGCCGAGGAAGCCGCGATGGGGTTGGGGTGGTGGTGAAACTCAACGCAAAGATGGCGTCCCCAAACCAGAAGACGGGAGACCGCGTGGCATCTTGAGCGACGCAGTAACCCAGGGCTCCTCACACGTGGCCACTTGTAAGACGTGCGGGCTTCCACTCCCAGAATGCCTCAGCCAAGGCACGGAGGAATTCTGGGCGTTGAAGTCCACAAGTCATCAAAGGGCCAAGTTGGAAGACCCCCTTGCTCTATGTACTCCGTGGACCAACAAGTTTCAGGGGGGGGGGGCAGAGAAAAAAAACCAACGGCGGCGTTAAGAATAAGGAAATCTCTTAAGAACTATTTTCATGGGTGTTTTGAGGACAGCTCTTTGATCCTTGACGGGCAGAAATTGATCCACGGTACGAAAAACCAAGTGTGGGTAGGGAAAGGATTAAGAAGGCAATTTTCCCCAAGACCCTCCAAAAGGCAGCATTTGATCAATGAAAAGGATCGGCCGATTTCTTCTTAATCCAACAGTCCACCGTTTAAGCTAACTCTCCGGATCCACCCAAGATACATTATAGGTCCAAGCTTCCGAGAAAAAGGGAGCTTTTTAGCAAACAACTGCAGTTCGTGAATTTATTTAGGATGGCAGATAGTCCTCCGCTTACGACCAGAATTGAGCCCCAAATTTCCGTTGTTAAGCGAGACCTGTGTTAAGCGGGTTTGGGGGCCTCCCCTCCATTTTACCACCTTTCTCCCCACAGTTGCCGTTAATTCGAACCACTGCAGTTAGTTAAATGGACCTGGCTCTGCCCCATTGCCTTTGCTTGTCGGAAGGTCGCAAAAGAGGATCATGTGACCCACGCACCACCACCCCGTGGGACACAACAGCCGTCGTAAATGTGAACCAGTTGCCCAGCATCTGAATTTGGATCACACGATCGCGGGGTGGCTGCCAAGGTTTGTCAGGGTGAGGAACGGTCCTTAAGTCGCGTTTTTCCGGTGCCGTTGTTAACGCTGAACGGTCAACGAAACGGCCCGTCGTAAGTTGAGGACTGCCTGCACTTCAACGCACGTTAAGGTTGCAAATGAAGCTGAAGAGAGGAACTGGACAAAAGAACCGGAGGGGCTGTTTTAGGCGTGACTAAAATGCCCCGGGGGGGGGCAGATCCTAGGCTCCAGAACCTGGGCTGGATCCAATTTCTTTAGTCCAGCCCTTGACCAATCAATCAATCAATTAAATAAATAAATTCTGTCAACGCCAGGAAGAGCAGTAATCCAGAATGTTATTATTTCAATGGACTTGAACCTTTGCAATGTGTCCATCGATATGCAGTTCATTTCAGGTCATTTAGAATACCAATTTTTGGAGGAGGGGGGGGATATGCAAGAACCACCCAACTTTTTTTTTCCTACAGAACTGCATGTGAAAGTTTAAACTAAGTTACGTCCCTGGAGAAATGGGTTACCGGGCCTGCTACGGCAAAGGGATTCACAATATAAGAACTTGGGAAAAGATCCCAGTGGATCCAGAATCTTACGCCCCCTCCCCTTTTTTTTTTATCGGCTCCCTCTAAAATGCTAGTGTTAAGAGAAGAACTAACCTCTTTCGTTTAAAAACAAACAAACAAAATCAGCTCCTTGGGTTTCCAAAAAGCCGCCATTTGACTCCCCAACCAAGCGACAGGACAGGCTTAATAAGAATTTATTTTATTTTTTTTGTAATTTATTGAAATGACTTGTTAAAAAGCACAAGCAGCTCTGCTTTTCACAAAACGCAGGCTTGTTGTTTTTTTAAAAAAAAAATCATCAAAACCACTTAAAAACAATAGATGGACAGAAATTTCCCCCCCACCCCACCCACCCCAGATTCCATCATTTCACTGGAAGAAACCGTTCTCTTCCTTTCACCTTATCTGTGAATAATCTGAAATTACGCTGCTTTAACAATTAGGAGGAGAAGGCACAAAACGGGCCGAAGAAGAAGAAGAATCCAGCTGAAAAATCTAATTTTGAGGGACACAAACGGGTTGTTCCCTGACAAACTGGGACAGATTCTTTGATTGAGGCCGGTTTCAATCGTGACCATGATAAGGAGGATTATGAAAAGCAAGAACGAAAGGAGGAATTAAAAGGGAGGTTACAGCTTCCTCTGCGATCTGCTGCCCAAACCCTCTTTTCAGCGAAATCACGTTCTTAAAATAGGAGCAGTTTTGGAAGGGGGGGGGTTGGACTTGCAGACCTCCAGCTCTGTGGATTCTACATTCAAATCGGAGTAAAATCAGTGAGATCCAATTTATGAGTTTATGCGCGGCAGTGCAAAGGAACCGAAGGTGACTGGCCTTACACACACACACACACACACACACACACACACACACACACAGAGAGAGAGAGAGAGAGAGAGAGAGAGAGAGAGAGAAACACACACCTGACTTTTAAACCAGATTCAAGGACAAAATCATCCATCACCCAAAGACAACCTCCCCCAGTAGGGTGATACTTACCGCTTTTGGGTGGATCTGCTCAATTAATCTCCCCGGAGATTAATCTCGCTTGAGGAGGAGGCAATGCGGGGAGTGGGAGAAAGGAAAGTGAAATAAAATTGAGAAAAGCAGCGGGGCAAAAGACCAAGGATCGCCAGCGCGCCTCTCGCCGCCAACATTTCCCCAGCAATCTCAGCTTCCCAGCCGTGCAACCGGAGAGACCCAGATTCTCCTCCTTAATTCTCTTTTACCAGGGAGAGAGAGGGGTGGGTGGGGGTGTTGCAATTTACATTCATCTCGTCTGAATGTGAGGAGCCTCTATTTTTGCAAAGAGCTCAACTCTTTGCAGGGGCTGCCCCAAAGAAAAGGGTGTGTGTGTGTCAAGCTATTCTCCAAAGAAACCTGAAGGCAGGACAAGAAGCAACGGATGGAAACTAGTCAAGGAGAGAAGCAACCTAGAACTAAGGAGAAACTTCCTGACAGTGAAGACGATTAACCAGTGGAACGACCTGCCTCCAGAAGCGGTGAATGCTCCAACACTGGAGGTTTTTTAAGAAGAGACTGGACAGCCATTTGTCCAAAATGGTATAGGGTTTCCTGCCTGAGCAGGAGGGGTTGGACTGGATGACCTCCAAGGTCCCATTCCAACTTTACTATTATGATTTATGTCAAATCCCCCCCCCAGTGGGACCCTCGGAAGAAACCAGCGCAAAAGGGTCCAACCGTGTTCTTTTGGAGATCTGATTCCTGGCCAGTCACATGAGTCTCTTCCTGTTGAACTCCAAAGCAGCAAAATCTGCTCTTCTTGATGATATAACACCCCTCCCACACACACACACACACACAAACACACCCATATAACACAACTGGGAGGGAACTTTAGAGGAATCAGCTGTCCCGTCTTAATAATCTGCCCCAGTTCAAAAGCTGGAGGGGTGACTTTCAGAGGATTCTGAAAAGGGAAACACCCCCCCCAAGAGGTGATCTGGGAATAACGATCCACTTCCGCTTGGAGTGGGAAGCTTTGTGGGTGGGTCTTGCCGATTGTCCAAAGACGGACGCAAACGCGGGTTAAAATGTCCCCGTTTGCGTCCATTGTTTTCCCCCCACCCCTTAAAAAAAAAAGATGGTAACGCTGACAGCTCCCAAACTGACACAGAAGCCAAAGTAAGGGATTTTCCACAATTAAAAAAAAGCAAACAGCAACCCCCCCCCCAACCAAGTGTTTCACAGACGGGTAGGAAACGTGGGATCTTGTGCTTTGCGTGGGTCGGTCGCCCACGCCAAAGGTCCTCTTGCGAAGCCCAAGCTCGGTTGTTTGCAGACGCTGCCCACGTCCCTCCCCCATCGTCCCTCCCTTCCAGGAGGGCCAAGGACCCAGCGGCGGGAGAGTCAAACCGTGGTTTCTCGGCTGGCTTTGAGGTTCGGGGCGGAAAACTGGCGCCTCATGCGGGGTGGGGTGACGTACTGGTTGCAGGGGCTCGGCCGATCGGCCGGCCTGGTACGGCTCTCCGGGCTGCCGTGAGCGCCGTAAGACTGCCAGCGCTGGTGAAGGTGGCGCCTCTGGTGGAAGGCCTGCGGATCTTGGGGTGGGCCGGTGCCCGGGACGGGCGAGGACTCCGAGGAGTCCGACAACGGGCGCCGGACGCCTCTCTGCTGGCCATTGAGGGAATGGCTTCTCCAGCGCACGGGGGCGGAGAGGCTGGGCTGCGGCTTCAAGGGCTGCCTCTTGATCTGGATCCGATCCGGAGCCTGCTGCGGCCCGGGCCCGTCCCAAAGCGGGCGAGGCTCCTGGGGGTGCGCCGGGGCTTCGGCCGGCAGGCTCTGGAGCTCCCCGGTTTTTTCCGTCCCCTTCTTCTCTTCCTCCTTGGGGATTCTCACTTCGATGACCTCGCTCTCGGTGATGATGATGTGGGTGCCGGGGCTCCAGGAGTTGCGGTGGGTGGGGTTGCTTTTGAAAGGAAAACGGGGCTTGCGGTTCTCCGGCGGGATGAAGCGGTGCGGCGCGTTCTGCCGGCGCAGCTGCTTGGCGATCTCCTGCTGCTGCAGGTTCTTGAAGCGGATTTGCTCCTGCCTCATCCAGCGCAGCCGGCCGCGCCGGAAGGCAGGGTCCTCCTCCATCAACTGGGTGACCCGGCCCTCTTTCTCGCAGCCGCCCTCACCCTCCTCGCCGAGGTTTCCTCCTGGGCTGAGCAGGCCGGGGGCCGGTTTCGTGGCGGGCAGCCCTTTCGGTGCCTGGGAGCCCATGAGTGGCAACACCTTCTCCATCTTGAGCATCTTGTTCCTCAGCAGCTTGATCTCTTCGTCCTTCATGTTGTTCTGCTTCTTCACCTCCTGCAGGATGTCTTCCAGCTTGTCGATGTGGACCTTGAGGTCGTCCACGTCGGCCGTGCCTTTCCCGCCGAGCGGCAGGTCCTCGATCTTCTCGTCGCCCGCCCCGACCGTGTCCCAAACGTCCCGGGCCACCGCCCGCCACGAGTCGCGCTCGTTAGGATCCTTCTTCCCGTACAAGCTGCAGAGTTCTTTCATCTTCACGATGGCCAGGGCCTCGATCTCTTGCCGGCTGTGCCGGAAGTCGTTCAGGGCGACCTCGTAGCAGATCTCCTTCACGGCCTGGATCTTCAGGTCCGAAACGGTCACCCATCGGGAGTCCTTGCTGAGGCGCCGGCGCTGGGGGATCTGGTACATTTGGATGGGCTCTCGCTTCTTCCCGCTGCTGGGGAGGCCGCATTTTTTAACAATGGTTTGCAACTTGCTGGGGGGCAGCTTCTCTCTCAGGGAAGTGATCAGCCGCCAGCTCTCCTCGCAAGATCGCTTGTCCGAGTCATCCCCACTATCAGAGTCCGCGTCCTTGGGAAGACAAAAACAATCGAGGGGTGGCCCCAAAATAAGCAAAATTAAAATTTGGAGAAAAGAAGGGAAATTCTGAACAAAGAAAAAAAAGAAAAAAAAGAAAAGGACGGCTCAAAATTAGGGGAAACGATTTTGGGGTGGGGGGGTGGGGAAGCAAAAGGAACAAAACGAAGGGGTGAACGTCTAAACTGGAGTCTTAGGAAAAAAAAAACTAGCCCTAACGGTCTTCGGTTAGGTTTTCTTTTAATTCCAGACATATCTTAAAATTTCGTGGGATTTTTAATTCTCCTCCGAGAGAATATGCCGAGGCTTTTCCCCCAAAGTCCAATCAATCCAGGTGAAACTCGTTACAAGAGCCCAAACCAAGTACCTGCAGAGAGGAGGAGGTAACTCTTCGTGCTAGCGATGTGCAAAAACCCGTCAAACATTTTGGCCTGGTTACAGCTGCCAAGTTATTTCATTAGAGGGGGGCTGGGTGGGGGGCAAAAAACCAAAAGAGACTCTTCTCTCCCCGAGGAGCGACAGGCGACAAGTCATTGCAGAAGGATCAGACGGACAGCCAAGGTTAAGGTGGAGTTAACGCTGGGTTAGTAAAGTGCCGGTAGACGTGGTTTCAAAGATTGACAGTCCGGTCAAACTAAAAAAGCAGCCAGAAAAGGGTTAGAGAATCCGAGACAAACCAGTTTCAGAAGCAGCCACGAGTGTCGAGGTTAGAAACAGTGGTCAGAATGGGGGTTAAAATGTTGGACGGAGTAAACCTAAGTTAAAATCCACCTTCAATCAATAGAAATTCCCCCGGGGTGACCTTGGGGCTTCTCTCCACCCCTCTCCTATCTCACAGGGTTGGAGGGAAGAAGGCCACCCGTGCCAGCTGGAGAAAAAGTGGGTTACAAATCTGACGAAGGAAACGATACAAACGCCACCACACACACAAAAAAATCTTTATTTTGTGTTTTTGTTTTTTAATTTTGCCAGCAAAATAATAATAATAATAATAATAGCTGGCCACGCTGTTTACATTTGCCAGCGATCCTCGGATTAAAGGCTGACGCACCTTTCGGTTATTACAAATTGTCCTAAGGATGCCCAAGATTGATTTTTATTTTTATTTTTATTTTTTAAAAAAGGGAATCCCGTTAAGGTTTTTCTACCGCTCCGCATCTCACTGGCATGCCTGAGAAACTTAAATGAACCGACTGGTAAAGCTAAGGCTGCCCGTTGCAAACTTCATGCTTTTTAAAAAATTATTATTATTATTTTGGCAGCCACGTAAAATGCTTCTGTATTAATAAACTTGGTGAGAGTTAAGAAAGACACTCCAAACAAACTTTTGAGTTAATTTTCCACAGAGGTTCCAACGATTATTCTACCGTGCAGGCGAGATTGAAATCTGAAGTGTACTCGTTACGGGCTCGGAGTCTGTAATACTGACCTGTTTGCCAAAGAAGGTATTCCCCGCCAACTATTCCCTAGCCCATACTGCACAGCATTCTCAAAACCCCAGACTGCCAGAAACTGGTGCCTGGGGGGGAGGGAGGCTGAATAATGCTGAAAGGAGGGGGATGTAGGAAAACTGCTCCGTTGCCATGAATCATATTCCATGGACAATTAGGAATTGAAACCCTCTGATTGAGGTATTTGGGCACTACTGCGTATCTTTTTATGAAACGCTTACGTTAAAAATAAAAGAGCTACAGCCACATTTTCCACTAAAAGGATGGTCTTCGGGGGGGGGGGTGTCCATGTTTCTCAAATATGCAAACAGGATAATTAGATACTTATCAAAGTGGGGGGGGGGGGAAGAACCACTTTCTAAGGATAATCCAAGAGACTACGGGTAGTACTTGACTTATAACCGTTGGTTTAGTGATCATTCGAAGTTACCACGGAGTGTCCATTTTTCACTCTTACGACCACTGCAGCATCCCCGTGGCCAGCTGATCAAAATTCAGACGATTGGCAACTGGCTCGTACTTACGACGGTCGCAGCGTCCTGGGATCACGTGATCCCCTTTCGCCACCTTCTGATGGGGAAGCCAAATAGCAAGAGCACCGAGACTCCACAGTGCTTGACAGCCCTCACTGAGCCTATGCCCCCCATCCAAAAACCTGGGTCCTCATTTTACCGACCTCGGGAGGATGGAAGGCTGAGTCGACCTCAGGATCGAACTGCCGGACAGGATTGAACTGCCGGCGGTGGGCAGAGTTTAGCCTGCAATCCTGCATTCGGACTGCCGCAACCCCCCCCCCCCCAGGGGCTCTTCAATATCCGCTTAACAACCTTGTTACTAACTGGGTTGTTAAAACGGCAGCATTTCACTTAACAAGAGGGGCGAGGAAAGTCATAAACCGGGGCCAAACTCTCTTAACAACTGTCGGGCTCAGCAATGGAAATTTTGGCCTCCGTTACAGTCGTTAAGTCGAGGACTATCTCAAGACGCTCTTTGCGCAGGCTAGGAATTGGGAAGGTCAATTTTTTTCTTTCGTGGCTCCCTCCTCATCATTCTGTTTGGGGGAGACGAGGAATTTTTTTTGGTGATTTTTGGTGATTTTGCCAGCCCCCGTAGTCTCCCTCCCCTCCCAGGCACATTTCTCTTTGCTAAGGATTCAGATATTCCATGCAGGGCAAAGGCAGCGAGATTAAAGGCATGCATCACCCACAGCCATCATTCTGGAGATCCCGGCAGGCAAAATGAAGCTAGGCGCCTCTCTCCTCTGGAGGACCCAGTTGGTGACCTGGAGAGACACTCTCCACTGTGATTTCAGAGAGGTCTGGAATTGGGTGTGAGGTGCAGAGGAACAACAGATCAACCCCTGGGCCTTTTTTTAAATTTCTGTCTGCCGAAGGAGCTGAACCTGGTGCAGGTTGGAGAGAGACCAACTCATTGGATGGCGACCGTGTCAAACCGAAATAGCACATTTAACAAACAGGCAAAGGGGCGACTAGTTCTGGGCACTAAGCAGAGAATCTCTCTTCAAATTGGCGAGGGGGACGAGGGGGGGGACACTTACCAGCCTCTGCTGTTCCAATAAAAGGTCGGCTTCTTCTTTCTCCTTCTTGTACAGAATCTCCATCTCTTGAAGCCTGCCGAGAGAGGACGGGAACTGCTTAGAGAGGGAATCTTCGACGCGCAACCGTTAAGTTTGAACCAACGTTCGAAGTTGACGGCCGTGCCGAAAGCGGACGTGACTTACAACCGGACCACTGCAGCATCGCTCCCCCCCCCACACACACACGGTCGCATGATCAAAACGTGAGCGCCGGCTCGCTTTAGCAGCAGGAGCCTGGCTGAGCAGTTCTGCTCCAAACTGCAGTCGTTAAGCGGAGAACTGGCGGACGCATGTGATTTCCCGCAAAGCCTGAGAACCTTCCTTTGGGATTCGACAAGATGCTCCCCTTTTCAGACTATCTTAACAAATGATCTAAAAGGGGTTCGGAGGGGGGGGGAATGTCTACGGCTAAATCGCCGGCTGGGCTGAACAATTCGGGGAGATGGGGCTAAAGCTGTAAACTTATTTCTTGAAGGGAAGTGTTCAAAACTCTTCTAAAATTGCAGAAGGCAAAGTTCTGGTAAGAGAGTGTGAAGCTGCATGAACAGAGGGAGCGAATCAAGATCACGTGAAGCATTAAGACCATTTTGCAAAGCCTTGGTAAGGCCACACTCGGAATACGGCATCCAGTTTTGGTCGCCAGGATGTAAAAAAAAAGATGTTGAGACTCTAGAAAGAGTGCAGAGAAGAAGAGCAACAAAGATGATCAGGGGGACTGGAGGCTAAAACACACAAGGAACAGTTGCTGGAATTGGGAATGTCTACTTTAATGAAGAGAAGGACGAGGGGGGGACATGTTAGCAGCCTTCCAATATCTCAGGGGCTGCCCCAAAGAAGAGGGAGTCAAGCTATTGTCCAAAGCACCTGAAGGCAGGACAAGAAGCGACGGATGGAAACTCATCAAGGAGAGAAGCAACCTGGAACTAAGGAGAAACTTCCTGACAGTTAGAACAATTAACCAGTGGAACAACCTGCCTCCAGAAGTGGTGATTGCTCCAGCACTGGAAGTCTTTAAGAAGAGACTGGACAGCCAGTTGTCTGGAATGTATAAGGTCTCCTGCTTGAGCAGAGAGTTGGGCTAGATGACCTCCAAGGGTCCTGTTATTCTGTCTTTTTATCTATTGCTACGAAGGCGGCTTGCATGAGGTTCCAGTTAAAAGGAACCAAAACGCTCTGCTTCCATTTTTCACGGGTGATAATGCAAACTGAAGTTCGCCTACCTTTTTTCCATCTCCTGCTTCATATCGATTCCCTGCTTCTCCAGCAATTCTCTCTGGGCAAAAGTCCAGTCCACGGGTTCCGAGGGGGTCTCAGCCGAGGGCGTCTTCTCTCTTTCGGCTCTTGCCTGCTCAGGGTGGTTGAAGCGGAAGACGTGGTTTTTGCCCATAATAATGCGGTTTCCTGGAAGGGCAGTAAAAAAAAAGAAAAAAGAAAAAAAAGAAGAGATTGGCCAAGAGTCCTTTCGGGAGAAGGACAAACTCAGGACTAATGTCTTGGCGCCGTTCGGCATCCTTCCTAGGACAATTGTAATCTGGAGCAAAAGGAAGGGAAGTTGATGGGAGCGCGCTTGGTAGACCTGGCTGGGGAATTCTGGGAGTTGACGTCCACCCATCGCCAAGGTGGAGAAGCGCTGGCCTACACGCAGAAGGGCCTCGATTCAATGCTCAACGACTTCCGCCGTGAAAAGGTCTGGGCAGCTTGCAAATCTCCTCCCAATGAGTAGGCAAGGCCAACGATTGGGGACTAGACAGCCCAGCACCACAGCTGGGATTTTTTTTTAAAAAAAAAAAAGGGGGGGAGGTCCTGAGCGTCAAACGAAGCCAGACGGTCAGCATTCAAGACACACGCGCCCTCATGAAGGAAACCAAAGACATTGTTTACCTGAACGCAGTTGGACCGGCTGCACCACCCTCTTGCCGTTGACGTAGGTTTCGGACCATTCGCACGGTTCCAGACTTACGATCACTGGAACGAGAAAAGGAAACGCTTGTGAGTCACCGTCTGAATTGCTGAGGAGAGATCCAACGTACGTGAAGGAGAAGAGTTTGGGGAAGCTGGCAAGGGGATTAAAACAGCGCCCGCCCAACCCCCACAACTCCCGGGCCGTGGCCCGTTTGGAACTGGGCTACCCGAGTCTGCGAAGCTGAGCTGCGCGTGCGCCCGCATGCGTTGGCCAGCCAAGTTCCCAACGGGCCGCTGCCCAGTGTTGTGGATCCCTGGTTTACGATACTCCACCTCCTCCCTGCTTACCAGTGCCGTTGGGGTTCCTCTCGCTTCGGAAGATGCAGTGCTCCTCTTTGATATGAGCTCCGCTCAGGACGATGTCTTGGCGCCGTTCGGCGTCCGCCTGACCCACCCTGCGAGCGAAAGAGAGGATTTCTATCCAAGGCACGGCAAGCCGTTTCTACAAAACAGGGAAAACCCATCGGCTCCGGCCCACCAAGACAATCGATCCAGATGGGATCGAAAGCAATTCGGACCCTGCCCGCTTACCTGGTTATGCCGTCCTTGATGTAATAAAGCAGGCACTCCGACATCAGGGGATCCTCGTTCAGGTTGACCAGGTGAGGGGTCTGAAACAAACACGGCGCTGGCTTGAATTGCGCGCCCTTTTCCCCCACCAAGGCTTCTCCCGGAAGAGCTGGCAGTTTCAAAATCCAAAGCTGCTTTGCCCTCCCAGGAGGAAAGCCAATCGGTTCTCGGACGGACGAAGTGGTACTGCCGTGCGGAAAGAGAACGCCGATGGAAGGCGGATATCGGCGGCTCAGGTTGCAAGGAGGGGCTCTTGGCGCGCCCGGAGCTTTTGTCGCTTCCTTGCGGACGTCTCGTCACCCAAACTAGACGAAACGTCATCGGTGATGAGGTTACGTGTAGTTTGGCGACGAAAGGTCTGCGGGAAAACAACCAAGGACTGGCTCAGAAAGGGAACAGTATCATAGGAAGAAAAAGAAGAAGAAGAATCTGTTCAGAAGCATCCAAAAAAAAAATCTTTACGCTGTGGGCTAAACGGTACTTATTTTAACATGTATTTATTTGAAAGGAATATGTTTGGTGAGTGACAGCCAGGGATAGCGTGTCTTTTAGATCAGAGGACCCCAACATTTCGGGCACCAGGGACCGGTTCTGTGGAGAGAGGTTTTTCTGCGGACCGGACCGCATGTGGTTTTGCGTGCTGCCTACACCCTGCAGATGGGGGCTTTGCTTGTTTGTGCGGACTGGTTGCTGGCATGCCGCGGACCGGTCTTGGTCCACGGACCGGGGGGTTGGGGAAATAGCTGCCCATTTATTTGCCTTCTCTCCCCTCTTTCTATGAGAAATACCTAATTCTTCAGAAAGAGAGCAGGAGCTGGGCAGGATGGAATGATTTTAAAAAGCATTTACTGGACACTTTCATCAGGGAATCAAAAAAAAATCAGGAATGGGTAGATTCATCTCCTATGGAAATAGCTCAATGGAAGGAAAAAATGCTCTCGTCCAATTTGGCCGGGAAAAAATAAAATTGTGGAATTTCTCCTTAGCAACGTCCGCAGAGCAAGCGTTTCACAGACTATAGAGATCGCCCGGGCTTTCCAATCGCAGCTCTGCTGGGAAGGATCTATTTGCTACAAAGGTTCCTAATGGGATCTAAAGCTACTACAGCTGCTCAACCAACCTTCTTCGGTGAGAACACCCCACTGGAGCCCGCCAACAAATCACAAGGCCTTGGTGTGAATATCTGGCCAGTGAGTGCCAGTAAAACACAGGAGGAAAAACAAAATATTAGAATAGCAACAGAAATAGGAACTTCACCCTCCAGACTCCCAACAGGCTGCTCCAGCTTGTAAACTAGGGGCAGTTTCTCCTTGGCTACACGTGCTACAAAGGTACAAGAGCTGAAAGGAACAGATGACCAAGTTTTGTTTGTTCGTTCATGTCAGAAGCGTGACAATTGAAATAAGGCACACTAGATATGACATGACGTTTCAAATATAAAACACAAGATTAAAATCTGTACAAGCTAAACAGACCTTGCCCCGAAACCAGCAACGTTAATTACGTTCTGTCGCGCTGCCCAACGAGGTCTTGCAAGTGTACAAAGGGCAAGAATACACATGTCTGGCTGTTTGCGCGTCACCACAATCGCACAGGGCAGAAGCCACCGGATAGATAGCCCCCATTTGTTCTAAGTGTCTCTCTGTTGCACCTATGCTAGATTTACCACTGAGAGACAGGGAGGTAACAGCTAACCAGGATGGATGTAAAGGGAAAGGAGGAGAAGCACGGATTCCTCTAGTCTACTTTCACAAGCTGACATCTCTGCTGAAGCCTCTACGTCGGCACAAAGGCAAACCTGGCCAACCGCCAAGGAATCCGAAGAGTCATCAAACAAAGTTGACGATCTCCGAGAGAAGATCTACAAAGGGAAATGCAGACGATGGGAGAAAGAGGGCTTGTTTCTATATTCAATAAATAAAATAAATGTTTCGATATCCAACCTACGGAAAAGGGGACAGGCTTCTGAAAACGATTGCTTTTAATCGGTACTGTGGTTTTAACTTAGGCCACACCTTGAAACCCCACCTCAAGCGGCGTGTCAGTCACGGCGCTGCCGTTTCTGAAGAAAAGCACCGAGCAGATGGTTGGGAGCGGAAGCCGTTTTGCAACGCAACCTACCTTTTTCGGGGAGAAGACGCCAAGGGTGCCTCCGTCTTCTCGGATGGCGACTCCCATCTCAGCTAAGAGCGCTTCTCTGTGGAGAAGGGACAAGAGGTTGTAAAGAATTCCCCGAAACACGCTTAAAATTCCGTTCCTAAGTTTGGGCAGAGGTGGGCGAGAGGCATTTAGTTTTTATTTTGAGTGTGGGAAATTGCACTGCGCAGAAAGAAGAAGCAGTCAGAAAGAGACAGCATCATGAGACGTGAAGCAGAACGAAAGGCATTTTTAAAATTTCCCAGTTCTCTTACAAAATGGGGTTTTTAATTCTAGGGATGATTTAATCTTTTTTAATTTGTTTTCAACTTTTGTATTGGTTGTTTTAAATGCCCTGTAAACCGCCCTGAGTCCTTCGGGAAAGGGCGGTATATAAATTTAATAAAATAAAATAAATAAAAATAAAATAAAATAAATAGATTTTTGATTAGAAATGTGGTGGGGCAGTGGCTAGAATGCAGTATTGCAGGCTAACTCTGCCCGCAGGCTCAAGGTGGACTCAGCCTTCCACGATGCTGAGGTTGGCAAAATGAGGCATAACCAGGCACCCATGCCTGGCTGAGGAATTCTGGGAGTTGAAGTCCACGAGTCATATGCGGACTTCAGCTCCCAGAACTACCCAGCCAGCACAGGGAGTTCTGGGAATTGAACACCCATCTTCGAGCTGCTAAGGTTGAGAAACACTGCTCTAAGGTAATGAGCAAGGTGGGGGGGGGGGTTGGTTGTGGGGGTTTACTAACCTCTCCATCCTAATTGCTTCGGTCTTCCTCAATTTCTCCTCCCAGGTTTCATTCAGCTCTGCAATGATTTTCTCAGATTCCTGGGGGTGGGGCGGAGGAGGAGGAGGAGGAAGAGAGAACGGAGAAACAGGGTCACACAAGACAGAAGAGCCGTTTCGTTCTGGGCTCCTCGGCGCAACGAATTAAAAATCTAGCCAAATCTAAACCCGAGAATGGTCAGCGAACAGACCGATTCTCTGGAACCCAGAAATCCCAAGCGTTTCCGTAAAGCGTTCGATTCTGCGGGGGATCCCGCCAGTTTCAACCTATATTTCTTCCCCCCCCCCCCCCCGTTTTCTTTCGCCTAAAGCCCTAAATTGTCCATGCTTGTTTACAAAGCCAACGATTTTTTTTTGCAATATCCTTTCGATCGGGCCACCGTCTCTTAAAAAAAAAAAAGATCTGCAGCAGAATCCCATCCGGGGCTGAAAATTTATGCAAAGATTCGGAACGGCGTTTTGTCGAAAAAGCCTTGATAACTGGTTATCTTTTTATCCGCATCATCTCACCATCCAGAATCTGGAATGTTAAGTCTTTTTTTTTTTTTGAAACGGGGGGGGGGGAGGTCAAGAAGGATGGAATATGCCAGAGATTGTTCTTATGTGCCATATTCTGCGCGTGTCCATCACAAGGGCCCTCACAAAGTCTAGGAGATGGAATGTTGGCCAACATTTTTTGTGTGTCAGGAGGACGGGGTGTGTGTGTGTAGGGCGGGGTGTCCGGTAGAAGAAGAGTCACACTTTAGGATCTTCAGCATTCCTGGCAAAGGACCCCCATGTATTGGGGGGGAATGTCTTCCTTTTTCAGTCTTTGTCCAACCAGCCATTCTGTTCTCTCTTTCTTGGCTTAACCCAGCTGTCTTAGGTAAATATGCCCAAGATTCACAATAATCCACGGGATGCAGAAAAAAGCAACTTTTGTGTGTGTGGGGGGGGGGAAGGTTTCTAGAAGCACGCTGGCATCGTGATACTTCAAAGTGTCTGAAGCTTTTCCTGCAATCGCTGTCTTCGACCAGCCAAAGAGTTGTGTCTTTCCTCAGGAATGGAAAAGTGCCATGGAAAAGATTTCTCTTTTTGAGTCAAGAGGCTGTTTCAGCGGTTAAAAAAAAAAAAGAACGGATCCTCTGCCAAGCAGGAGTTATAAAAAAACATGACGGTGGGGTGGGAATGCTTAAAAAGAGAAGAAGAGTCAAACTGCCCACCAGCCCCTTTCTTCCAGGATGGACAAATTCCAGCAGAACAGGAGACAATTCAGTCGCTGGCTGGGCGTTTTTTTAAGGCCATTGCAAAGCTCGCTGCAGAGGTGCCCGCTGTGAATACTGATGACAACGGCAAGCCTATGCCAGACATTTCCAGTTGCAAATCAAGAGACCTGAAGCTTGAAGCAGGATCCAAGCGGGAGGGACATACCTTGGAGAGAAACCAGAACTTTTTTTTTCTTCCTTTCCACCCAATTTACTTTCTTTTTTCTTTTTAAAAAATGCATAGGTTTGTGTAGGCCTCCAGCCCATCCAGGTTTCTCATGGGGAAGAGGAGGAAAGGGGGAAGGAGAGTGCAAAAATAAAAAAATAAAAATGGGCAGCATTCAAAATCCACAACCCAGCCAAGCTTGTTCCTTCACAAGCCCAAATGGAGGGTGGGGTGGGTGGGAATGGAAGCTCTGGCCAGGCCAAAAGATAAAAAAAGTCTTCTACTGTTGTGCCCTTTCGGAGGCCGCCCAGCGCCCAGATGCTGGACAAAAGGCTCCACTGTCTGGAGACGGTAGGACGTTTTCTGCGCCGCACATTTCAATGAGCGGCCCCTGAACTCCCCGGCGTTACCGATGGTTAACAATGACTCCCAGAGAGATGGACTAAGAGGGGAATTTTAACGGTGGCTTTTAACTTTGGGGGAAAATTCTCTCGGCCACACCGAGGGCTCCCTTAAGTAGAAAGGGGGGGGAGGGCAGGGAGGGGAAGAATCTCCATCGAAGATTTTTTTTCAAAAATAAAATAAAATAATCAGAAGCCACCGAAGCTCCTTCGCGCAATTTCACACTTCCACTGATGTTTTGAAACTCTGCTGCCTGCTCAAGTTGTGTTATTTGATGGGGTGTTGTTGTTTTTTTTAAAAAAATTTTTTCAAGAGCAGTGCTAGTGGAATGACTTTATATCATGCTTTGGTATCATGCTTTTCCTCTCTTTTTTTCTGATGGGGTGCCGTTATGATTATTGTTACACGTCAGTGACAACGTGAAATCACAGCTGCCACTTCTTCAGCTGACGTTGGCTTTCCTTCGTAACTGAATTTTTCCTAAGAGTTTGATGATGATGATGACGACGATGATGATGACGCCTGGACAGGTTTTCTTGGCAAGAATTTGAAAATTGGCTGGCCCTTGCTTCCTAGGACTGAGACAAAGGGACTGGCCCAAGGTCAGCCGGCTGGCTTCATTCCTAAGGGGGAACTACAGATCACAGTCGCCTGGTTTCTGGCCAGGTGCCCTAAGCATGACGACAAACTGGCTCTCGTCATATTATTAAGTGAAACCTCCCCCACACACACTCCCAATAACTTCTGAAAATAACAAGTGGTTCATGTTCTACTTTAGGATTCCCAATCTTGGCAACTAAGTTGCATGGACTCTTAAGAACAGGATTTCCATATTGGGTGGACGTGCCCTAAAGCTAAAAGATTTCAGTCAAAAATACGTTTAGGGTTGGGGGAAATGACTTAAGAAACCAAATAAGATTTTAAGCCAGAATTATTTTTTTTTGTTAGGAACAAGAGGAGGAAACTATGGGAAAGACACTACGTATTTAATTTTACGTGTACTAATTGCAGCAAGAATGGCAATGCGAATTAAGAAAATTTTAGATTGTGCAGAAATGGGACAGATTGACGTTAAAGATAAAAGAGAAAGAAGAGTCCGTGTGTTTTAGAACGTGGGATAACTTTTATCAGTGGCTAGAAAAACGAGTTAGAGAGAAAGGACTGGGATATGTAACACTGAATATATATTAATAATAAGAAGATGAGCAATTAATTAACAGAATTCCCTAGCCGGCACGCTGAGAGTTGAAGTCCACACGTCTTAAAATTGCCAATATATATAGATAGATATATATATTAGGAACAGGGTTAGGGTCAGGATTTTTTAAAATAACATTCTTAATATTTAGCAAACAGCATGTTGTGTGGGTTCATGTCATTAAAAAAAAGACAATGAGTAGTAATTAATCATCATAAATATGTTAATTAATTGCTCATCTTCTTATTGATATATATTCAATGTTACATAACACAGTCCTTTCTAACTCGTTTTTCTAGCCACTGATAAAATTATCCCACGTTCTAAAACACAGAGTCTTTCTTCTTTCTCTTTTATCTTTAACGTCAATCTGTCCCATTTCTGCACAATCTAAAATTTTCTTAATTCGCATTACCATTCTTGCTGCAATTAGTACACGTAAAATTAAATACGTAGTGTCTTTCTCATAGTTTCCTCCTCTTGTTCCTAACAAAAAAATAATTCTGGCTTAAAATCTTATTTGGTTTCTTAAGTCATTTCCCCCAACCCTAAGCGTATTTTTGACCGAAATCTTTTAGCTTTAGGGCACGTCCACCCAATATGGTGCGTGTTCCTGTTGCACTCTTAACAGGTGTTAGGCAGATGTGGTTCTGGGCTAAACCAAGATAGGTTTCTTTGGGCGTTTGACACTCCAGCCGCCGTACCTTCAGACGTTCAATGGCTTCCTCTCCTCCGGGCGTGGACATGATCCGTTCTTGGATACTGGAGGCGGCAGTTAAGCCCACCTGACTACTGAGAGAGCAGGAAGATGGAGATGCAGTGAGCGAGCCCATGGATGCTGTGGAAAAATGGCCAGGACGTTGATTCTCGGAGGCTAACAAGTATCTGTGCTTATTGTTCTGAAAATCTTTCAGATCTGAGAGAGAGACAGAGACAGACAGAAAGACAGACAAGCAGAAGGGAGAGGCAAGGCAAAGGAAGTAGGAGCAGAAGACAGGGGGAGAAGAGAGGGAGGAGATACCAGTATAAGAGGAAAGGGCACAAAAAAAGCAAACCGACACAAGAGATTTAATAGGACCAGCATGGCAGTTTTGACGTTTTTGAAACACGGTTCCTCCAATCTACCTGGCTTGCAGACTGGTCAAGGGGCAACATTAACCCAGATCCGCATGTGAATTAGCTACTTTATTTGCTCGTGCCCATTTCGCAGGAATCTTCTCAGACTGGTTCAGTTTGCGCCCGAGGCAGACCAGATTAAGGTTCAGTGGCATTCAAGGAAAGGTTGGGCCTTGCTCTCTTATGCCTAGGTAAGGATTCCAGGCTAATTCCCTACTTGACTCCTCCCCCAGGCTCAACTAGCTCCTCCCCTGGAGTAGCGCCTGACTTTCTCAAGGGTTTGTTGGCCTTTTAGCTATCCTGTTCCTTTTGGCTGGGTCCGGTTCAGAAACGGAGTTAGAGCTTTGCTATCATCTGTTAACTGACCCTTTCAAATGTTAACCCCAGGGATGGGATCAATTAGAGGCGGAGAGTCTGCTGGGCATTATTTTTTTTTTAAAAAAATGGCAGCCGCAATGCTTGGTTCTTTACATGTGTTGTATGTGCGACACAATATCGCTTTGACCACACCACTGCAAGCACCATCTTGATTTTTTTCCCCTCCCGTATCTGGCAGATGGCCTTGACCCACACCTTCACTAGGGAAATCAAGAGACTCCTGAAATGAATGATTAGACTTAACCGCCACTCCCTTGGATAAGATGGGATGAGAGCCAGGCATTCAACACTGGCCTTTTTATCTCCTTCCGATAGGCCATGGTGCAGGTTTTTGGGAAGAAAAGAAAAAAAACACAACCACCCATTTTTAAAAGGAGGGGAAGGAGGTAGTTATGGAATTAGCTGACCCTAGAAAGAAATAACTGCCAGAGCTAGGCCTGAACGATCTGGTATATCCCGGATGATTGCCAGAACGTACATAATGATGATTCTGTTCTAACAAACCTACGTATTTTCTTCCAGGCCCTCCAAAAGCATCCCGCACTGCATCCGGAAACTTGTCACATTTCACGCAACTGCGGGGCCTGAGGCTACCCAACCTATACGTGTTCTGCGCTCGAGAGCCCAGTCGTTATGTTTCAAGTGGGTTTAAAAACTGCCATCTGCAAATTCGGAAAAAGAGCGGCGGGACTGAGGGTGGAGCGCCATTCGAACACACGCCAGAGGGCGAAATCGCACCCCCTGGAGAAGAACTCATGCATCCACGGGAGGGCCAGGAAGGCTTACAAGGGCCAAAGCTGCCACACAAATTGTCACGGAGCACCGCAAGGCAGCTGGTTTCATGCAGATCCCCCCCCTCCAAAAGCTGCGTCTGCAGGAAGTGAAGTCAAAAAAGGTTCAAAGCTGTCGAGCTGAAAGCGGCATTAAAAATAAAATGAAAGTGGGGGAAGGCAGGAATACCGGGGAATTTAAAAACAAAAGCAAAAAAGAAAAAAAGATCGATTACACTTCCAATTGTCTGCATTCAAGGAGATTGCCCAGAGATCTCTTCTGTCTTTCTCGCTTTAAATAGCAGGGCAGGCTGAGGGCTTGCAAACAGCACTAGGCAATTTTGCGAATTCCCCCAACTTTTTTTTTTAAAATCTCCACAGAGGAAAAGAGATGTCTACAGGAAACTGCTCAGCCGACCCCCCCCAGCAATCCATTAAATAAAGGCTTTCTGCCTGGAGCCTATGGGGTTTTTCCCGGCCTGCCCACCTCTCTTATTAGCAAGATGGGTAAGGATGGGTTCAGCTAAATTGAGCCCTGGGTGGAGAAGGTCTAATAAAAACAAGAAAAAAAAGGCATGAGCCAGTAGGCGGCTGCCCTGATATCAACATTCAAATCGGTAACGAAAATACACTGTATTTTTCAGCTATTTCAGGTGAGCCCTGGGGGCGCAGTGGTTAGAATGCGACATTGCAGACTAAACTCTGCCCACTGCCAAGAGTTCGATCTCGACCGACTCATGGTCGACTCAGCCTTCCATCTGTCGGAGGTTGGTAAAATGAGGACCCAGACTGTTGGGGGCAAGAGGCTGACATTGTAAACTGCTCAGAGTGTGCTGTGAAACACTGTGCAGCTGTGTATAAATGCTATTGCTATTGTTATGTATACATACTCATGGACATATATTGTGTGTGTGTGTGTGTATAACGTACCACTAAACTGAATGAAACTGTGCGTTTTTAAATCTCCTTTGGCTTTGAACTGCCAGGATTTGGAACAAATGGGAATATTTGATACATACACACACACACAATGCAGGTAAGTATCATTTATCCCACTCTGGGTATTGTTACGTTTCCAAGTATTGGTAGTTCAAGCACAAGAGGAATTTAAAAGGTATGTCTTTGGTTTCACCCAGTCTTTCAGCAGACGTTCCTGTTTCCTTTCAGAGAGGTTTAGAGGTTTAGGTTTACTCTGTGTAAAGCCCCGTCGGAGGACTCCACACTTTCGATTCGTATTTTTTTTGTGTATTTTTTTTTAAGAAGGCTCTCCTGGGATTTCCTTGTAAGAAATTGGGAGTGTAAAGTTGAAAGGCAGCAGCCCACTCAGCGGAAGCCAAAGATGGGGAGACGGGTTGATTCCGCAATACACACATTTGCATCCACTTCCCGAGAAATCGTCCAGTGGATCAACTGAAGAACCGAGGTTAGGAAGGAAACACAAGAAGGATTAAGAACACTCAGGGTTAAGAGTAGACATGTGAGAAAAGGAAAAGCTTTTTGATGATTGGAAGAAAGAAGGAAGTCAAGATTCTCAAATCCAACAATTTCAACTAATTTGTTATCATAATTAGGGGAGGGGGAGGAAATCCTCCATGACGTGGGAGCCAAAATCAACTGCTGTTTGACTTGGGCTAAAGAAACATTTTTCTCCATTTTTTTTTTTAGTGCTCTATACATACACACTGTCTGATTAAAAAGAACGGACAAACATTTCTTGGCAGATAAAACAACCATCCAGAATTCAAAAACAAGGGTTAAGCATTCATCCCGTAACAATTCCCAGAGATTCAACGAGAGAGGGAGCGAGGGAGGGGGAAAAAAAATCACACTCTCTATTCCAGAAACTCTTGTTCTCCTATTTTTAAATTTCCAATTGCATTAACTTTAAAGTTTAATAGAGACGCGCTTTAATTGGCAAATGGATGCAAAAATGCCTTGTACTACACTAAGCTTTTAAAAATGTACTAGAACATATTAGCCAAGCGGTATTTTAAATTTGCTGGCAACCTTCCCACACTTTGCTCATTGTCTTTGGCTCTTGTCATCTAGCCTGCCCTTGTTGGGGGGGGGGGTGTCTTTTTCTTTTATTCTTCCAACAACCACCATAATCACAATAATAATAGAAAGGGGATGGGGGGGGGTCAATCCTGGCTAGAACAAATCCCAGTTTGGCAAATGAAACTGCCTTGCTCTAGTTGGTTCAACTGACTCTGGAGAAGGAATGAAAACGTCACAACATGTGCTGCCCTGTTTTGTTCTTTTTGGGGGGGGGCATTTTGAATTGGAAGGTTGCTGGAACGGACAACTACAACTTACTCTTGACAAAAAAAAAGTTACAGGAACTATTATTATTATTATTATTATTATTGCAGCTGGCTCAGCTTCCAACCCTGGGGGCTATATTCTGGAAGGCTTTCTAACGTTTGTCCAGGGAAAGAAACATATAACCCAATAACAGAGAGTTGGAAGGGACCCTGGTGGTCTTCTCGTCACTAGTGCAACCCCCTTGCATTAAGTCCTGTTCTGTTTCAGACAAATGGTTGTCTAATCTTTTCTCCGCTTAACACTCAACTGGGTGGATAAACCAACAACGCTCCAAACACCGGGTTGCGGACCAGGCCTGGTCCATCAAGCTAAGTCAGAGGTTCCCCAACCTTTTGGGCACCAGGGACCCCCGGTTCCGTGGAGAGAGATTTTTTTTCCGCGGACCGGAGGGGTGCGTGGTTTTGTGTGCTGCCTGCATCCCGCGGATGGGGCTTTGCTTGTTTGTGCGGACCGGTTGCTGGCATGCCGCGGCCCGTTGCCGGTCCACGGACCGGGGTTTGGGAACCCCTGAGCTAAGGTACAATACGTAAACCTTGGTTAAACCTATCCCTGCCTCTTTGCTACGCCTTCAAATGGACCAAAAAAAACCGCTAGGTTTTTCTCCTAGAGATGCAACAGGAAAGAAGTTCTTAGAGAAAGCAGAGATCAGCCGGCTTCGCCCACTTACTGTCAATGATGTCTCCGAGCCCTTGAGCGCGAAGTAGATCTTTGAGCCGGGTGACTTCTTCCTTCAGTTCCCGTACCAGCTTGGCGTTGGGATCCTCGTTGATCACGGCATTGCATTTGATCTGCTTGGCCCGATCTGCGTATCTGGAAAAGATCGGTGGGTTGAGATATAAAACAACGGCGATCAATGTTTGTTGAAACACCTTAACGTGGCGACGGTTCGAGAATCCCGGAAGATGGGACACCAAGGGCTTTTATCTAGAGGAGCCTGAAGAGGTGTGGGCCTCAACTCCCAGAATTCCCCAACCAGCACCTCTAGGAGTTGAAAGTCCACCCATCGGTTGCTCTACAAGCCTGAATCACACTGCATCAAACAAGAGAGAAAAGGTGGCGCAGAAAGCCCAATTATTTTCAAATCCCATTCAGTACCTTAATGTGCTTAATGTTTCGTCATAGTTGATGTCTGCTGGGCTCAAAGCAGCCACCATGGCGGTTCTGGAGTTGCCACCTACGAGGCAGAAATGCAGTCAGATCCAACACAAACCGTTATTCACAATTACCTAGCCCGTCACCGGGATGTGGTAAAGCCACTAAAAGCGGGCATCTTAAAAAAAATACATTTCTACGTCATAACAGCATTGTCAAAGATTGATATCGATCGTCCTGACTATCGGCAGGGGAACTGGAAGCCTACTTCAGATGAGCTGGGTTTCATTTCTCCACGGCTTGCCGAACAAGCCAAAGCTGGTTGTGTGTTACACATCACGCTAAGACATACGACGGCTTGAAAACTCAGATGAGCAGAGTCGTCGAAGCACAAGAGTGCGCCAAAAAACAGGCAAGTCACTCCGCAGCTTGGCGAGTTGTGCGAAAGCTACTTTGACATCTGCCAAAGCTAAGGAAGAAAACGGAACATTCTTATTCTCTCCCGGTCCCGGAAACATCTGCTGGGGTCAAAGGTCACCTGACCAATGAAAAGCTACAAGCAGAATTCGCTTCCAGCCCCAGAGCCGTCACAGTTTAGGATCCTTGCTTTGAAAACGCAGCTGATCAAACCGAGATTTTTAAAAGACCAACGTCTCGGCTTCAAAGGCAGAGGATCTAATCTTCATGGACCACAGTCCAAATGGGGCCGTAATTGTTTGCTAGAGAGGTCTACCCACGTATGAAATAACTGCTGGTTATTCGGAGTGAATCTTTAAAAACGAACGGAAAAGGTGACTCTCGACTTCCTACCTAGGTTTTCCCGAAGCAGCCAAGTCAGCACAGAATCTCTGTATGGAATAAAATCCGTTTTCTTTTTCTTCTTACTCTGCAAAAGGAGATTGCGTACTTAAGAGCCAGCTACCACAAAAGATGCTCGCAGAGAAGGGTGGACCCAAGCAAGTGGGCCTGCCACTTCCACAGAACAGGATGGGAAGCCACGATCCTGGTGGAGGTGATTCTCCTGAGAAGGTGGCACTTTAGCAGCCTTAGGCTCAAAGAACTTTTAAAAAAACAACAGTTCAAACATTTAAATAGGTACCCCTCCTTAACAGAGAAAAGAACTGAACTTGTCAATTGTTTTTGGTAGAGACAGGAAAAATGGAAATGGAAAGCCCCATCTTGGAAGAGGCATTAGGGAGAAAAAAGAAGGATGCTCTTTAAAAATAAAAAAATAAAAATAAAAAAGCATCTGCTGCAATGCACCAAGGTGTTTCCCCACCACATACATCGGTCAGGAGGAGGACATTTCGTTATCCAAGTTACATGGCACTTCTGGATAAAAATTTCTTCATTTCTCAGCAGACAGAAACAGGGAACCGTGGGACAAGACAAAGCAAGGACAGCTTTGTTCCATGTTCCTATATCTCCCCCTCTCCCTCTCTCTCTCTCTCTCTCTCTCTCTCTCTCTCTCTCTCTCTCCATCTCCCCCTCCCACCCAACTGAGTTTTCCTTTGCCAAGAAACAGATTATGAAAGTGCTCTGGGCCTAAAATAATTGCTTTAAAAATACGATTTGGTATCACGAAAGGGCTGATCCTCCAGAAACACAGGACTGGAGCCCTGGGTCGGATGTGCATGGGGCTTGGATCCTGGCCATGATTCTGATGGGGTTAGCCAAAAGGCAGCTGATGAGTCTAATCAGGATCAAGAACAGACGCCTTGGCGCAAAATAAAGAAACAAAATCCAACTTAATCTTTTTTTGAGAGAGAGAGAGAGAGACAGAGAGACAGAGAGAGAGAGAGAGAAAGAGGGAGAAACTGCTATCCTACGTATGCCTGAACGCATGTACTATATACTAAGGCAGCCCAGAACGTTAAAAGACACCTGTCGTTGTTACAGAAGCGAGCCACGGGTGATACAATCACACACATTTTGCCCCGTGGGTTTTTTTTTTCCCCGACGCGGAAAACGCTCTCTGCAGGACTGTCTTCGGTGTGGCAAGACAAGAGTGCAAAAAAATGAGAGAACATTTTCTTCAGAGTGGCAGGATTTCTCCAGCCACTACAAACATCCCTGATTTAAGAAAGCTGCTCTAGACCAAAGTTTGCTCTCTGAGCAAACAGTTTTCACTCCTACAGAGGAGGCATACTTGCAAATCAAAGAGGTGCAACTGGGCAAGGAGATGGCCATACCGACCGATCAAGGTTTTACTGTATTTACAGTCGGAGAGAGAGCAAAGACAATAAAAGCCTGTGGCTTCTTCTTCCAAAGCTCATCCCAATCTTTGAAGCAGGCATGCTTGGAATGCTAGAGAGGATTAGAGGGGGGGGAGAGGGGAGAGAGACTGTGTTTTCTTTACAAAACACATTGCTAGCTAGGAACCAGCAGTGTCTACAAGCACAAGTTTCACAACCTTGCCAACTGGTAAAGATGTGTGGACTTCGCCTCCGACAATTCCCCAGCCCAGGCATGCTGGCAGGGGGATTCTGGGGGCTGAAGTCCACATATCTTCAAGCTGCCAAGGTTGAGGAACTACAGGCTACCCCATTCGGTGACCACTCTTTACCCGCCATACCTTGCTGGTGCAGTTATCCTAGTTTTGGAAGCAGAGAACGGGGGAAAAGGAGACAAAAGATAAGACCACAACAGGGCATTTGACATCAGTATAACCAAGAGAGAACGTTCCCAATCATTTCCCCAGAAGCAGCACACCAGTTAAGTCTTACTTCCCATCGCCCTTAAATGCCAACCCTCTATGTCGTAACTCTAGGATACAGGAAGCTACGAAAAGCAACGCCAGCCTCGGGGCAGGCAGGAAGCTTTAGAAGAGAGGAAACAGGAAGAGCTTTAGCCAACTAAAGTTGGCGAGATAAATGGGGCCAAGAGTAGCCCACCACATGTACAGAGTTCCAGTAAGGGTAGTCCCCGAGGAAAGACCGCGACTGAAACCAGGATTTCCGCTGCTTAAGCGAGGCAGTCGGTGAGCAGGTCGTGCTTAAAAATTTTACAAGCTTTTTTTCCCCCCACCGCAGTTGTTCAATGAAATCACTGCAGTTAAGCTTCCTCCACGGACACGGCTTGTCAGAAGCTGATGGGAAGGTTGCTAATGGCGATCGCGCGGCCCCAAGGATGCGGCAACCTTTACAAAGGCACGCCGGTAGCCAGTTACGATCACGTGATCCGGAGGATGCCTACAATGGTGGTATACCCAAGGACTGACCATCACACACTTTCTTCCAGTACCGTTGTAAAATTGAATGTTCCCTATATCGGGGGTCCACAAACTTTTACGGTGAGGAGGAGGGGGGGTAGAGGGGAACCGGGTGGGCCGGTGTGCACGGACATGTAGCATGACTTATGTGAGCGACGGCCAGCCCGCGCGCATGTGCAAGCTGAACAGTGTGCGCGTATGCAGGCACGCTGGCCCGCCACTGATGCACATTGAGCTGTGCTCACACCGGTCCGCCACTCGCGGGTTCCGGTTCCAAATAGGCCACGGCCCGGTAGCAGGGCATGGGCTGGAGACCCCTGTGCTATATGAAGGATTGTTAAGGTTGAACTGCTAGGCCAGACCATCTGTGCACTGATCACTTGTGTGACTTAAGTTTGGAAGCGAAATCTCTCCGGGGACACAAGCCATTTCAGAGACAGATACAAGAAATTCCAGATACAAGAAATTCCAGGACTAGATATAATCTATACCTGTTAATACAATACTGTTTCCCATTCCCACCCACCTCTCCAATGCCTTCTGGAAACAAATGCCCCTTGTCACATCTCCCCTGTGATTAAGCCCCAGGGGGCTTGCAAAGCGACACTCTGTTTTTTTTTAAAAGGATTTCCCGAAAATCTGGACTCACCACTTCCGCCAACGCCGAAATCACCTTCCCCAGCGTGGTGAGGGACTTGTTAATGTTTGCCCCTTCCTAAAAAGGAAATCAGACGGAAACGTTGCTCAGGCACCAGAAAGTTGGAAAGACAAATCTTGGCTTCCCCTGTCCTCAAGCAAGCTGGGTGTTTGTTGACCCAACTGCAGCAAGGATCTTAATGCCTGGCTCTGCACGGGGTGTGTGTGTGTGTGTGTGTGTGTGTGTGTGTGTGTGTGTGTGTGTGTGTCCGTCTCCAGTAAGCAATGGCTGAAAAGGACTAGAATCCGTTTTAAAGTTTTAAAGAAGAATTGAGAGGAGTTGGGTCTATGAAAATGGGGCCAAATGTGCTAAAGAAGCCCGTCAGGGAATCACACCGGTCAGGTCATGGTCAAGAGGGCAACTTCCAGGCCCTGGGCTGTCTGCAAACCAAAGAATGATGGCCATTTGCCAGCTGCCCACCAGAGCCCTATCCGTGGGAGTTTATACCTTTAGTCGAGTCCCTTTGGCGCCGGTCGAATCAGCTCTCTCGCTCCCGGCGAGATCCACCAGGCTGATTTTGCTAACCTGGAAAGAAGAGGCAAAGCAAGGAACACTTTAGTACTCTGATCCAGAGGATAAAGAAGAGGCCAGGGGGTTGTTAATTCGGCAGGATCCAGCAAGACCAGGATTGAATTGGGCTCCGTTGGACCGGTACTGCCTTACTGTTTTTAGAGCGTATACAGTGCTCAGTAAATTGTCTGCTTTTTGTTGTGGTTTTCCAAAGTGTTATCCCAAGCTTAGAAAGCTTCTCTTCCACTGGGGATGTGCAGTTTTTTTTTAAAAAAACGGGCGTATCCCACCATGTCCATCGACCTATCTAAAGTAGGCTTGTAGGGAGGAGGCAGAAAGGAATTAGTTAGTCATTAATTTGTTCAGCTCGGCCGAGGCAGAAGTGCCTCGGCTTCTGAGTGTGGGAAGCTGGTCTCTCTTGTCTTCCAAGTTCTTCCTTACTTCTTTTTTCCATTGCTGGCGATTTCTCTCTCCCTTCTTTTGCGTTCCAGATGATAGCGTAATTCCTCTGGAAAAGCCAGAGAAATTAACAGACTAACAAGAGTTGGAAGGGACCTTGGAGGTCTTCTAGTCCAACCCCCTGCTCAGGCAGGAAACCTATACCATTTCAGGCAAAGGGCTGTCCAGTCTCTTCTTAAAAACTTCCGGTGTTGGAGCCTTCACAGTTTCTGGAGGCAGGTGGTTCCACTGGTTAATTGTTCTCACTGTCAGGAAGTTTCTCCTTAGTTCTAGGTTGCTTCTCTCCTTGATAAGCTTCCATCCTTTCCTCTCCTGCCTTCTGATGCTTTAAAGAATTGGCTGACACACACACCCCTCTTCTTTATGACCGTCCCTCAAATATTGGAAGACTGCTATCATGTCACCCACAGTCCCTTTCATCAGATTAGACATGCCCAATTCCTGCCATCATTCTTCATACCTGCCTCGTCTCCTAATTGTCTTTGTTGCTCTCTCTCGCTCTCTCTCTTTTTAAAAGAAAAGCGGGTGAGTTTTCCAAAGAGTTTCTAAGGATGTATGGTTTTCCCTCCTGTCCTCTCCTACCCCTAGAAAAACGGCTATCGCAGCCTCCCGCAGGCTCTCGGATCGGTTGCCAGGATCAACGGCCGCCCCGCCATTTCCCAGGGGAAGAAACCAGATTACCTTCTCGGTGGAAAGGTTTGTTTCATTATCGAGTTTCTTCTGAGTGAAGACTATGGTGAAGACAGCGTGAGACCGGCTGCTGGTCTCGTTCATGTTGGTAGCTGCTACCGTCCTTGGGAAGGAAAGAAGGGGCACGCGGTTAGGCTTGGAGAAAGCAAAATATTACAGAGAGGAACATAAAGCGGGAACGGTTAGATTGACAGCTTTATTCCGAGAGAATAGATTTAATGATGGTTTTTTATCTGGATCTCGCTCCTGCTCAAGGACTCCTGCTACGGAGTGCCAGGATATTACCAACCTGGCTTTATTCCCAGCATCCATGAGGTCTGCAATATCGGTGTAAGAAGTGACCGCAAGCTTGGACAGGTCTTCTACGTAAGGCCCAAGCAGTGGGTGTTCCCGGACGCGCAAATTCCCTTTGTTTTTGGGGTTCAGCAAGTCTCGGACTCTCTCGCAATAGATCTCCATGTAACTGACCTGTAAGAAAGTGACAAAACGGTGGCACAGAGGGGTTTAAAAAAAGGGCTGCCACTACACCGCTTAGTCCTCGACGTACGACCACAACTCAGCCCAAAATTTCTGTTGCTAAGCGAGACATTAGTTAAGCGAGTTTGGGCCCCGTTCTATGACCTCCCTTGCCACAGTTTGTCCAGTGGAATCACTGCAGTTGATAAGTTAGTAACCCCTCACTGACTTCGCTCGTCAGGGGGTCTCAGAAGGGACACTGTGACCGTCATAAGTAGGAGTCGGGGGCCAAGCGGCTGAATTGTGATCACGTGACCACGGGGAGGCTTGCAGACGGCTGTGAGTGTGAAAAAGGTCACAAGTCGTTTCCCCCCCTCCGCCCCAGTTGAACGGTCAGTAAATTAAGTCGAGGGCGAGCTGTGCAGAAGAGGCAGGTCACACAGAGGAAAATGGGATTTCCAAAAGTTAGAAGGGCCGGTTTAGAAAAACTCCCGTTATCCATCACGGAGAGCGCTTTTAGGGCCGAGACATCAATAAGTTATTCTGAGAGCTTCTCTGGACCGCTCGGCTATCGGAGCTGCAAGCTGCGGTGAGGCAAGGACCCAGGCAAACCGCTCTGAGCTCAAGCAGCCATCTTAGGTAAAAGTGGGCCTCTCTTGAAGATTGCCCAAGAGAAGCTGCCAACTTCGAGCCTTCTCCTTCCTTTCTTGGGGCGTGCAGACACAACTGCTTACCTCCACAGAGTAAGACATGTCCTCGTTGCTGTTGTCGTTGATCTTCTCAAAGAGTTCTTCGCACAGCTGCCAAGAAATTGGGAAAGCATCGAGCTATAGTTTATGAGGAAAGGAGACCTAGGATATTTGGTTATCACTAGGCCACCTCGGCCACACAAACACACACACACAGAGCCCACTCCAAAATGCATTGGCAGGTTCCTAGTTTAGCTCCGGCCAGCCAAAATTCACCAGAGGCAAGCCACTTTCTATCGTTTCTCACGGTGACCGAAGTGGGAAGGCAGCTTGGGTAAGGGAGGAAACGGGCCTTCAAACTCAAAATATGTAGGTTGGTAAGCTGCCAAGAGCTAACCCTAACCCTAACCCTAATAATAAAAAATAATAAAAATAAGATAATTGAAATTAGGAACGGGGGTTGCATCTCCAAATGGCGATGATTACAGAATCCAGAATAACAAGAGTTGGAAGGGACCCTGGAGGTCTTCTAGTCCAACCCCCCTGCTCAGGCAGGAAGCCCTAGACCAGAGGTAGGCAACCTCGGCTCTTTTATGACTCATGGACTTCAACTCCCAGAATTCCTGAGTCAGTTGACTCAGGAATTCTGGGAGTTGGAAGTCCATGAGTCATAAAAGAGCCGAGTTTGCCTACCCCTGCCCTAGACCATTTCAAACAAACGGTTGCCCAATCCCTTCTTAAAGACTTCCAGTGTTGGAGCATTACGCTAAATCTTCTCTATTCCGTCATAAAAGCATTAACTCCGCTACTTATTTTTTAGAAGAATCCTTTTGTATTTCTGTCGGTTTGGATACTTTGAATAGCGCCTCATTTCTTCCTTACCTCCTTCTTGTACCCCCGAAGAATAAAGAGATTCCCTGTATGCAAAGCTTTCAAAGCCCAGATCCCGGAATCCTAATTTTATATTCAAAATAAAATGCAAGAAACGGCTTGGCAAATCTTTGCCAGGGCTTCTTTTCTCCCAAATGCAACACAGCAGAAACTCGAGTGAGCAAAAGTTCAAGGAAGATATATTTCAATCAAGGAGACCCCCAGTCTACGGCTTCTAATAAAGCTAAGATAGTTGTATCGATGTAGCCGGAGCGGGCCGTTTCCATTTGTGACAAGTTCTTATCCGGCACTCCCCCAAAGCAAAACGCAAGCTTGTTCGGTTTTCAAGTGAAATCATGGACGTTAAGAGCGCTAATTATTGTGTCACGAAGTGTAGAAAAATCAGATTTTCTAACTGTACGTTTTGGGGCACAATAATGGCCCGTTTCACGCAAAAATTGCTGGTGAATCAGCAAGTTGCAAGTTGCTATGTTTAATTTCTGATTCTCTGATCTTTCTTCTCCGAGAGAACCTCAGCTCGAACACTTGCCTAACATTTCATTTAATCAATACGCTTGAACCAAGAAGCCCTGTTTCTCCTCCGCAGGTTTGATCAGATGGCTGGCATGCTTTCAGACACAATGATTTTTGCTCCTGGTCCCAGAGCAGAAAGATTTTTCGGATCAACTATTCACAAAAAAACCACTTATACGAGCTTAGCCTTTGCTCTTCCCACCTCCCTTTAATGGTTTCTTTCAACTAACTCAGCATTGCAGACTGGAAAATGCTGTCTCTCGGTGCCAAAACGCCATTGTCTTTTAAAATTATTTGAAGAAGACAGATGGACAAAAGGCAAAAAAAGCATCTGGAGAAGTCTGTCAATGTTTCAATGTTTCCTTCGATATGCACACAGTGTATCCCAACTTCCTTAAGAAGAGCAAAGTCATAAACAAATAGAACAGAGAAACAGTTAACAAAAATAGATGGAAACGAAATCCAGAGTCGGTTGGATCCCACTTTTCTGACCTAAGCCATTGTTCAGAGGCCACATTTTAAGCAGGAAAAGGCATTCCACACCCACAACCGACCACAAATTGTGGCGAACGCACAATCTGGAAGGAGACGGAAAGTAGCGGAGGCATTTTTAATCTATTTATTAAATATAGATGGTGCCTTGTCTCACCACGCAGAGGCATCATTTTGTTTGCAGGAGGGAAAAGCTGGGATATCCTTGTGAAAGGCTGAGGCAAAAGAAGAAAAGAAAAGAAAAGAAAAGAAAGAAAAGAAAAGAAAAGTAAAGAGAAGAAAGAAGGAAGGAAGGAAGGAAGGAAGGAAGGAAGGAAGGAAGGAAGGAAGGAAGGAATTTAATTTAATTTAATTTTTTAATTTTTAATTTTAATTCCATTTATATCCCGCCCTTCTCCGAAGACTCAGGGCGGCTTACAAGCTTAGCAGAAGGAAGGAAGGAAGGAAGGAAGGAAGGAAGGAAGGAAGGAAGGAAGGAAGGAAGGAAGGAAAGAAGGAAGGAAGGAAGGAAGGAAGGAAGGAAAAAAGAAGGAAGGAAGGAAGGAAGGAAGGAAGGAAGGAAGGAAGAAAAAGAAAGAAAGAAAGAAAGAAAGAAAGAGAAGAAAGAAAGAAAGAAAGAAAGAAAGAAAGAAAGAAAGAAAGAAAGAAAGAAAGAAAGAAAGAAAGAAAGAAAGATTGATTTGGGGCCTGCAAAATAAGCAAAGATCCCGTTTACCTGTGGGATGATCCCTGCCTGGTTCTCCTCCTGCTTCCCCATCATGGTGTAAGATTTTCCCGCTCCGGTTTGGCCATATGCAAAGATGCAGACGTTGTAGCCTTCAAAGGCGTGGAGCAGCATCTCTTTCCCAATGTCATTGTAGACACGGTTTTGAGAGGCGAAGCAAGGATCCTCAGACTGTGGGGATTGAAGATAAGATAGAATAACCTTTATTGACTTTTTTTCCCCCTATGAACACACTGGCAAACCTTAAGAAATGAAATTCTAATACCCGCTCTCAAAAGAAATTAGATAGATAGTTGATAGATAGATAGATAGATAGATAGATAGATAGATAGATAGATAGATAGATAGATGATAGATAGATAGATAGATAGATAGATAGATAGATAGATAGATAGATAGATAGATAGATAGAATACAGAGCAGGGAGACTAAATCCAAGAACAGCTGAAATATTTGATGAAGGCATCCTTGGACACACTTGTACCCCCTATGAAATTTAATATTTGTGATCGCAGACTGGAAAATGCATTTAGATCAAGAGGAACCTTGGCTCTTAAAAACAGCTAAAATCGCAATACAATCAGAGCGGGGGAAACAGCTGTTGTTGGCTGGAGGACTCAAAGGGGGAAATATCCACCCATCAGCTCCACGGCTTGGATCGCGCTTTCGGAAGGAATCTGGGTTCAAGACAAACTAGGGTCCTTACCGAGGTATGGGACCAGTACGAATAGTCAAAGCTGAAGGATTTGGGTGCTTCTTTCGGATTCTTTGGATTCAGGATACCTGAAAGGAAAAAAAAAACCCGTAAGACATTTACTATCTAAGAACTCTTGAGGAACAATCGGGGCGGAGAATGTGCCATTCCTATCTTCTGCCAGATGTCAAAGCGAAAACATCCGAGGTTAGCAGCGTCGACATCTGTCGGAACCATGACACTAGCTACTTTACTAAGCTTGCCTCCCAAAATGGGACTCATGAAAAATTATAGTTTCTATTAGAAAAGTGAGGTGCAAATGTATTGTGCACTGAAGATGTTACCCTAGGTCAGGGGTCGGCAACCTCGGCTCTTTTATGACTCGTGGACTTCAACTCCCAGAATTCCTGAGCCAGCCAGAGCCGAGGTTGCCTACCCCTGCCCCAGGTGGATAATGGAAAGTCTGCAAGAAGACAACCAAGTTCAGAGAGGGCTAAGAACTATCATAAACAAGAGTAATACTGTCCTCAGGAGAGCCACATTTGTTTGAGTTGGGGGGGGGCGCTACATGAATAAATCGTTCAAATAAATAGGACCAGCATTGCGCCGTAGACTTCTCAATTGCTAAATAATCCGGTATGAATCCTGTGGGTTTGTTTCATTTTATTATTTATTAGAGCCATCCAAAGTTCTCACCAGATTCTGGTTTTGAAATGCTGGGTGAGCTATTCAGTGACTGAATTCATGGATCTTTATTTATAAGACTTACACGGCCACCGGGGGGGGGGTTGGGGTTGAGGACCCCTGTTTTAAGCCATGGTTGTGTTTTTACCACGGTTCACTGAATCAGCGGTCGGGTTCGTGTGGCTTGTTTGAAGAAGAAATCAGATTAAAGGATAAAAATGGATCAGTGTCATCAGAAGAGTTCAGGAAGTCATTTGGGAATTTTGGCCAACTTTCCACAGGATGTAAATGAGAGAAATTAGTAATGTGAATTCCATAGACTTTTGCTAACCCCTTTTTCCGCTTCCGTTTCCTCTTTCATAGTTGGACAGTGGGCTTACACACACACACACACACACACACACACACACACACACACACATATATCAAGGTTTTCTAACAAGGTCTCTTCTTTCTTAATGCTTTTTTGATTTTCCCAAGCATTTTCCCAAGCATTCCAGCGACTCTTGCGCTATGTTTCGTTCTGATATTTTATTATTTGGGGGCGTGGGGTTTATTGCTGTTGTGAGCTACCTGGAGTTGTGCCTGACTGAAACTGGGCCGCGCAAACAAGCGAAGCCCCATCCCTCGTAAACCACGCTATCTCCGGTCTGCGGAAAAACCTCCATCCACGGAACCGGTCCGTAAGTGCCCAAAAAGCGAGGGGCCGCTGGCTTCAAAGAATGTATGTACGAATGCGTTCTGGAACAACACACTTTTTAACAGGCTTTGCGTTTCTGGTTTGTTTCCCTTAACAATACAAGGGATGTCCTCGGCAAGGGTGAAGCAGGGGGACACCCACTGAATTTTGCGTGTTGTCTTTCACCCTGCCCTGTATACAACTACCTAGCAGTGTGTGGCATCCAGCCACAGCAACACAATCAGAAAGGATCCCTCATCTTTGACCATCGTCTCCTGCTTTTTGCAGGCTCTCCCGATACCTTGCTACTTAGTCACTGCTTTGCCATTTATTTTTTTTTAAATTTCCACTGTGCTCTATTCCGGAACGGGCCTCCCATCCAAGGCGATGGAATGGGAACAGGATCCATTCGCGGCCTACAAATAGCAACGGTTGCTATTGGGGGCCTCCTAAACTTGGCGATTCCGCCCTGAACGGAGTCCTGTGCGGAGCTCTTAGCTTCGGAACGCTGACAACCAGGCGGAGGCCAAGATTGATCTCGCTTGCAGAAGAGCATCGGGCGATGGTGGGGGGAAAAAGATATGTTGCTTCCCATCGCAGCAGGGGAGAGTAAAGGGAAAGCAAAGCAAACGGGCAATCGGGGGGGGAGGGGGGAGCCCTCTCGCCGCAGCAAACGTCTCAACCCAAAATTACAAGGGGGATGGTGAAGAAGAGGGAGGGACGGAAGCATCCCCCCCATCCACCAAGAGCCTTGGTGGAGCAGTGGGCTAATGCCTCCTTAAGTAACACCAGCTGCCTGCAGTTAGTGCAGGTTCGAGTCCCACCAGGCTCAAGGTTGACTCAGCCTTCCATCCTTCCCAGGTAGGTAAAATGAGGACCCAGATTGTTGGGGGCAATTAAGCTGACTTTGTAATAATGCCGCTTGGGGTGTGTGTGAAAGCCCTAATAAGCAGGCATATACATAGAATGAAGGCTATTGCTAAGCACATTGATTGTGCTTAGATTGTAAGCCGCCCTGAGTCTTCGGAGAAGGGCGGGATATAAATGGGATTTAAAATAAAAAAATAAAATAAAAAAATACATTCCTCCCTAAAGGGGTGGTGGCACTGAAGGATATATTAATAGGGAACTTTTTCTAAAAGCAGCTCAGAGCCGGCGGTGGGAGCTGGAAGTCGACAATTCCCACTGGGCCATTTCTACGGCAAGGGCCTCATCTCCTTTCATTGAGAAAAAGAAGACTCCAAGTAAAGCGTGTTCTCCGGATACATTCACTGGCTTGAATGTTAGGAACGGAGATGTTTCGGGGGGGCTCCAAGCTGCCTCGTTTGGGTTTTTAGGGTAGAAAGAAGAGCTTTGTGACATAGATAGGATAGATGATGCCCTTGTGTAAGGGATATTAAGCTTGGCCTTTGTCTAGTTGTCAGCATTCGTAAGTTAAGAACCCAGCATGTGACTCCACTCAGGGTGGAGCTGTCAATTAAGGAGCTGTGGGGGCACAGTAGCTAGACTGCAGTACTGCAGGCTAACTCTGCCCGCTGCCAGGAGTTCGATCCTGACCGGCTCAAAGTTGACTCAGCCTTCCGTCCTTACAAGGTCGGTTAAATGAGGACCCAGATTGTGGGGGTCAACATGTGGAGTCTTTATGGCTTAGAGAGGGCCATAAAGCAACACAGAGTGATATATAAGTCTAGGGTGCTATAGCTATTGGTCTCAATTTAGCCAAGATGATGCAATGATCTTGATCGGCGGGAGGACTGGCAAGCCGTGACATTAAAGCACTCCGGATAAATGAAGCAGTTGAACTAACAAGTAGGGACAAAGTACACGCGGCTAGTATACATGACGATGTTGTAGAGCGGTGCAAATTGTTCACGATATGTCACTCTCCTTCCGAACAATTTCAGAGTTTCCACACTGCCGCCGCAACAGCCCCGCTGCGATGCAGTTGTCCCGTTGTCGGTTTCCTACTCCAGACCAATTTCTTCAGTCCGGATGCACAGGAACCCCGGGCTAATAGTTTAATTACACAGATCCTTAGAAAAGGGGATGGGGAATCACTGGGAAGAAAGCGAAGACCTGCACTAACCGCTTGCGTGTTGCTCAACAAAATTAGTGTGTTTATCTGGAATTTGAAGGGGGAAAGAAAAAAAAGAACCCCAACATGGCAATTAAGTCTTCTGTTTGCAAACCACCCCTCAAATGCTTTTGTGTTACAACTATAATTAGTTTCCATCACTGTGGTGCTAAAAGCAACTTGGAGCATCGCAGTTAACCCTGGCCACCTGCTTCAGAGAACACCACAGCTTGAGTAGCGTTTTAGGCTGCACTGTCATTTTTATAGGACTGTTTTACCCCTGTGCTATATTTGCCCTTCGTTAGGATTCGCGCTTGCCATTTCTTAAAGTGGAAGACAGGGCTTCGTTGTCTCAAAATACCAATTGTTGGGACTGGGTTTCCCCTGTTGACTTGACACGCGATCATCATTTCTTGCCTAGCAGACTTTAGAGCAGACATGTCAAACACAAGGCCCGGGGGCCGGATCCGGCCCGCGAAGTGGTTTCATACGGCCCACAAAGCCATCCTGGAAACAGTGAGGGAACGGCCCCCACTGCCATGGCCCTGGCCCAGAGACCCTCCTCCTGCCAGAGACCCTCAGATCTGTCCCACTCCTGCCTGGGTCCCCATAGGCACCCTTGATGCCAACGATGTAGAGCTGGCCACGCCCACCCAGTAGGCCATACGCACTCTAGCCACGCCCACCCAGTAGGCCACGCCCACCCTGGCCATACCCACCCGGCCCCTTGAGGGCAACTGCAATGCTGATGCGGCCCTCAATGAAATTGAGTTTGACACCCCTGCTTTAGAGGCACAGACCCGCGGCTCGAAAATAAACTAATTTTTTTTTACAAAAAAAAAAAGGACAACATCCATCATTGGTGGCAAATGAAAAATTGGAACACAGATCTGTTTCTCTGATTTTTCTCGTCGTCTTCTTGTTGGGCTACGTTTGACTCGAATTATGAGCAAGTCCTCCTTAAAACCAGCATTTTAATGAATTATGTTGTCTTTAAAGATGCTAGGGTATTCAAAACACACCCACTCCGATATATTCTATCACACAACGTGGGGTGGATATCAACTGATTATATTCGGCATTAAAAGAAAAAAAAGGATAAGAAAGGCAAGGAGGACAACGAAAGCGGCAAAATAAGCTTGAAAGGGCCAAATCACATGCTCTATTTGTAACCTTGGAGTAGGCTCTCCTTCCCTTCCCCCACCCCACGTTTTAGGATATGACTAGAAAGTCTTGGACGGCTTACAAGAATCTAATTAAAATAATCTGGAGGCAGAGTTCACGTTACTTCGGAACAAATGGGGAGAAAGGCTGGAGAGAGGCCGTTGCTTCCCGGCCAGGCCGACTCAAATAAAAGCCAGCTCCGCAGACATTTGTGAGATGGGCTTAGCCTGGAATCTGGAATCCTGGGGGTTTATCCCCTGGCTTTAGGAATTGTCGTACCAGGAGGAGAAAGGAGTGGATTGTGCAGAAGACGGGGAAGGCCAAAAGCTGCTGGAAAAGCTCTCATCCCCAGCTGCTCTTTGCAGATCCAGGGGCTATAAATACCCGCCTTGCAGCTGGCGCTTCGGCAGAACCACATGTCCACTTGCGGCCTCGACCTGAATAAACCAGCAGAAGCTACAGCCTAAAACTTCACTTGGAGTCTTTGTTCTCCGGGCGGACGCTGGACACTCTTTTGTAACTGGGGCCACCGTTTTTTAATGCGGGGCTCTGTGTCGTATTCGAAATTGAAGGTTTGCGTGTGTAGCCAAGCACGGGGAGAGGCAGCTCTCACATCTGGATATTGGCTAGGATGGAATGCAGGGTGGGGTGGGGTGGAAATCCATTTCATAGGGGGGTGAAGAATGAAGGGCAGCTTTAAGCAAGGCAGAGAACGTATCAAGAAACGGATTCACAATCCAATGGTTCTCCTTAGTTGGAAAGCAGGTCAACATTCTCCGCTGCCAGCTTCTCCCAGCTGCCTACTCAAAAAATGCAGCGCTCTTGTTGTTTTCTTCTGGCTCAGAGGAAAGAACGGAAGAATAGAATGCCAAAGTTCACATCTTGATGCATCAAATTAAAAGTTTTCATGGAGCTCGGTGGTTCTTGCCTTCAATCGGCTTCCAGCATTTTTTTTAGGATAACGGAACTTTAACTTGCAAATATCTTGAGCCAGAGCTTCCGGGTTTGTTTTTTTTTTTTTGCTCCCTTCAATTTTCTCTCCCACACAAGAGAAAGGGCTTTTTTTTTTCTCATAGAACGCTCAGAACGGAGTTCCGGCACCTTTTTTTGGATGGAACCTTGTAGGGTAGACAAAACGGGTTGTATGACCTGTGTGAGTTCCGGCACCTTTTTCTTTTACAAAAAAATAAGCACTGGACAAATTCCAAGAGAGAAATGGCAAACCGTTTTCTGTATTATTAGCGGTGCCTTTTTTCGTAAAAGAAAAAGGGGCCGGAACTCAACACACGTCATACAACCCGCCTTGCCTACCCTACAAGGTTCCATCCCCCCCCCAAAAAAGGTGCCGGAACTCCGTTCTGAGCGTTCTGTGACAAAAAATATACCCTGCTTCTTAGCAAGAAAATTACAAGGATCTCTCTAGAAACTACTGGAATTCATGGACATATTTATTTATTTATTTAATTGATTGATTTTATATACCGCCCTATTCCCGAAGGACTCAGGGCGGTTTACAGGGCGAATTAAAACAATACAAATAAATACAATTAAAATAGAATTAAATTAAGACTAGCCCACAATTAAAACAAATTAAAATTTAAAATTTAAAGTTAAATTAAAAACCCCTCAGTCCAGGCCAGAAAGATCAAATAACCAAGTTTTCAGGTCACGTGATCCCCTTTTGCGACCTTCTGACAAGCAAAGTCAATGTGGAGGACGGATTATATAGGGAAGAATTCAAATCAGAAAGATTTCTAGAGATCAGGTTATCTGTTGTACTTCCTAAAAAAATAAAAAAAAATACAACTCCAGGTTCTGTTCGAAGAAGAAGCAACGATGCCCTTTAAGACACGGGTTTGTTTCTCTTCTGTTGCTTCAACCCTGAGATAAAAAGGGGGTTGGGCACCCTCCAATCTCATTGCTTTCACTTTTTCAAGCCAATTCAGTCATCACAAAGACATGATGCGGAGAAAGCTCCTACCGTTTAAAACAGAGACTGCTCTGGAGAGAGGGAATTTTTAAAACCTTAAGAAAAAAAAAGGAAATGAGATTCATAAATTGCATTCCTCTCATTGTAGTTTTGTTTGAGGCAGGGTTGATAATACTGTGCTCAGGGCTTCATCAGCTATTTCAATGGACTACCAAAAACGAACGAACAAACTTTTTTAAAAAAAAAATCCATTAATGGAGGGTCCAACTAATTATCAGCATGGGAAGCAATTTTTTTCTAAAAAAAAACCAGTATTTGGGGGGCGGGGAAGTGGGAGAGTCACACTGCATCCCTTGACCTCAGAAAAAATATTTTTTAAAAATTTATATCAACATTAAGCGAATAGTTCAATGAGCCGGGCTTGTGGGGAATAGCCGTTCCTTCCAACTGCTGGATTTGAAGCCAAGCAAAAAGCACAAGGCCAAATTGCTTGGAAGTGGAAGCATAAATTGTGGCATTTCGGTTGCTGTCATATGATTGAATAACATTCCTTTCCAATTGGCTGGACTTGTTTGTTGTGTATTATTAAAAGAGCTGGGAGCTGATTCACCAGAATGATGTCACAAAAGGAAGCTATATTGCAGAGCTCTCTTCTATATTGCTTTTCAAAGAGGAGGCCAATCCTCTTGCTAATAGAAGAAATTGACCAGAGAAAAGATGGGAGGTGACCTCAGAGGAAAAATACAGAGTCTTCTGCCTTCAAGAACAGAACAAAAAGTATCTCTAGAGCAGGGGTCTTCAAACTTGGCCCTTTGATGACTTGTGGACTTCAAACTAATTCTGGGAGTTGAAGTCCACAAGTCATCAAAGGGCCAAGTTTGAAGACTCCTACTCTAGTTCCTAACTGAACAAAGAGGAGAGAGACAAGGAAGGGTTTAGTCACAACTGGGGGAACACACTGGCTGAAGGCAAAAAAAGACCCATCAACTTGGGCGCATTGGGGAAGGGAGTTCGCTACAGAAGTGCTGGTTCAAACATACCATCAAATTACAGCGTCCTGGCCCATCGGCGCAACTGGAAAATGGTCCCCAGATATTGGCTCTATTTGCTTTGCTCGAGTTTTTCCATGTTTCAGGAGGTAGATGTGTGAATTTAAGGGGGGGAAAGGCCCCTTAACAGAATGAACAGAATGATCTGTTGGGAGTTGGAAGGGACCTTTGGAGGTCATCTAGTCCAAGCCCTTGCTGAGGCAGGAAACCCTGTACCATTTCAGACAAATGGTTGTCCAGTCTCTTCTTAAAAACTTCCAGTGTTGGAGCACCCACAACTTCTGGAGGCAGGTCGTTCCACTGGTTGATTGTTCTCGCTGTCAGGAAATTCCTCCTTAAGTTCTAGGTTGCTTCTCTCCTTGATTCCGTTGCTTCTTGTCCGGCCTTCTGATGCTTTGGAGAATAGCTTGACTCCCTCTTCTTTGGGGCAGCCCCTGAGATACTGGAACACCGCTATCATGTAACCCCCTCGTCCTTCTCTTTGTTAGCTTAGACATACCCAATTCCTACAACTGTTCTTCATATGTTTTAGCCTCCAGTCTCCTAATCGTCTTTGTTGCTCTTCTCTGCACTTTCTCTAGAGTCTCCACATCTTTTTTTACATCGTGGCTTGAATAAACCTGTAAAAAAGGCAGCTCCAGAATCGGTTTTGCCATCCCACAGCTGACCATCTCCCACTCCTCACTTCGAAAATCCCCACGGCAGCATCCTTCCAACAACTGCGTAACATCTGCAATCAGCTCTGAGTGCCCCCACAAGCAGGCTAGGCTCGCTGCCAACATGCCAGTTTCCTAATGCAGTCAGAACATGTGATTTCAGCTGGACTGAATAACAAAACAAAAAAAAAATCTGACAAAAAAGAAGACGCCCGTCACGCGCGGGGAAAGATTACAGCAGGTATATACACCTCAGCATCCTCCGCAAGTTTCAAATGATGGATCAATCGGAGACCAGATTTCGTAGGAATGAATTTTCTTCAAGATTCCCCCCCCCAAAAAAAAAACAGGACAAAGGAAAATCGGGACAACTCCCCATTGGTTAAATCCAAGGTTATTTGTCAGAAGAGGCAAGTTTCTTTTCTGCTCAAAATCAATGTTGGCTATAATTTCAAGATGAAGAATCCCGATTCCTTGCTGAATCCTAGCCCATGGTCAACATATTGCTAAATTCTTCAGGAGCCTGGAAAGCGTAAGCAGCCGTATCTTGAGAGTAAAATGGGCAAGATTAAATCAAAACTACCTCTGCTCTTCCATGTGCTAATAATCTGACCATCTTTCCCTTAGGATTCTCTTCCGCCCTGCATTCTTGGCCTGATAGGGACCTGATGTGGCAATCCAAGAATCCAATAGCATTCACGTACAAATGGTTTAAAAAGTTCTTAGCCAAACATCATTTAAAGCCTGTATTTCTATGTCATTCCATCCAATTCCACCCAGTGAGAACACCACAAACTTTTTCTTTTAAGAAAGCCTTCAAAGCCATAAATGGTGCCTGTGAAGATGGCCCGAACATCCTGCAAACTCTCCTATTTTTCCCTTTCACCCTCTGCATCTCTGACCCCTGTTTTCCACAATGCCCTCTTTCTGTACATTCTTGGCATATTTCCCACCTAACAACGTACTCAAGAGACTCTGGCTGCAAGCCTTAAGGAGGTCTCTAAGGCTATTTTCCCACAGTTATTAATGATCCAAATAAGTTTGACCACCTGCCATCTCGGTTCCCTTTTGTCTGTCTGTCTGCAGACGTTCAGAAAAAAAAGCTACAGATTTTTGATTCCAAGAGAAAGATGTAAAGCAAGCTTCTCTCAGGTTTTTTTTTTTTAAAATGCCTTAGTCCTTGTGCTTTGTTGTTTCTCTTTTTAAACATTGTTCCTGGCATTTTTCACCTTCAAGAGACTATGCTGACTGTTAACAGCCCCAACTTTAGAATAATCTTGTATGGAAAAAGGAATTATCTGATACAAAATTAACAAAGTTGGCAAAACATTAAGGGTAGGAGGAAACAAGAAGAGCCACTTATAATACAACAACAACTCTGTGAAGAAAGCTACAGGCTTACGGAAGAGAAAGCGCAGGCTGGGCATTCTTTAAGTGCTATCAGATTGAAGGGGGGGGGTCAAAGATTTTTTTTTCTCCCTGCAACACCAGACATAGGACTAAATCCTAAGAAGCACGACGAGAAACAGTGTCGAACATTAATTAATTGATATTAATTAATTAATTGATATTAAAAGCAGTTTGAGTGTAGGAGAGTGGACTGTCCCTCGCTAGCGGTCTTTATATGAATGAATGCAGACGAACCTGCAGCCATCTGGGTAAATCACCATTTTCTATCATTCCAGTCGGGGTAGTAAATGGCCAAAGATCCTGCCAGTTGTAGTTTGGAAACATCTGGAGAGCCAAAGATGGTTCATCCTTAAAAGAATACGAGGGCTAAGCTATTGGTTGGGAACCCACTTCTTCCTAGTTTTCCTGAGGTTAAAAAAACAAATAAAATACATCTAGAGCGACACAGGCTTCCTATTTCTGACCTACGAGGTCCCACCAAGCCTAGGCTTTCAACTAGCAGATGGCCAAAAAAAAAAAAATGAACAGAAGGACATCCTGAATATTAGGCTTACAAGTTACAAAATAGCATCCAAAATGCCCAGGCCAGCAAATCTTGTTCCCCAGAATACCTTGTGAACGCGTCATCTTGCTACTTCCAAAAAAAAAAAGGAACTTGCACAAGATGGACAAGTCGCCTTTGCTAATGACAAGGAAGTCCTTGAAGCGTGTGTGATTGTTTTCCACTCATTTCCAGATGATTACGCCAGGAAAAATGCTGCCAGGTTAAGATAATAAATCCTTCCAGAGCAACAACAACAACAACAAAAAAATAAAAGAATAGAGACTGCCACAAAAAGAAAGAAAGAAAAAAGAAAAGAAACTGTTGTTTGAACAACTGTCAGTGAGGTTATCTATGTGCAGTACCAACAATGTACAGAGAATCCTGGAAAGGAAAACCACACTCTTATTAGAAAATTAAGCTCGACTTACTGGTTGAATTTCCTTGCATTTGAATGATGCATTTGGACTCTTTGCTGGTCTCCCGAGAATTAAAAGGTCTGACCCGAACAGCTACTTTAACAGAAGCTCCTGACATTTTGATGGTCTCTTGCCTCCACTCCAGAAATTAAACTTCAAGGATTTCCACAGGGTCTTCTAGTCTTAGCTTTTAGAAGGAAAAAAAAAGAGTAGTGATTTTTTACAAATCCGTATCAGATAAACGGCCATTTATTATAACCAAGCATGTTTGATCCAAACACACACACACACACACACACATTTCCTCAGCATGTAAAACAGTGAGATTATTCACACTGCTCTTTTACCAAGCAGAGAGAGAGAGAGAGAGAGAGAGAGAGAGAGAGAGAGAGAGAGAGAGAGAGAAAGCTTTGATGACTGACATCACTCATGACTCAGTCAGCTTTAAAAATATAGCCGTTTTCTGTACAGCTTGTTCATTTAATTGGTATAAGTGGCAAGTATAAAAGAATCCAACACACCTCTACGGATTTTTTCTAAATAAAAAAAAGACAAAAAGCCTATGCAATATCTTTTAGTCTTTTCTCCTTGGCCAATTTCTATGTTCTGCAGAGGAGAACGATGCTGCAGAAAATCAAACTAAACCATTACATTCTCTCTTCTCAGAAGTAAAAAAATGCATTTTAGCTGGAAGAGAAAGCAGAATATATACGTGGGCAAGTGAAAATGTCTTCCCCAAAGCATTTCCAAACAGCTGATGTGATGTCAGATAAAAAGCAAAATAAGAGGCTTAAAATAGCACACAGTATCCTGCACAGGCTTCATTTGTTCATTGTGTTGACTGATACGGGTCAGGATCATTTCAGTTAACAAGCATGATCAATACCTTTTTAAGTTCTGTCATTACTCCTTGCATGGGAAATAAACATTGAGTTGCTTATTTTCAAGGCTGCCTGCAATTAGTGCAGGTTCGAGTCCCACCAGGCTCAAGGTTGACTCAGCCTTCCATCCTTCCGAGGTAGGTAAAATGAAAACCCAGATTGTTGGGGGCAATTAAGCTGACTTTGTAATAATGCCGCTTGGGGGGGGGCTGAAAGCCCTAATAAGCAGGCATATACATAGAATGAAGGCTATTGCTAAGCACATTGATTTGTGCTTTCAATTGTAAGCCGCCCTGAGTCTTCGGAGAAGGGCGGGATATAAATGGGATTAAAAAAAACTATAGGGGGGGTGTCCAGAGATTTCAGGTGACAACTGGAGAATCTCTATCAGCCAGGTCGTTGGCGAATGCAAGCTTTCTCTAAAGCAGTCATATAATTACAGCGTTCCGATACCTCTTATTCCGAAGACCTGTTACACAGAATAGAATAATAAGATATAAACATGTCTAAAAGGCAAATGTCTGTGGAGATTCTCAGCCATCCGGGCCATAGTTGTCTCAAAGGTGGGGTTTTTTTTTTCCTTCTTCAAAGGGCAACTGGACTGTTTTGTTTTGTTTTTTTTCCCTTGAGAAAGAAAAAGAAGAAAATGTTTCACTTCTCGTTCCACAAGCTTCATCGGTTCTGCTTCATCCCTCCACCATCCGAACTGATAAAGCCTCTTAGATGAGAAGTGAAACCCCTCCTCATCAAGAAAAAAAACAGGTCAGTTGCTTTTTCACCAAAAAAGCACCTCTGAGATATGCCTAAAGGCACGTACGATGGTGGAATTAACGGACGACAGATTACAACCGTCCTGTCAGAAGCGATTCAAATGACTGGATTTGTCTTAAGTTGCTTAACTGGGACATTTAGAGAGCCAGAGAGTATCGTGCAAACCCCCAACGCCTGAACATTTCTGAAGCAGAATCAGAATCCCCAAAATAACCTGTGGCTGTCTGGATTAGGCGAGGGGTGACTCTGAGCCAGGCTGTCATGCGCATGGAGAAGGTGAACTCTCCCTGTTGACCTCAGGCTTATAGACAGGGATCCTAAGAAAGCTCTACAAAAGTGGGGCCTATCCTAAGCAGCCTGATATTTTTTTTACAGCACACACACACACACACACACACACAAATACGCAAAGGACTAACAAAGGGGCAGAAAGGAGATGGGGGGGGTGGCTGCCTTCTGAAAGAGTCCCAGTACAGGACAATGACGATAACAAAAGTAGGCAGTGATCCCTTTGTGAAGTTGGCTTGTTAGAAGTTTGAGGTCCTTTGATCAGCAGAAGTGCCCTTTAGCTAGGCTGCTAAATATTTCAGCGTCAATGAAAGGAGCAAGAACGAGTGTATGAACGCTATCAAGTTTGGGATCTGTCACAAAATCCGTGTTGCTTTTTTTTTTTTTTGTAAAGCTTATGTAGTGCTATGGAAACAGCGCGTTACAAAAGCCAGCGTGTATGCATGCGTCTATTAAAAGCTATTCCAACCGAAATTCGTGGAATGGACTCCTCCAAAGGTATCGGACGACAGCTTAAAATACCTTCCATTCCCCTTTCTGTAACCGTAGTCACAGAAGAAACACCATAAATGAAAATAAAATAAAATAAAATAAAACTCACAGATTCTAATAAACATGTGTACAATGATAATGACAGATAATAAAAAGGGAGGCAGCTGAAAGAGAGCTGAAATATTTTGAGATTCAAATGAAGAGCTCTGCTTCCAGAACTATCACCAAGATAAACACACAGCTTAGAGGGAGAGCTAAGCTAGCCCCTAAACCCCACCCTATGCAATTCCCCGACAGACAGACAGCGTGGAGTGAAAAAACACGCAAGGGGCGACAAAAGCCTCAGAAATTCCAGGCAGCGTTTTTCACGGAGCTACTCATCATCGGGGTCTCTCTTGCCATCCCATCCCTGACCAGAGCTCCTGGAAGACGGTCAGATCATAATCCCAATATGGCTGCCTCGATAATTGTGCTGTGCTGGATACTGTCTAGAGGAAGGGAGGACACATAGCAAAAAAAGAAGAAGGAGAGCATCTATCTTGCGGGCTAAAACAGTTTTAAACAAAAAGCCGGGGGTGAACGGGGTGGGGTGGGGTGAAGGGAAGAGGGGGAAAAGAGACACGAGCTTGCTGCAGTTCCCCCCACAAATCGCCGTAAGGAATCAGGTTCGAGTTAAGACTGATTAACTTGAGCAGAGGAGTGGTGGCGGGGAAAAAAAAATCAGCCTCAAACCCCACCCTGCTTCCGAGATGAGATGGAGTTGAGGCCGCAGCACTGTGGCTCAAGGAGAGGGGAAAAAATGTAAGCTGGAAACAGTCAATTACGAGAGATGGGCCCAATCCAGAGCAGAGCCTTCAGCACAGGGCTGAAAGGCAAGAGGGCTCCATTCAGAAAACTCATTAAGAACTTCCCCTCAATCCCCCAATCTCAAAGTCTCCGCTTGATGGACAGATGTTGATTTGAGCCTGTCAGTGAGTGCATCATTTAAACTTCCAACACTTGGAACTCTAAGCAAAACTCAGGAGAGGTAGAGGAAAGGGGTGGGTGGGTGGGTGGGGGGGTCCCATTTCACTGGTTTGGGAAGCTCCCCCGTGCCAACATGCAAAAAAAAAAACCCCACCCAAAAACAGGCTGCCACAAGATCTCACCATAGCTGCAAAAAAAGTCTCTAGGGAGAACACGAAGTGGATAAAAGGAATGTGGGTGAGGGGAGGGCAAAAAAAAACATCCTGTGAGGACTCGGCAACTGGAATTGACCGGTTGGGGGATAAAACAACAGACTCCTTGAAAAGAAAAAGAATTCAGGAAACACGCTTCTTCCTAAAAAAAAGCTTAGGCAAAGAAATTGCTGGTAGGACATGAGAGAGAGAGAGAGAATGTGTACCAGACAGAAATACTGACCCCTAAACAAGGCAGCCTTGTTTATTCAAAATGGATATATAAAAAGCTAAAGAACTATCTTGCAAATGCCTTTATAACAAATGCAAACCTGCAGACAGTAAATGCAGATGCACCCATTTTGTTGAATCTGCATACAGCTAAATACATGGATTATATTATAATACGCCCACCTATTTACCCCCAACCTATCAGTGCCACATCCCTTAAGGTTTTTTGCACGCTAGCCTCTCTAAATGCTTCAGTCAACTGCAGGTTTTTCAAACCAACAGGCCAGGGACAAAACAAGCACACCAAGGAGAAGGTCCTTAGGTAAACCTTACTTGGGAGTAGAACTATTTTTGAGAGACAGGCATTTCTTTCCATTCCCATACCTAGAAGTAGAACTCACAAAATAAAAAAAAAGACAGCTTTCAAAAGGCCTGATTACTAGTAATTATTAGCCTAACCACCCTTGGATTTGCACAAAGGGAAGCTCAGCCAATCTCATTGTACACATGTTGTACTTTGACAATAAAGATTGATTTGATTTGACAGTAATTATATCTTATATATATCTCTATCTCTATTTATACACACACAAACATATATATATACATATGCATATATATATATATATATATATATATATATATATATATATATATATACATATGCATATATATATATATATATATATATATATATATATATATATATACACATACATATACACACACATATATATATATATACGTATGCATATATATATATACACACACACACACCTGAAATAACACACCATGTTTGTATTGTCCTGGCAATGAGGAAAGATGTGGCAAAATGACCCAGTTTATTTATCATGATGGGTTTGCTCCGAGATCTTACCCATGGGAGGGTGGGAAAGGGGTACTAGGCTGAAGCCTGGACTACAACTCCCATCACCCCACAACAGCATCTCCCACACCTCCAGAAGAGGCTACTGAGCGAAACCCACCCTCCTCCCCCAACTAGATATTGCTATTTTTTATTTTTATTTTGAGAGCTGTATGCAATGAAATTTCATTTTGATGTATGCCGATTGGTGTACATTCAAAGTGACAATAAAGTTATCATCATCATCGTCATCATCATCATCATCATAAAATTTGCTTTCCCTTTGGAAGAGATGCATCTTGACCGGGGAGGGGGAGGGAAAAAAACAACAAAGGGGAGAAGGAAGAGAGGAAAAAGGGGATAAAATGAAGAAGGAGGAAGCATGATGGCCTCCACGGGCAATTCCTTCCATCAGGCCAGGCTCGCCATCGTTGGCCCATGGAGGCGTTGGCTGAGCAGAGAGATCGGACTCCAAGCCCATCATCCCCGGCCAGCCCCCCCCTCCCGACGATGGGCGTTGCAGCCCTGGGGGCATCTGGAGGGCGCCAGGTTGGGGAAGGCAGGTGAGCAGGTGGCTGGGTGGGGAGGACAAGCCCCGCCCCCACGGCGCCGGCTTCTCCTCGGGTCACGTGACGCGCGCGGGCGTACCCACCGCCCCGCGCGCCCCCCCTCCCACCCGGTTGAAGCTCTTTTTTTTTTTTTTTTACCTCAACGCAGGGAAGGTCGGAGCGACACCGGCGCCACAGCAAAACTAACGGCTTCCCGGGCGGTCGGGACCGGCGAGGCAGCTAGCGGGGAAGAGGCCGCCGGCGAGCCCCATCAGGGCGCTTGCCCTCCCGGGACGGCGAGAAGCAGACGAGGAACCGCCTGACAGCGCCGCCGCCGCCGCTCTACTGACAAGGGAAAGCGACGGAGCCGCGCTCCCCCCACCCACCGGCCTCGGGCCCCGCCCCTTGCTCGCGGCCGCCCTCCAATCGGAGGCGGCAGAAGGCCGCCCGCCTCCCGAACTCGGCCACCGGCTTCCCCGCCGATAGGTGGCCGTGCTTGTCCATCGCAAGCCCGAGGTTGACGGAAAGGCTCAGGCGGGGAAGAACGCCTCCGCTGCCAATCTCGGAGCGCCTCTGAGCCAATCCCATGAAGGAAAGGGCGGGAACGTGGGGGGGGGGCCGCGAAGCCAGCCAATGAGCGTTCGAAGAAGGGATGCGCTTTCCCCCCCCCCGCTTCAGTCCGGGAATTCTCCTTGGGATTCTTTAAGCCGGCGGCGTAGGAATGCCTGGGCGGCCCCTCGCGCGGAGGGACACATTCGAGAAGGAGGGAGGGAGGGGGAGTGAATTGACCAAGCGGACTATAAAAGGGGGAGCATCGTGAGGGATTTTTTCCTTTCCCCTCAGATTTCCAATTGAGGGGAAGGTGATGTGTAAGAAAATGGGCTATTTTTTTTTCCTGCCCCGCCTAGGAAATATTTTAAATTTTAAATTTGCTATGCAAAATAAATCCTTTGGCACGTTTGCACGTTTCCTTTTATTATTATTATTATTATTATTATTATTATTATTATTATTATTATTATTATTATTATAAATGCAGGTAGTCCTAAACTTGCATTCGCTTAGCGACCAAAGTTAGCGTCACACTGCTGCGGCATCCCCGTGGTCAGGTGATCAAAATTCAGATGCTTGGCAACTGACGTGTACTTAGGACGGTTGCCTGTCATCTGTAACCTTCCCAACAAACTGGATCCACTTAATGACCATCCGATTCCCTTGACAACTGCAATGATTTGTTTTAACAACGGTGGCCAAAAACAAATATGTTGTAAAACCCACTTAACTTGTCTTGCTGAGCGATAGTTAATTGTGGGCTCAATTGTCACAAATCCGGATCTGACTGTATTATGGAATGCCGTTGCAGCTTCAGGCATTTTGCATTGTACAGCAACCTCAAGCTAGAGTTCGCAATCTTTAAATATTTTATCTCTTTGTTTCTATTTTATTCTCACTATTGATTTGTGGCAGCCATTTGCCCTAAAATGGTTTCATTTGTATACCTCTTTTCTCCTGTTCTTTTTTGTTTTGTTTTGTTGTTGTTATTCTTAAAGTACCTACTTATATGCCATCAAGGTTTCAAAAACCTCCCCCCCTACAAAGCTGACTTAGACAAAAATCAAAGTTGGTTCAACAAAATATATAAGGATGCAAGGCTTCAACGGTGAAAAGACCTAGACATTGCTATTTGAAAATAGATCTTTTAAACGTTTATATGTTATTGTTTTACTTATCTACTTATCTAGGTGAAATGTTAATATATATTGCTAAGTCCATGTATGATATGCCATAGGAAGGAAGGAAGGAAGGAAGGAAGGAAGGAAGGAAGGAAGGAAGGAAGGAAGGAAGGAAGGAAGGGGATTGTAACATTTATGTTTTACTTATCTAGCTGAAATGTTAATATATATTGCTAAGTCCATGCATGATATGCCAAGGAAGGAAGGAAGGAAGGAAGGAAGGAAGGAAGGAAGGAAGGAAGGAAGGAAGGAAGGAAGGAAGGGGATTGTAACATTTATATGTTTTACTTATCTAGCTGAAATGTTAATATATATTGCTAAGTCCATGCATGATATGCCATAGGAAGGAAGGAAGGAAGGAAGGAAGGAAGGAAGGAAGGAAGGAAGGAAGGAAGGAAGGAAGGGAGGGAGGGAGGGAGGGAGGAAGGAAGGAAGGAAGGAAGGAAAGGAAGGGGATTGTAACGTTTATGTTATTGTTTTACTTATCTAGGTGAAATGTTAATATATATTGCTAAGAAGGAAGGAAGGGGATTCAGACCCTTTTTTTTTAAACAGCAGAGGCTGGGACTACAGAGGCTAAACCCAAATTACATCATGAATTGAGTCCCATGGGGTTTATCCCGGGGGTCTTCAAACGTGGCCCTTTTATGACTTGTGGACTTCAACTCCCAGAATTCCTCAGCCAAGCGTGCCTGGCAGAGGAATTCTGGGAGTTGAAGTCCACAAGTCATAAAAGGGCCACGTTTGAAGACCCCTGGTTTATCCTGTCAGTATGTGCCTTTAACTCGCTGGCAGAAAACATTCAGAATTTTTGTGGGTTGTCTTTTGTTTTGGTCTAAGTCTTAAGCGATGAAATATTGGACCTGACTCATTACAATTCAGTGACACCTCATGCTTTTCTAGAACAAGCCACAACTCTCAGTTTATTGCAGATAAATAACATCAGATTTGTCCAATTACTTTTCCCTCGGAAGGAGAAGACCAAAGAAGCAATAGCTAGCAACCAAATCCTTCGATGCAAAAATCACATCCTGGGTACTGTACAAAGCATTTGTCGTTCTGATTTAAGAAGCCCGCCCAAAATACATAAAAGGAGCCACGGGGAGGGGTGGAAAAGACTTTTGTGAATGTGTAATCACCATTTATTGTTCTTCAAAGAATTAGGAACCGAACAGAGGAAACTGTCAGCAGAAAAGAAAATATATATTTTTTTCTTTTCAGTCTTATTTTGTTTCATTTTGTCTTTTTTTTTAAACACTGTGGTTTCAAATCCTTTTCGAAAAAGGACGTTCAAGTATCTTTGTAGCAGAGGGCAGTCATAAAAAAATGTTTCATCTTTTTTATATAGTTTCTTTTTTTTAAAAAAAAAAAAAAAAGCAAGTCTACATTTTTTTTTCTGCACCCTTTTTGCTTTGGTAAGGCCAAGCCATGGATATAAAAACTGGTACGCAACGTAAAAATGGATCCGCCGGCTTCGAGTCGGGAGGCGCCGAGAATAAAACAATCTGCTTTCCATACACACCCAACCCTCATTTCCCCCCAAGAGACACACTTTTAAAAGACAGAGAATCATTACCGTTTAGCTTATAAGATCTCTGGCTTTAAAAGATTTCATATATATATGTATATGTATGTATGTATGTATATATATATATATATACACACACATATATATACATATACATATATACATATATGTATCTATATATATCTTTTAAGTCAATGAAACCCTCGTAGTCCACTCCAATTTCTTTGTGGCAGCTGTTTCCATCTATAATACAAGGTTCTGAAGAAAAAAAACCAACAAAAAAAGAAAAGAAAAAACAACAACATAGGATATGAAGTATCCCCTCGAAACATAAAAGGGACACGTCCAACAACGTAAAATTTCAACGTGCCGACAAAGAAATGAAATTTGCTACTGGATTGTGAATTAATTCTTCGTGTGTGTGTGTGTGTGTGTGTGTGTGTGTGTGTGTGTGTGTGTGTGTGTGTGTGTGGAGGGGTGGCTTACCAATTTTTTTTTAAAAAAGATTTCTAATAGAAAAATACGATCCCCCATCCCTCCCCTTTTTAATACTCCTCGCAGGCACGTTTGCTTTCCCCCCACCCCCAAGATTCCTCTTTTTTTTGGGGGGGGGGGTGTTCAGAGAAGCCATCTTTTCCATAGACAGGGAAGGTTTTCCTTCACCTTGAGGAGAAAAAACCAAAAAAAAAAACCAACAACGGGAGGGCAGGACTGTGCAGGCGGAGAGATGACGAGAGAAAGAAATAAAAAAGGTCCGGGTGGTTAGCAGCAAAACATTCAAAGTTCCAACCACTATCAAATTTTAACGGAGATCTGGCAATATATTGTGTTTTTTTAAAAAAACAAACAAAACCGCACGTGCACGCCCGCACGCACACACACACACACACACACACCGAGGGCTGTGCCGACCCAGATCCACGTCGTTGACTGAACCGAATTCGGCCGTTACGAACCTCGGCCACGAAATGGAGGGGGTCCCGTTTCAGAACAACAAGGGACCCTGCTGAAACCCACTCACAATGCTATTTGACTGCCGATGTATCGCTTAAAAGTTATGTACAAGGGTTAAGCTGCGTTGGCGGTTGGCGCCTCTCCCCCTCCGCCTCGCCCATGAGGTCCCAACGTCCTTGGCGGTAGCAGCAGGCACGGCGGGAGTCCCGGCGAGGCGTCAGCTCCCCACAGTTTTGGCAATTCCCCCTTCGCCTCGATCCGTCTCGCCCTTGCTCTCCGCAGTTTGCCTCGGCGTGTGCTGCCGGGGTGGGGGGGGGAGTGTTGGGGGGGGGTGACCTCAGTGATCGGGATGCTGTTTGTCCCTCATCCAAGCTTGGATTTGCTCTTTCAGCTCAGGCACTAGAAATAAAAAAGGGGGGGTGGGATGGGGGGAGATCAATGGGGTTTCTTTGGAACAAGCAAGCGGTCCTTACGAGTCTTAAGAATGGATTTTTTTTAAAAAAAGCCAACAACACTGTGGGGAAGAGGAACCAGTCGTACCTCTCCCCCCCCCATGCGCTGATGATGTAACCGAGCTGGTTCGTGAGAGGTCTCCAGGAGGAGAAAACGAGCTCGGCGGACACCCCACGCACCGGGAAAGGCGACCGGACGTTTCAAATTGCGCTCCGGATCTGAAACCCAAGCTACCTGGCTCCAGCATGTTTTCCGTTAGTGTCTGGCGATTGAAGGGATCCGTGGAGGAGTTGAGAAGGTGTCGGAGAATGACCGAGCGATCCATGATGGTTCCCGACGGCAACCGGACAGGGTCGGTCATTAAGGTGTCCATGAGCGGATCTGAAGGGACAAGAGTCAACTTGTTGACGGGGTGTTGAAGGTAGACGCTCGACAAGTAAGCCAAGCCGCGCCCAGGCAGGATTTAAAGGACTGGTTGAAAACTACACGGCCTTCCTTTTTTTTTTTTGTTCGTTGGACTGCTTAAGATCGCCTTGGCTTACCTCGAAATTCATCCGGAGCATCGCTGTAGTCGATTTCGGCGCGGGCGTTCTTGGCCACGATTTCGTCCACTTTCTCCGCCAGCAGCTTGAATTTTTCTATTGCTATGGTTGACTTGATGCCAGCTTTCCTCATCTTTGAAATCACCTCCTCAAACAGCTCCTTGCTGTAAGACCTCTGCAGAGACAACAAAATAAAGACTATGAAAGCCGCCAAGCCGAGTCAGAGGCCACGATGAGAAAACTCAAATCTCTCAACACCCGGACAGACTCGAAACTCGTGGTTTCAACAGGGGGGGGGGGGGGAACCACGGTGAGCATGCTAGAGCAAGCTAAATCCAAAAACCTTAGGGGATTCCTGGAAATTTGGCATTCGGACAATCAGCCATCAGCGGACACCTTGAGATAAACCGCATTTACGTACCGCTCCGATAAAAAAAGCTAAGGAAACCGAAAGTTCAGTGCACCTTCTCCCCATTTGTAAGCAGGGATTAACCCCAGACAGTCAAGCAGAAATCAATCCCCTAATTAAGCAACGGCCGAGGAGAAAACCGTACACAATTAACACATTTATAAATGCGCACAACAAAAGTTAGACACTGTCATTAAAAAAAATGGTCCCAGGAAAATCCAAATGATTTTAGATTAGATTAGATTAACTGCTTAAAGTTGACTAAATCTATCTGTATCGAGTCTAACTGAATGGCTGTTATCCATCTTGAAACTTGTTCGCCCCTCTACAATCTGTCTGAGCAGCTATTGGGCTCTTTCAGGAGCAGACCAATGCTAAAATAGATCGGGTTTGTTTTTTTGCATTTTGGATATTCTTTCTTGAAGTCTAGCTTTCTAACCACAAGTCTGACGTCTCGCCCGTAATGCACGGTCAGAAAGACATATGGTCGAGTTCCCCAAAATTTGGCACACTGAAGTCAACCACTCCGCGTGCCTTACCGATTATTTCCCTCTCGTTTAATTTCCTGTTTGGAGAGAATGCAAGTGGGAAACTCCCTGGTGTAACCGTCACCTAACAACTCCAGTTACTGACAATTCCGCATCGACCCAAGGGTCGGAAATGTGTGTGGTTTTCAACGGGAGTTGTGAGTGCTCCACCTAGGAGCAAAGGCGTAGCAGCTCTTTGAGAGAGCTCTCTCTCTCTAGGACTCCACGGCAAAACACCAGCTAAAGGAGATTTACTGGTAAAACAGAGCTGCCAGCCAGTTCGAAAGGATCCACCCCTCTTTTAAGAAAAGACGGCTTGAGCAATTCTGACTTTCCTACAAGGAGTTAACGCCTCGGATGGCGGCTGTGTTGTAGACAAAAGCCATCAGAAGCATCTTTGGCACACTGTTGGGTCAGTTTGCAAAGCTCCTGCGGGAGAGGGAAGAGAGAATTTGCTGGGCGCTCGCCAGCTGAATGCAGCATTGCTGCAGAGAACCCCTCTCGAGTCGTAACGCGCCCGGCAAAGCCAGCAGCTCCCAGAAGGGAGGGAAAAGTTTCCTCTTGGCCAGCTTCCGAGGGCCCTGCGGCCAACCCAGCGCAGGAAACCGAAGGGGGTCGACCGTCGCTCTCTGCTCACCGTTCCATCACATCTACTGCCCACTTCCAAAAGTGATGCAGATTTATCTGCAGTGCAGCGAATCCTGAATCAGAGCACACCGCAGCGGGGAGGAAGTGAAAAAAGGACCTTTTGAGATTCTTCACGATAACTGGATGTTTTCCAGTCCAATCGGAATAAGAGCTGGAAGGGACCCCGGAGGTCTTCTAGTCCAACCCCCTGCTCAAGCACAGGAGGCCCTGTCTGTACCAGGGGTAGGCAACCTTGGCTCTTTTATGACTTGTGGACTTCCAATACCCAGAATTCCTGAACCAGCCAGGCTGACTCAGGAATTCTGGGCGTTGAAGTCCACAAGATACAAAAGGGCCAAGGTTGCCTACCCCTGCCCCATTTCAGACAAATGGTTGTCCATTCTCTTCTTGAAAGCCTCCAGTGATGGAGCACCCACAACTTCTGGAGGCAAGTCGTTACACTGATTAATTGTTCTCACTGTTAGGAAATTTCTCCTTAGTTCCAGGTTGCTTCTCTCCTTGTTTAGTTTTCATCCGCTGCTTCTTGTCCTGCCTTCAGGCGCTTTGGAAAATAAGTTGTACCCCCATCGTCTTTGTGGCAGCCCTTCAAATACTAGAATATTCCACCCCCCCTCCCCCGTGCTTCTGTGAAAGACATCCCATGATAATAAATGGAGTACTGCACAGGGTCACCCACATCCCCCAAGTCAAGGACAAAAAGCATTCAGGATATTCAGGAAGTATCAGCCACAGCCAAACTGCCCGGCCCGAAAAAAATGGAACCACGCACCCTCGGAAGGACTGGTTTAGTTGAAAAAGTATTAAGGACATAAAAGCTGAATTCAGAACATGCACAGTCCAAAAGCATTGTAATATTAGAAAGGCAGTAATTAGGTGGGGGGAGACCTGGAGAAAAAGTTAAAAATTTGCTTTTCCTAAAACCTTCCAGAAGAAAAGCACTTCAGGCTGGAAAATAGGAAACAGCGTTATCGTATTTTTTCCCAGGTGGACCAATTCAGCTAACGCCGAACTGTTCTTCCTCGATGCCCGGTGCTCTGATTGTTAATTGTTAATCAGAGAGCTGGAAAAGGTGTTTAAAACAAACCAAGATCCAGGTTAATTTGGCACCGTCCTAAAGAACGTATGCCAACCATTTCGTTTTGCTTCAAATTTTAATCATCCAGGGATTTTGTTCAATTCCCTGGAGGAGATGGCTGGGTTTTCAACACCTTTCCCTCCCCCAAAGACTAGTAGTGCTCGCTTAGCGGCCACAATTAGGACCGGCCACTTGGTCGTTAAGTTAAGCAACCATCAAGGAAAACCGCAAAACTGGGCTTAGGATCGTACTTCGGCTTTGCTTTACAGACCTGCAAAGGTCATAAATGGGAGGGCTGTCCGTAACGTTATTTTTTTCATCTTTCTTTTTTCCCCCCACGTTTTGGCAAAGGGTTTCAAGAATCCCGTGGGAGGATTTGAAATGAGACATGGATGTTCTGCCCGGATAGTAAAAGGGTCTTACGCTGGGATGGTGGTGGGAGATTTGGGCCTGCCACCACATCTCTTCCCGGCTGGGACGTGGGTCTGCCACTCACCTGATCATCCGCGATCGCTTTGGCGAAACGGGCGCAATCCAGCTGCAGGTAGATGTCCGTCAGCTGGTCCAGAAGCTTCTTTGGTTCAAAGCCGTACTTCTCGGGATTTTCGACTTTCAGATCGCGGCATTTCGGGCCGCACAACTGCTGAAGGTTGAAGTTCAGCATCGCAGCCAGCCGCGGCCCGAGTTCCTGTCCACGGGAAATCGCAGAGTGTAGGTGTGGGAGAGAAGCCATAGCAACATTACTTATCTGGGCCCTCGTTTTATTGACCCCGGAAGGATGGAAAGCGGAGTCAATTTTGAGCCGGTCAAGATCGAACTGCTGGCAGCGGGCAGTTTAGCCTGCAATGTTGCATTCTAAGCCTGCCGCCACCAGGGCTCTTATAGCCACAGCACCTAGACTTATATACCGTTTCACAGTGCTTCACAGCCCTCTCTCTAAGCGGTTTACAGAGTCAGCCTATGGTCCCCCAACCATCTGGGTCCTCGTTTTAACGGCCTCAGAAGGATGGAAGGCTGAGTTCAAACAGCCGGCAGTCGGCAGAGGTAGCCTGCAGTACTGCATTCTAACCACTGCGCTACAAAGGCGCTGTGGTTAATCCAATCCAGTGGTGGCGAAACCTGTGGCACGTGTGCCAGAGGCGGCACCCAGAGCCCTCCCTGTGGGCACGCATGCCGTCGCCCCAGCACCGCCTCCCCCTCCTCACCAGCAGCCCCCCCCAGAGGAGAGTCGCCCCCGGACACAGCCCGCACAGAGCAGCGCAGCCAAGGACATGGCAGCCGGGCAGCAGGGACAAGACTCAGCCCTTGTGCCGTCACGCACAGATGATGTTGCGGGGTGCGGGCGGAGGGTGTGGCCTCCATGGCGCTGCTGGGTGATGTGCTGCAGCGGGCCATGGAGGCGGTGGGTGGCCCTGCGGGCAGGCGGGGTGGAGTGGCGCGCGGGGGCAGTTTTGGGGCACTCGGGTCTCCAAAAGATTCGCCATCACTGGACTCTTGATTAGAGGCTAACCGTTTATAATATGCAATCTGGACTTTGCAACCTGGACTTGGCCGTGGATCCAGAAGAGCTGGCTCTCGGACCCGCCGCAGAAGATGGCCTGGAAGCCAAGCCGAAGCTTGCTTGCTTCCTTCCAACTCTTTCCCTCTACGGTCCTACTCACAGGCCTGAGGAAAGGCTTCTGGACTTGCTTGGTGAGGATGTGAAACATGTCCACCGTTTCTGTGGCCAGAGCCAGGTAGGAGCGCGAGACCCTCTCGTCCTGAGCCAGCTGGGACTGCCGGGCCTGTTGCTGATCCTAGGAAGGGAAGAGCCACCGAGGGAATATTTTACAACCCCTCTGATCCTCACAACCTGTAAGCCACCCAGGAATCGTGTGCGGCCGAGTGCTGAAGAAGGAATGTTTCCGAATGCCGGCGTTGGGGAAGACTCTTGAGAATCCCTCGGATTTTTTTTAAAAAATCCCATTTATATCCCGCCCTTCTCCGAAGACTCAGGGCGGCTTACAATCTAAGAAGCACAAACCAATGTGCTTAGCAATAGCCTTCATTCTATTTATATGCCTGCTTATTAGGGCTTTCCCCCCCCACCCCCAAGCGACATTTTTTTTTACAAAGTCAGCTTATTGCCCCCAACAATCTGAGTCCTCATTTTACCTACCTCGGAAGGATGGAAGGCTGAGTCAACCTTGAGCCTGGTGGGACTCGAACCTGCACTAACTGCAGGCAGCTGGTGTTACTTAAGGAGGCATTAGCCCACTGCTCCACCAAGGCTCTTGGATTGCAAGATCCAATTAGTCGATCTTCAAGGAAATCAACCGTGACTGTTTTTTATTTTTTCGGAAGGACGCCTATGTAAGCCGAAGCTCAAAGACTTTGGCCACCTAATGAGAAGGGAGGACTTCTTGGAGAAGACCCCGAGGTTGGGAAGGGCGAAAGGCAGGAGGAGAAGGGGGCAGCGGCGGAGATGGATAGATGGTGCTATCGACACGAGGAACGTGAATTTGGGCCAACTCCGGCAGACAGTGGAGGACGGGGAGGGGGCGGCCTGGCATGCTATGACCCAAGGGGTCGTGGACAGTCCGGACACAACCTAGCGGCTAGCAGCCGCAATAAAAAAGCCGCCCAGGTCCACCAGCTCACCCTGGGGAGGAGATCCCACTGCTCCTTGTTTTTCATCTCCTCCTGCACTTCGTGGATCCTCTTGAGGGACTCCAGGCTCTCATCCAGCAGAAACGTCGTGTCGTTGATCAGCATATTGATGTAGCGAACAAACTGCTTGCCGGAGCTGGGGAGGGGGGAGAAAATAGAGGGGGGTGGGGAGAGAAAGACAACTGGATGGATTTCTTAGCTCTGATAAAGGAGGGTGACGCCAGGCAGATCAATCTGAGCAACACCCAATCCCTGCTCAGCAGTTTGAAATGTCCTGGCATCCATCTCGCCTTCTTCAAAGCGGGAATAAGAACTTGTCCTGTTGGGGAAATGCTTAGCGCGGCAAAAACAAAACAAAAAAACCCCACATCCCACCTCTGTGTGGTACAATCGCTGTAAAACCATCTCACACTGACTTTTCTGCTGCCCTCAAGTTTTAAAAAAATCATCTGGTCCTTTCCTGGAGACACAGCCAGCCCTGTGTCCAGAGTCTATTTTTCCACGACTCTCCAATCCAGAACAAGCCGACATGTAGCGAGACACTCACTTGAACTCTTCCATGAAAGTTCCATGGTGACCGATGTTCTGCCACAAGCTTTTGAAGATGGTGCTGATGTGATAACGGATTGTAAATTTGTCGTAGAATTCGCTGGTGGCCCCGGTGTGCTCCACGTCTGAGCGGGAGAGAGAGAGAAAAAAGAGAGAGAGAGATGAAGAAGAGTTGTAGCCTCCACGCACCCCCGAGGGTGCCAGGTTTAAGCAACGGCGGACACATTCGCACAACACCGTAAGCCAAGATGGGGCTGGGTGGCTTGCAGGCCAGCAGGTTGTGGGAACTCAGCTGGTTAGAGCCGCCGGGAGCTTAATTCGGTTCGAGCTTAGCAACTTTTCAGACGGGGGGGGCTCAACTCCGATGCCGGCTGGGGAATTCTGGGAGTTGAAGTCGACCCATCTTAAACTTGCCACAACTGAGAAAGGAGAAGAGGAGATACAGGTAGTCCTCGCCTTAGGACCACAGCTCAGCCCGGCGTTTCTGTTGCTAAGTGGGACATTTGTGAAGTGAGCTTTTGCCATTTTACGGCCTTCCTTGGCACGGTTGTTAAGCGAGTCGGGGAATTAGCAATACGGTTGCTGAGTATGCTTATCGGAAGGTCGCCAAAGGGGATTCCCACAAACAGTGCAGCCGTCATTAATACGAGTTGGTTACAAAAGCGTCCGAATTCTGATCGCACGCCAGGGGGTGTGTGCCGCAAGGGTCCCAAGGGTGAAAAAGGGGCCGTGATGTCACTTTTTCCAGCGTGGTTGTAACTTTGAATGGTCGCTATTGTCAGCCGAGGACCGCCTGTGTTGTCGTGGTGTAGGGCTTCGTTGCCTGAGCTGCGCGATTTGTGCGTGTCCAGCCGGGGTGTTCACCCACCTGTGTAAAACTTCATTAGGGAAGGAACTAGCAACTTGACGGAGAGCGGGTGGTTTTCGATCATCTCGAAGAACTTCTGGGTGCGGGGCTGGACGGCTGGGTTGGTCATGAACATCACCTCCACCAGCTTGGCCACCAGGTAAGGGTTGCGGATGTAGTCCTGGTTGCAGAGCATCACCACGAGGAAGGTCACCAGCTCCTGGGTGCAAGGCTCGTAGAGTACCTGAGGCGAGTATCTGGAAAAGGGGGAGGGGGGAGGGGCAAGAAAGGAACAACGGAGGAAGGCTTGACAAGGGTAACAGCCAAAGCAGAGAGAGATGACGTCCAACCCATAATTAGAGCACTTATATATCACTTCATAATGCTTTACAGCCCTCTCTTGAGAGGCTTACAGACCCAATAATCTGGGTCCTCGTTTTATCGACCCCGGAAGGACGGAAGGCTTGAGTCAATTTTGAGAAGGTCAGGGTCCAACTGCTGGCAGTGGGCAGAGTTTGGCCTGTAATCCTGCATTCTAAGCACGGCGCCACCGGGGCTCTTGTAGCAAGAGCGCCTAGACTTGTATACCGCTTCACCCTGCTTTACAGCCCTCTCTAAGCAGTTGACGAAGTCGGCCTGCTGCCTCCACCCCCCACCCCAACAATCTGGATCCTCATTGGACCGACCTCGGAAGCATGGAAGGCCGGGTCGACCATGAGCCGATGAGGATCGAACTCCAGGCCGTGGGCAGAATTTAGCCTGAAACCACTGGTATCAGCCAGACTGCTGAAGATATCCCCTGGAAAGGTGGATTGGGGATCAAGGCAGGAGACAGTAGACTCCTTGCTTCAACTTTATTTTTATTTATCAATTGACATTTCAACCCACAAGAAATGAAGGCTTTGTTTGTTTGTTTTTCAACTTACTGTACAATAAAAAACAAAAATTCCGCAATATCTTCCACGTAAAACTCAGGCATCGCTGCAAAGACTTTTGGGACATCTGGATTTAAAGGCAGTTTTATGCTGCAGGCGGGAGAGAGGAAAAAAGAGATCCTTTTCTAATGGGAAAAAGACTCGCTTACTGACGGCCTACGACCATAATTCAAGATGGCGCTCTAAAAAATATTAGGATTGCCTCTGATGCCCGGATGTGCATTTTAGCACAGAATTTAGATCTAAGCACACCTTATCCCCTTTGACAAAGAGAGACTTTAGCTCAGGAATCCCCTATTTGCAGGCCGCGGATGGCACCGGTCCATGGTACGCCACGCAAACAAGCGAAGCCCGATCCACAGGATGCAGGCAGCATGGGAAAACCACACTCCCTCCGGTCCGCGGAAAACCCTTTCTCTGCTGAACCGGTCCCTGGTGCCCAAAAGGTTGGGGGGGGGGGCGCTGCTTTTAGCTGATTGGGCTTTTTGATCCCACAGTAGCCCAGCCCAGCAAGGGTCGGGGAAAACTCTGGGGTGTAACTCACTTAGGGTAGGCAGGATCGAGAATCCGAAGCAAGAGCTGGATCACCACGCTGTAAAAGTTGAGGCACCTCCGGAGAAAATTCTCATCTAGCAGGCCGGCGTCTGCACAAGCTTTGCACCGCACCAATCTCTGGGCAGGAGACGGTGAGAGCAAAATGAAGCGACGCCGCCTACAAGCTGTGTATAAAGTAGCCTCTGCCCGCCCCAGGACGGTGCCGCAAAGTGCCCGAGGGTTAGCCACACACCTTGAGTTGGGTTTTGCATCGCTTCAACATCTCCCGATGCCTAGTGGCGAGCGGAGAGTCCTTCCACTGACTTTCGTTATTCTTCAGGTCCTCCACGGTCCTGCGAAAACCGGAGAGCGTGAGTTGGGAGGATTTGGTTTAATCGGGACAAAAATGTCGGCGCTCAAACCATCGAAGAGGAGAACTGTAAAGAAATATAAGACTCAGAAATCACAGACTCCACATACCTTCCGGGAAGCTTAACAACTGTGCAGTGTGGTGGACAAGTGACAAATTTATTTATTTGGCGGGGGGAAAGGGGGGGGTTGAAAGAGAGTGGGAAATGGACTTAATACATCTAATTGAGGAATGATTTTTTTATTTTTGTTTTTAGTTTAATTTGGGGGGAAGATAAAATTGTTTTTGGACACTGGATATTGTACTCAATCAATCGGCAACTGAGATGTTATCAAGGAACAAACATGGATATTTGATCAGACACCAATTGGAGTTAATATTTGGGATGATTTGGGATTGAAGCCACAGTAAATGTTTGTTTTTTTAGTTGATTACAATAAGAGTTTGTCATTAACAGAGGGTTTTGGAATTTCAACCATGTCTTTCTCTTATTAGCCTTCACAATTTTTATTACTTTTGTACTTTTACATAACACGTTGCTGTTTTTTCGGTTAGCCGTTTTGCTATTAATATAGTTTATAGATGACAAGCTGACAATCTGTAAATAGATTTAGTAGCTGAACAGTTTAAAATTCTTTTGGCCGGTTTAGCAAGGGGTGGGAAACCAACATTGCTGTATTATACTAATCAGCATCCAAGGATGTTGTGTGTATATGTGTCTCTTTTCTTTTCTTTTTTTTTAGAATTTTTTTCCTCTTGAATGTCTTTTTTATTTTTATTTTTTATTTTTAAAATATTCTGGTGTATTTTGTATTCTGACCTTCTTTGAATTAACTAAAAGTTTCCACAAAGAAGGAGAGAACTGTCTGAAGCCAGACATATCCGAAGTCAGGAAAACGTACAAGAAGTGATGGGGGGGGGGAGGAGGAAAAATGGCGCAATTAAAAAGTTCTATTTTGCGTTGTGCTGTGCCAACAAAAAGTTGCAAGTCAACGCTTTTTTCCCCAAATTTCCCTTCCCTCTTTTTTCCATTCCCAATTCCCTGATTCCTTGGTTTTCATTTGTATTTCAAAGGAAAAGCCCTATTTTTTAAAAAAAAAAAAACATCTAAGGAAAAGGAAAAAAAATGGGTCACTTTTAGCTGAAAAGCATTCGTGCAAACTTGGGGCTGGTCAAAATATTTATTTCTTTGCGTTTTTATTTATGAGCCCCTCATTTCTCCAGCTTAACTCCCAAACCAGCTGGCCTAAAATAAATCCATTACAAACTAAGGCTCTACCAACGAGAACAGAAGCATCCCAATTCCTTTGATTGTTTCCAAGATAAGGGAGATGGGTGGGTGGTGGTGGGCAGATTATAGACCAGCCCTGCGGAGTCAACTTAAAACAGCTTCCAGGTCAGAAGTCAACCTAGCGAGTCTTCTTTCCAGCTTCTGACTTCTAAATGAAGCCTTCGAGGATTGGCTGGAGATGCTTGAAAAGGGATTTCAACCACTTCTGCTCCGCCGTTTTAAATAAGTTTGCGGCTGAGCGTACGTTTGAGCTTACAATGCTTGAAAAGCAAGGCAATTGGGGGGGGGGAAGGGGCCAGCGCAGGCTTTAAAAGGCACATCGGAACAAGGAGCTGCCTTATAAAGGCAGGAAAGCTGTACAGCCTGACGTAACCCAATCAATCTGCTTCTTTCTCCCTTCTCGGGGGTCTCTGGGAGCCCGGCCCCCTCCTCCTCCCCCCCCCCGGTCCTTTGCTGCCTACTCCTGCTCTCACAATGCCATCCATCCAGGCCAGGCTCTTGGCCGACCATTACGCAACCCCGCTTCAACAATGAAGCTATTGGCGAGCTCCGAGGCGGCTTTTCGGAGAGACACCCCCCCATGCACAGAGAATACCCACAATGCATGAGCTGACCGAGAGAGAAAGAAAGAAAGAAAAAAAACGCCTTCGCTATCTCCCACGGCCATCTGGAGTCGCCAAGCCACGGTGTGCCAAGTTCATCTGGGCACACCATGTTCCCACCGCACGTCAACGCTGCCCAGAGCTCTGCAAATGCCAATCTCCCCAGGCTCCGGGGGGGGGGGGGAAGGCTGGCACGCCGTTACACATCGGGCAAAGCTCCCATATGCATACAAAGCAGACCAAGTCTTCCCTCGCTCCCTCTTTTCTGACTACATAAACAACAAGGCAGGGTTCCCCTAAGAGAGTCTCTTTCTCGGCCACTTTAAAAAAAGGGCGAGCTAAGATGTTTAAAAAGAATGTCAAAACAAGGGTTGTTGGAAATGTAAACCAAAACCAGGCACTTGTTATCGCCTCCGGTGGACCTGCCCTAAAGCTAAAAGATTTGGGTCCAAACTACACGTGTGGTTAGAGAAAACGACCAAAACAAAAGAAACAAATAAAAACCATAGATCAGGGGTCTTCAAACTTGGCTACTTTAAGACTTGTGGACTTCAACTCCCAGAATTCCTCAGCCAGCTGTGCTGGCTGAGGAATTCTGGGAGTTGAAGTCCACAAGTCTTAAAGTTGCCAAGTTTGAAGACTCCTACCATAGATAGATAAGATAGATAGGTAGGTAGGTAGGTAGATAGATAGATAGATAGATAGATAGATAGATAGATAGATAGATAGATAGGCAGACAGGCAGAGACAGGATAGATAGATAGATGATAGATAGATGATAGATAGATAGATAGATAGATAGATAGATAGATAGATAGATAGGCAGACAGGCAGAGACAGGATGGATAGATAGATAGATAAGATAGATAGATAGATAGATAGATAGATAGATAGATAGATAGATAGATAGATAGATAGATAGATAGATAGATGATAGATGATAGATGATAGATGATAGATAGATAGATAGATAGGTAGGTAGGTAGGTAGGTAGGTAGGTAGGTAGGTAGGTAGGTAGATAGATAGGTAGGTAGGTAGGTAGGTAGGTAGGTAGGTAGGCAGGCAGGCAGGCAGGCAGGCAGGCAGGCTAGATAGATAGATAGATAGATAGATAGATAGATAGATAGATAGATAGATAGATAGATAGATAGATAGATAGATAGATAGATAGATTTTAAGCCAGAATTGTTTCTGTTCGGCCTAACGGGGGGAAACTATGAGAAAGATTGTATAGGCTTAATTTTACATCTATTAACCGCAGGAAGAATAGCATGGGCCCAGTATTGGGAAAATGAAAACTTAACCAACGGAGGAAGAACTCATTAAGAACATTTTAGATTGGGCGGAAATGGGACAGATTGACGTTAAAGAGGAAAGACGACCCAGTGTACTTTAGAACATGGGACAATTTTTTATCAATGGCTAAAAAAAACGAGTTAGAGAGAAAGGAACGTCACACGTACTATGTAACATTGAATATATACTAGTAAAGAGAAGCTTGAAGAAACATACTATTAAACTAACGTATTATGACATAGAAAGTAATCATTACTCATTGCTTTTTAAATACGTGAACCCAGACATAATTGTTAATCGCTCCGCCTTAATTCCAGGTTGCTTCTCTCTTTGTTCAGCTTGCCTCCATTGCTTCCTGCTCTGCCCTCAGGTGCTTTGGAGAATAAATAGGTTGACCCCCCCACCCCACCCCACCGCTCTTTTTTTGTGGCAGCCCCCTTAGAGATTGGAACATATCGCTATCATTTATTTATTATTTTGCTCAAATCCCCAAAACATCTAACAATGCATTTTTTTTTATTTTTTATTTATTTTGGTAACCTGTTCAGCTCCCGAATGGCTCGGAGTCGACGTATGTACCGACGGCAGCTCGGTAAGACGGAGAGGTGGTGGGCGTGCAGGGTCAGGAAGAAACATTCCGTTGGGAATTTTGGCTCGGAGAAGACAGACTGATCCCTGGCTGTGGGGGGAAAGGACAAAAAAAAAAAAGATAACAAGACGGTAAACGAAAAAAGGAGAAGAAAGTGAATTGGAACACGTCTGCCAGAGGATTGAAGCAGGGATCTATCTCATCTGTCAGGCAAGGCAATTCTCAATCGGTTGATTTCTTTTTATGTTTTATATCTCCTATCCACCCCTCGCCTGCAGAGCATCTTCAGGATCCGTCGGGATGGCAAAAACGATACGTGCCAAAAAAATTCACGGACGCTATGCAGGTAGGTCCTCGACGTAGGACCACAATTGGACCCAAAATTTCCGGTCGCTCAATGAACTGTCGTTCAAGTTGAGGACCGCACATAGGAAAACCACAGCAGGGAACAGAACACAGCAGGACCCAGATTGTTGGGGGCAATTAAGCTGACTTTGTAATAATGCCGCTTGGGGTGTGTGTGAAAGCCCTAATAAGCAGGCATATACATAGAATGAAGGCTACTGCTAAGCTTGTAAGCCGCCCTGAGTCTTTGGAGAAGGGCGGGATATAAATGGAATTAAAATAAAAAATAAATAAAAATAAAAATAAACCTCGTCCGAGGCATAAACAAATGCAGGCACCGCCCTGAGTAGAATTTTTCCGGTTCTGTCAAGCACGAGGCTTATTATTTTGTAAGCTCTCAGGAGCCGCTCGCTGGAAGTTGGCAGCACAAAAATATTAAGGCAGGTATTAAATTCATACTCGGATAGCAACAAGGGGGGGGGAACCACAGGGATAGATCCTGATAAAAAGAACAAGCCGTACCCCAAACAGGTTAGAATGCTCACTGTGAAAATAAAAAAAAACCTGGCAAGCCAACCCTAACAGCAATCCCTTTTCATTTTTCTTCGAAATCAGACGTCGCAAAGATTCGCACGCAAGAGGTAGGCTTTCTGAACTCTCAAATGCCAAAGGTAACGTTGAGAAGGGTGGTTTAGACCAGGGGGTTCCCAACCCACCCACCCCGGTTTGTGGACCGGTACCGGGCTGCGGCAGACCAGCAACCGGTCCGCACAAACAAGCAAAGCCTCGTCCGTGAGATGCAGGCAGCACACAAAACCACGCGCCCTCCGGTCCGCGGAAAAAACCCTTTCTCCTCGGAACCGGTCCCCGGTGCCCAAAAGGTTGGGGACCCTCGGGCTTAGACCTGTGTTTCTTAACCGTGGCGACTTTCAGATGCGTGGGCTTTGACTCCCAGAATCCCCCAGCTGGCTGGAGAATTCTGGGAGTTGAGGTCCACGCATCTGAAAGTCGCCACGGTTAAGAAACACTGACTTAACGATAGTTTCTATTGACCTCTCCCCGCCCGTTAAAAACCACCTCATGCAATTAAGCGGGGGGGGGGGGAGAAGCACTTTTCATGTTAGCCAAAGAAACCTGGTGCAGATTTCAGAAACGCCCTCAGCCCAAGCACAAAGGCCGAAAACCCGAGGTGAGCCCGTGCCCCCGCCCTGAACGGAAGCAGCACGCCGCACTCACACAGCTCCGCCATCCAGCCGCTGATGTCCTCCAAGGTGGCTTTCACCCGCGTTTCGTCCGCCGGCACCACGATCCGACACCGAGGATGGAAGATGTAGGACGGATCGACCGTCTCCAGCTTGATTTTGGTGCTCAGCTGCTGCAGCACCCAGAGGAAGTTCAGCATGAAGCCATCCGTGGAGACCAGCCGATCGTCCGCCTGCGTGCCCAACAGGGAGAAGTCAAAACAAGGAAAATTAAGACAGGTGGCATCGCAGTTTTCAAGTATCCTTCCCACAATTTTCATTCTAAATGGCTCTAAAGCGGGCTGCTTACAGCTTGACATTTTTCCTCTACCCTTTTGGTTGGCTTTCTGGAAAGTGGGGGAGGCAAAAAGTTGTGCTCAGCACCCGTTTGGAACGTCAAACTCACCTGCATTTGTGCCTTTTTAACGTTGGCGTTGACCACGGCTGCCATGTAGCTGAGGGCGGCTTCCCGCGTCTCTCCGTTGAGCAGAATACTGTGCAGGATCTTGAACAACTCTTGCTAAACGTTCGGCAAAGCGGAAAAGGACACACCTTTTACACCAAGGATCACGGACTTGAGGCCACAAGGATTCCCTTAATGAGTCTGCAGGGATTCTTCTAATATGGCAGGAATTTGCCCGTCTTAAACAAAGCAGCACTCTCTCACACAAGAGAGATAAATGCAGAGAGGGAAGAGAAACAATTCTTCCGTTTTTAATTCAGGGCTACACATTTCTGTGAGCAAGTGACCTCCCTTCCCTAAATCAAAGTGGAAACCGGAAGTTTCTCTTCAGCACACCTACCCTGGCAGATTCCAGGTAATGTTGCAGTGACTGGCTAACGACCCGCGTGTTTTCCAAAGTAATGGTAGGCCCAGAGAAATATTTCTCGACGACTCTAGGCTGAAAGGGCAAAACAACACAAAAACTCAATTGCGAGTGCAAATTCTACGCTGCCTCTGCACAAAACCTTGCGAGTGGGTCCATTTTGTGCTTCGTTTCTCTAGCCTCAACTACAGCCTGCTCTATGTTTGACCCCCCCAACCCTCCCAGACAGTAAAAAAGTAACTGTGGTATTTTGTTTTTCCACCATTCTTCTGATGCTCTTTCCCAAACGGGCTCATTTTCATGAGGAGACACACCAAGTGGTCAAGGGTGGTCAAGGGTGGTCAACATAGATCAACCATTGTCAACAGTGGTCAACAGTGGTCAACCACAGTCAACGGTGGTCAACAGAAGTCAACAGTGGTCAACCAATGTCAATGGTGGTCAACATAGCTCAACCTTTGTCAACAGTGGTCAACAGAAGTCAACAGAGGTCAACTGTGGTCAACAGCGGTCAAAGGTGGTCAACAGCGGTCAACATAGATCAACCATACGCAACTGTAGTCAGCAGAATTCAACACTGGTCAACGGTGGTCAATGCTAAGTGGGTAATTCTGGGAGTTGATCCACAGACCTTGAAGTGGCCACACTTGGACAACCCTGCACCAGCTCAGAACACCCGTTTTCCCAGCAGAACGCACCCCAGAAGCTGGCAAGAAAGATCCTTCAACTAGTCAAGTCTGCTTCAGTCAAGGCAAATATTTGATCTGATGAGAGCCACTCTTTGACTTCACGAGAGAGGCCTCTATTTCCTGTCTGAGCCTCTTACTCGACACTTACATCATCCTCAGCAAAGACGGAGAGGCTGAAGAATACCCCAAGATAAGAGAGTCTCTGGAGCTCTCGGCCCATCCCGGGGCTTAGAGATTTTGGCAACCACAAAGGCAAAGAGACCACCTGGAGAGAGCAAAGAGATCCCCAAAATGAGCAGGACGAGGGCTGGATGGTCAGATCGCTCTGCCTCGGGCTTTTCCGTCCCGTTGGCAGAATCCCGCAAGGACTTTTTTTTTTTCACTTTCCCCACTTACCAAACTGCAGACGGGATGCGATTTTCCAAACTTGATCTCGCACAGTTCCCCCAAAGCCTGGGAAGGGAGAGAAGGGAAGGCCAAGATTCAGACCCCCATTTCTGGACATTTAATTACTTAAGCCACTGTTTGATGACTACTGCAAAAGGGGCACTGTGTGGCTTGAAGCGCTCACCGAGGTTGGTTTATTTCTTTGCAGGAAGGCAAACCTGTATCGCTTCAAAGTGTAGAACCCTAGGCCTGGAAAGGACCTCAAGAGGTCTTCTAGTCCAACCTCCTGGTCCAAAGGTTGTCCAGTCTATTTTTGAAAACCTCCAGTAACGGAGCATCTACAACCCCAGGAGGCCAAGTAATTCTATTGATTCAGTCAGAAAATTTCTTCTTACTTCTAAGTTAGCTGCCTCTTCCAACCCCTTAACCTCTTGTCCTGCCCTCTGGTGCCCTAGAGCAGGGGTCCCCCAACACCCCCCACCCACAAACCAGCAGTGACACCTTCCTTTTCCGCTCCATTTGAACCAATGAGACAGGGGTGTTTTCCTTGCGCAGAGAAATATTTCATTCCACAGGGACCCTGCCGGGCCACCTAAAATCCCCGAGAGAGGGGGGGCAGCCACAAATGTTACGCCTCCGGTTTACACGGTGTCGGCAGGTTGGTTCCGATACTCACCATAAGGGGGTATTTAAAGTTGTCGCTATCGAAGGAGCATTCTTTCGAAGCAAGAGCCAGCCCTTGTAAAATAGGTATAAAGATCTGTTTTTAAGAAGGAAAAAGAGGGAGAATTAGGTGGCTTCCAGCTTCCACTTGGGAGAAAAGTTAGGCCGGCCAAGAGCCAGCCCTAAATTAGCACCCACTCCAGGGTGAACCAACTGAGGCCAGCCCGTGTGACGCCCCCACCCCCGGGAGCTTGGCCAGCCTTTTTTTTTTTTTTACCTGCTTGAAGACCTCTTCATCTTGGTGAGTCGTCCTCACCAATTCCTGGATGAAACCAAAGGGGAGATTCCTACAGAGCATATACGGGACTAACAACGACTGCTGCTGGGATGACCTGGGTACAAGAGACAGAAGGGTTAAAACATAGTTCTCTCTCCCCACCCCCGGGGGGGGGTGACAGAACTCTGAAGCCCAAGGTCCTGAGAGGGCAGATTCCCGAGAGGTTTAAAGGGGAGATCAAGCCAGGATCGCTAGGTGGCCTCCTGTCCCACTGACCTCAGCTGCGTTAGGGATCCTTGGAGCACCAAAGCCGCGTGAGAAATGCACTGGGATCGGATGTTGCTGAGAAGCTGGCTCACCACCGGCTGGCTGCACATCTGGGAGAGGCAGAAAGAGGGGTGAGGTAGCCCATCTTTCAACAGAGAGAGAGAAAAGAGAGACGAGGAGAGAGAGAGAGAGAGAGAGAGAGAGGGAAAGAGATATGGAGATGGAGAAGAGGGAGAGAGAGAGCAACAGAGGGAGAGAGAAGAGAAGATAGGGACAGTGACAGACTGGGGGAGAGAGAGAGGGAGATGAGAGAGAGGGAGAGAGAGAGATAGGGAGACTGGGGGAGAGAGAGAGAGAGACCGGGGAGAGAGGGAGACCGGGAGAGGGAGAGGGGCTGGGAGAGAGCGAGAAAGAGACGGTACCTTTGGCGCTTTCCTTTCCTCGATCCCCACTCGGTCGAAGCACTCAATGAGGTAGTTTAGCATCTCCGTTTCCTTGCACGTCTCAATGGCAAAATGGTCGCTGCACGAGTCGGAAATGCTGGCCCCCCCGGAGCCTCCGCCACTAGCAAACAAAGAAGGACAAGGCGCGCCACTGAGTCCAAAGGCTAGAGGGGCCTCCAGAAGCCACAAGGAAGGAAGGCAGGAAGGAAGGAACAGAGAGAGGGAGGGAGGGAGGGAGGGAGGGAGGGAAGGAAGGAAGGAAGGAAGGAAGGAAGGAAGGAAGGGAGGGAGGAAGGAAGGGATGGACCATGGATGGGACAGAAACACCACATAGGACAAAACCCATCCCTGGATTCCCATCAACCCAGCCACTCCGGCCATGGTGGTTACAGCCTGCTCTCCTTGGCCAACAGGCCTACTTGATGACGCAACATCACTCAATAAGCATCCTTGTGTACATGAGACCCATCCACACAGCCCCGCAGGGTTCCTGGGGAGCGGGAATGGGGGGGGGAGGCACCTTGGAGTCATTGCTTGCTCTCCTGAGTCCTTACAGCTGCCTCAAAGTTTGAGCAACTCTACCCTCAACTGAGCGGACTTCTCTAAAGGACCCTAGCCCATAGATTAAGGGGGACGCCAGCCCAGCAGCCCCACAGACTAAAGCTAGAATCCTCTTTTAGCAGGGAGTCAACCCTCCCCCTAAACCAGGAGAGTTTGCATGGGGACAACCACGGAGGGCCTCGATTTTGGCAGATCTATCGAGCTCGGCCTCACTGAAACCCACTCAAGGCTTCCCTCTTCTCTGCTCCATCTTTGGGGGTCCGTTCATTACAATCTGAGCACCAGCTTGCAAGGACTCATTTTGCACAACTTGGGGTGTGTGTGTGTGTGTGTGTGTGTGTGTGTGTGTAAAGAAAGGTGTCCGAGAATGCGACGTCCCGCTGTACAGGTGGGAGTTTGCGTTGCCCTAAGACAAAAACAACAAGCCACAGATTTGTGTTTTGACAACAGGGGACCTGTGGTCAAAAGTATTCTTGGAATAAGTATTGGTGCTCTATTTTTTTTAATTTTTTTAATTTTGGTAAGATGCCGTTGTTGACTTTTTTCAATGCAGGCAAACACCGAGAGAACGTGCTTGTATGTATTTGGGGAATTTTTTTTAGACAGCCCCAATTAAGACGCGTTTGCTTCTTATGAGCTTACAGGCTTTCTCAATCGTCATATATTCCCATCAAATTGATTTGCTGCCCAGTTCAAGGTGACTCGCCGCGTTTTACGGTGTCCTCACGACTCACAAGGTACCACAGCACACTAGCCGTGCTCGCAGAACGTAGTTGGCCACGCTTTGCTTAACCGGGTTTGCTCCATTATAACAAACTGTAAACTAACGATACAGGCTAGATTTCTACAAGGCTCTCAACCCTAAACTATGGTTTACTCAGCCCAAGAGCTGAGATCGGGGCTTAGCAGGTTGGATGGATTAAATTAATTTTACACAAACACATCTAGTTTTCACTGGACCGGGCAGCAGCTGAGGGCAATCCTAAAGAATTGGGGATGCTGTGGAAGAAATGAACTCTTTATGGACCATTCACATGTAGCAGACAGGCCAAAGCCCTAAAGAAACCACGGTCTCTAATTGCTCTGGCACAGCTTCCCTTGTGGGTGGAAATGGCCAACCTGACGGGAGATATTTCTCATTCAGCACATCCAAAACCAAGAATCTTGGCTGGCCGGCCAGCCGCGCCCCCCCCCCGGCTAACAAGCCAGAAACAAAAGCCAATTTTTCTGAAGTCGTAATGGCAACGATTTACCACCGGCGTGCAAGGCATCCATTGTGTGCAAGGCTCGTTTCAAAGTATTATTAATTCACAAAGCAACTTGGGATAATTTGGCACTTAGGGAGGAGGAGAAAACAAAAGCAGTTCCCATCCTGCCAAAAGGGTAAATGTTTTTAATGACGGGTGAGAGAGATTTGGAAATTGGACGCCGAGCAGGGGCGAACGGGGAGAGGGGTAAGGACCTTGAAGACAGGAAATGCAAACAAGTCACACTCGTTTCTAGAGTACCTTGACCCAAATGGCACCCAAGAAAATTCCTCTTCCTCCTCCTCCTCCTCCTCTTCCTCAGAACTGTCTCCAGAGACATCGGAAATGGCAAGGAAGAGGGAAAAAGGGCTGTCGTACATACTAGTATAACGAAAGCAGAGGGGGATGAATGAATACAAGAGAATGGAGGGGACACACACACACACAAGCTTGTTTTCTATTAAGACCGTCTTCACTGCAAGCATGCGGCGAGTTAATTTTGGGAAATCAGCCGCTCGAGTTAGAGGCGCAACAGAGTTAAGGCGTCTCCCGGCAAGCCTTGGAGCAAAGTTGGCTGTCTTCTGGGAAATTTACAAACGGCAGCACCCAAGGAATTTAAGGTAAAGGTAAAGGTCCCCCCCCCCCCCCGCACATGCGTGCTAGTCGTTTCCGACTCTAGGGGCCGGTGCTCATCTCCGTTTCAAAGCCGAACAGCCAGCGCTTCTCCGAGGACGTCTCCGTGGTCACGTGGCCGGCATGACTAGACGCCAAAGGCGCACGGAACGCTGTTACCTTCCCACCGGAGTGGTCCCTGTTTTTCTACTTGCATTTTTATGTGCTTTTGAACTGCTAGGTTGGCAGAAGCTGGGACGAGTAACGGGCGCTCACTCTGCTATGCGGCACTCGGGATTTCACCCGCCAAACTGCCGATCTTCTGATCGACAGGCTCAGCGTCCTAACCCACTGAGCCACCGCGTCCCTTGGAATTTAAAGAAGGCCCAATTCCTGAGTCCATGATTGTTGATCTTAACAGTAACGGTTGGATGTAGTGGCCAGGGCCCTGATCTGTCTCCTCCAGCTGATTGACATCAGGAGGGAACCTTTATTGCCAGGGGCCTAAGAGCCTTGAGGAAGGTACACAACGTTGTCCCATCACTAGCTGGACACTGAGAACGTCAGCTGGTGGAGGTTTTCCAAAGCTGAGGCCCAATTTTTCCCGAACTTTTTCAGCGATTGCTCTTCGCTACTATGGAAAAATCCACTGGCCAAACTCGGAGACTCAAGAATAACTCGGGAATTCTCCAGGAAACTACAGGAATGGTCTCTCCCAGAGCAGTTTAGTGGTTTCTTCCTTAGCCAGAGAACGATTATGCCACACCTTTGCTCGAAAGCAGGGCTGTCCGAGCTTGGCAATCTGAAGAGCCGTGGACTTCATCTCCCAGAATTGGCCAGGCAGCACCACTGGCTGGGGAATTCTGGGAGTTGAGGTCCACAGGCTTTCAAGTTGCCAAGGTCAGACACCCCTTGCTCTGAAGTCTGTATCTTCTCCTGCTCTATCCTAAATATTGCACATTGGTTGGCAAGCCAGACTCTCGCTTGGTCTTCAGTCCAATGAGTTGGGAAGCAGGGCCATCCCACCAGTCCTGAAGACCGTCACAAAGGCGTACTCGCTCAAGCGGCAGGTTGGCACGTTTATCAATTTATCCTCTCTCCCTTCCTCTTCCTACGTGCCAACCTGAAATCCTGTGAGATCCCTGGGCTGAAAAGCAGAACAAAAAAACTTCTCTTGGGTTAGTCAAATATTTCCTTCCTTCCTCTGCACCGTGCTGGGAAAGGCCACGGATCTTGCCAAAAAAACCCAACAAACCCACAGAGGTTCCAAGTCAGGGTTAGCTCAGCTCAAACGCCGTTAAGGAAAGCGAAAAACCGGAAAGCTCATTTCGAAAAGCGAACGGATTAGCCAAAGCCTTAAAAAGATGCTCTTCCAAACGCTTAGCTGCTCACTGCAACCCAGCAAGACACACACACACACACACACACAAAAAGAAACCGCAAATTCACCCAGCTGCAAAAGGTACCTAGCGGGCATCCTGCTCGGAGAAGAGGTACGACTGCTGCCCAAATCGCAGAAGAGGGGCAGGGTGCCGGCTACGGGCCTAGCCCTGGACGAAGTGACCCGTGCGGCTGGAGGACTGGGGCTTACGCCCGGAGGAGTCGAAGAGGCCGAAAGACTGGAGGTGCCCGCTGAGGGCGTGGCAGAGGGAGCGGCCAAAGTCCAGGGGTGTGCCACTGTGTACGGACGGTACCGTGGGGAGGAGGGCTGGGCACTGGGCAGCCCAGCCGGCAGGAGATGGGGGCTGACGGACAGGGAGGACGCGGGGAAGGGAGCCACGGGGCTGGGGGAAGAAGGGAGAAAGGAGCCAGCCCAAGGGGGGTGACTTGCGATGTTGAAAATGGGAACAGGGCTGCTTCCGTAGAGACTGCGGTCAGCCAAAGCGGGAAAGGAGGAGGAAAAGAAGAGAAAGATCAGAATTGACAACAGGGAAGACCAGGAAAAAATAATAATGAGACGATGTAGGGGGGAGAAAAAGCAGCCACTCGGTTGAAATCCTTACACCAGGGACGGGGTGCCTCATAAAACCCTCCGGGATTGAAGTGCCCCCAAATGAGCGGCCTGCTCCATTTTAAGGGCAGACCAGTCGGGTCCCCTGGCTATCTGTTCAGAGGCCAATTCTCTGCCAGGGGGGCCAAATTCGCCCAGCAATACCACTTAAAAGACTTATATACCGCTTCACCGCGCTTTTACAGCCCTCTCCAAGCGGTTTACAGAGTCGGCCTGTGGCCCCCCAACGATCTGGGTGTCTTCATTTTACCAACCCTGGAAGGGTTGAGCCGGTCGGGATCGAACTGCCGGCAGATGGCTGAGTTAGCCTGCAGTACCGCCTTCTAACCACTGCGCCACCCCCGGCTCTTCGGAGAGCTTCACCTCGTGGCTTTTTTTACTCCTAGGTGTGATTTGTGACCTACCTGGATAAGGAGCTGGAGCCAAACGAGCCCACGTTGCAAAACACGGGGCTGGTTCCCGGGTTGGAGCCGGTATTCAGGACTAAGTTCCTATCGGGCGAGCGGGCGGCAGCCGCGATGGGCTGTGACGTGGCGGTCAAACTGGCAAAGGGGTTTTCTTCTCTCGACTGGGTGGACATCATGAGGACCTCCATCAGCACTTGCCCAATCAGGTCTTTGAAGTCCGAGAACACTGGGCGGGGAAGGAAGAGGAGGGGGTTACTTGAATCCACAGAGGCGTTGCAAGCTCAAGTTATTATGAAAGGTAAGCAAAAATTCTGATTTCTTACCCACATCCAGAGGTTTCCTTACCATCTTTGGGGCTCTGCTTGAACTGCTCGGAAAGGGAGGTGAGGAAGATGACGTCTCGGTCTCGGTCCTTCCAAGAGACCCGGAAAATCTTACAAACCAGCTGCAAGGCTTGCTCCTCCGAGATTTCCAATCCAGAAGGGAGCTCCTGCGGGGCGACACCAGAAAATACTTAATTTAACCTGGCCAAAAAAAAAAAAAATGCGGGCACAAGGCTTGATTGCCTGAAGGAAGTGAGCGTGTGACGCTTTTGCAAAAGTTGTTTGCCGTGTCGGAGAAGGCCACCCTCTGGCTCCCACTAGGTGGCGCTGCTCAAACTGAAAGGACCTGAGCTTGGAGCGAAGAGGATTAGACAAGAATAGGATAGACAAGTGAAGCCGTTCAACACAGGGAGGGTCCATTTGGGTTCTCTGGCCACGTTGATAGCCCATTTTGCCATTCTGCCTCTCCGGATGTGTGTAGCCGTTAAGTTTCCCCACAAGCCCGGTGTGACCTCCTCACCTTATCGGACAGGCTGCGTTTTTCCCGCCGATCGCTCTCGTCCACTTCCATGTTTTCGATCCCCGAATCCACATCGACCTGGGACAAGCTGGAAAGGGAGCAGAGAACTCTTTCAAACCCTCTGAAGCTTGAGACCGCTTCCCGTTCAGAAGAGCGGTTGCCCAAAACAGACGCTCCCAGCGTGGGAGGGCTGAAGGGAAAACCACCCGATGTGCAAAACAACAACAACAAAAACAACGCAATTGTGCCATTGGGATAACCAGCTGCCCAGACACTGCTTGCTTCGGAACAAGCCAACATGAGTCACGTAGGAGGACAGCTCCAGCACATTTCATTTCTCGCCCCCTCCCACGGCTTGCATTTTGTGTGTGTGGGGTGTCTATGCGGGGCTGCCAAGCAGAAATCAGCCCACGTGTGGGGAGAACATTTTGATTCTGCATCCCACCCACCCCTTAAAGCCATTATTCTAAGCTCTGGCTGGGTTTACAAATTCTGTTTATCTGTACACAAACCTGGATACGTTCCAGCCTTCGGAAGGCCCCCCCCAAAAAAAAACCCTACAGGGAGAGCCTTAAGGTCCGCAAAATCAAATAAAAAAGAGCTATTCCTTAGTTTGATCGTTTTTCATTTCTTCCACGTGTGTTCTTCTCTTGCTGTTACATTTACTATCTGGATTCGGGATGGCCCAGATTTCCTTTTTCGACAATTTAAGCCTTGCCGTGGAGAATCTAAATCGTAGTAATGAGGTTGACAACCTCATCCAGGGAGATAGCCAGCAATCTGGGTTTGCTTTACCCATCAGCCCTGGTGGCGCAGTGGTTAGAATGCAGCACTGCAGGCTAAACTCTGCCCACTGCCGGCAGTTCGATCCTGACCGGCTCAAGGTCGACTCAGCCTTCCATCTGTCTGAGGTCGGTAAAATGATTGCTGGGGACCGTAGGCTGACTCTGTAAACTGCTCAGAGGGGGGGGGTCAAGCACTGTGAAGCGGCATATAAGTCTTAAGTGCTGTTGTTATCGTGTTATATCGTTATGGAAGATGGGCTCCACCAGAACGTAAGAGAGCCACTTTCCAGAGTGAAGATGGCTCGGCACCAGTTTAATAAGTTAAGATTCTCCTACAGCTAAAACACGACAGGTAAACAAACACTGGTAGAATCTCCCAAGAGGTTACGCTGTGCATCATGGGGTAACGTCTCACCCAAGGCTGCCCAAGGGAACCGGCCTACCTTTTCTCGCAGGAGACACTGTCGATGTCCATGCTCTGGGACCGAGACAGCGACTGGGACTGGGTTTCAAGGCTGTTGGACGGCGAGCTGCTGAGGGAACTCACTCCTTCGCTGCTCTGGCTACGATGGGCAACACCTTGGGGAAAGAAGGCAAGAAGGAAGTTACGCGCTTAAAACTTCCCAGCGTGCCCAAGCCTGCAGCTGGAAGCAGTGGGAGAACACGGTGACCCCACCGCCCATCCTTGGAGAAACACACACACCCGCCCAAGTTTCAGACCGCCAGGCCAGCTTGCAGGAAGAAGGCAAATTTAATTTATTCGGCCTACTACGGCATAACGCATATGGACTTATGAGCTGTACAAGCAGTCCTCGGCTTACCACTATTCGCTTAGTGGCCGCTCAAAGTTACAACGGCCCTGGGGGGCAAAAAAGGGGGGATTTCTAGGTTGACGCTGGGAAGTGTAGGATGCCAAAGTGGGAAATGAAACCTTAAAACAAATTAGTCTTCTCTTGCCTGTGAGCTGTTTGAATCTCAGTGACTGAAGTGGCATCAAAGCCTTTGTAAATCAATAATAATAATAATAACAACAACAACAACAATGACAACGATGGTTTAGTGTGTGCCATCAAAACTATTTTTAAACTCGGTGGGAACAACTTAGCTCTAAACAGGCCACGCAGCACACTTTAACGGTGTGAACAAGATAAAAGGAAAGAGAGGAACTTTTTTTTTTCCTAATTCGGTGCCACATCCCAATTAACCGAGCACTTAAAATGTTTTAGCTCTGGGGTGAACAGTATGTATGTCCGTGTGAGACACACAGAGACACACAGTGATTTGTTCTAAGAGCCATTTCTCCCCCCTAACTCTTTCTAAACAGGTTCTTCTCCTCTCTGTCGACATGAACCTGACATCCAAGCCTGACAAACCGATCTGAGGTCAAATCTAGGGCCGGGCTGCCCATGGAGAAATCTTGATTGTTGTTATCGCCTCCCAAGGACGAGGTCAACGGGCTGAATGGCTGCTTAAGCAGACGGCAAGAGGGAAAGAGGGAATGAGAAGGCAAGCCACATGACGGTTTGGCTTGCCTGGCTAAGCTGCCAATTCCTTCGGCTTTCAAGGCCAGCTGTTCTGCAGGCTACAGCAATCTCTACCGAGGGGGGGGGGGAGGAGAAGACGACGACTGTGGCTGTCAAAACCAGCCAAGCCGCCCGACTCTCTTATTCAGACAGGAGCTGGCTGGCTCCTCCCATTGCTTCCAAGATGGCTTGTGTGGTTTTGGCTCAGCGTGAAATGAGCCACTGTAAGCCTGCAAAATCGGGCGGATGGCGGAAAACGAGGCTCGGACCCAGCCAGGATTGGATTCCATCTCTTTAAACTGTCTTGCTCGCGTCCGCAAAATGTCTTGCAGGAAGGCAAGAGAGGCTTCCTCACAGCTCTGCTAAACCCAAGGCCTCACCCGTGGCCCTGAGGGAGAAGCGGTAGTTTCTCAAGAACCAGGGTTGACCCCCGCACGGGCTGGCATGGTTTTTTTTGTCATCCCGAGCTGTACCAAGCGGCATTAGCAGACGGTGGCTTACCTGAGGCGCCGATTGGAGAGGTAGCAGGGGTCATGCTGTGAACGTTGAGTCCAAGGTTGTGGGGTGCCCCTGGAGACGGCGCTGGGACTGGCTGCCCTGGAGGGTTCTCCCTCTGCGGAGATGTCAGCGGGGTGGTGGGCTGGGAAGAGGGCCCGCCGGCGAGCCGGGCAAGGCGCCTCCGACGGATCTACAATCAAACCAGGACACTGTGAGTTACTGCAGAGTTGCAGAAGGTCAGACTCAGAATCCAGCTGGAAGGGACCTTGAAGGCCTTCTAGTCCAGCCCCTATAACCATTTCAGACAAGTGACTGTCCGGTCTTTTCCTAAAAACCTCCAGGGATGAAGCACCCACAACTTCTGGTGGCAAGCCGTTCCACCGGTTAATTGTCCTCACTGTTAGGAAGTTTCTCCTTAATTCCAGGTTGCTTCTCTCCTTGATTAGTTTCCACCCGTTGCTTCTTGTCCTGCTTTCAGGTGCTTTAGAAAATACGTTGACGTACACACACCCCTCTTTGCGGCAGCCCCTCAAATACTGGAAGACTGCTATCATGTCAACCCCCCCCCCTAATTCTTCTTTTCTCTAGACTGGCCATACACAGTTCCTGCAACTGTTCTTCGTACAGGCCTTTAATCATCTTAGTGGCTCTTCTCTGCATTTTTCCCCCAAGTCTCAACACTTTTTTTTTTTTGTAAACGTGGTGACCAAAACCAGATGCAGTGCTCCAGGTGTGACCTCACTAAGGTTTATAAAGCGATACTAAAAAGCTAGCTCGATTTTGGTTCTACGCCTCCGTTTACACAACCAAGGATTCTGTACGAGCACACGACCGGCTCAAGCTTAAGGGACCGTCCACTAGGACTCCGAGATCCCTCTCGCAGTCGCTGTTTTCGAGCCTTGGAACAGTCTCTGCCGCAGTTTTCCAAACAGCCAAGGACTCCTGCAGCCAAGCCGGCCCATCTTGGTTATCAGGGTGGAAGGTCAAAGAGAGAATGTGTAAAAAGAGTGCCAGGTTCAGGGAGGCAGCCAACAGCCTTGAAACAGCTTCAACCCACATGAACCCACGAATTCATCCGGCCTGGTGCTGGTGCTGTGGCTGGCCAAGAGCCATTTTCATTCCAGGAGGCCTTAAGCCGTTCACCCAGCCGCCCCCTTCCCCCAGCGAGAGGCAAACATCGTTTTCCTGGAAATGGACAGAGCACACGAGGAAAACATGTGGCGGTGTTCATTCCACTGCTCAGAGGAAGCTCTATTATTAGAAGAAAAAAAACAAGGCCTTCCTTACCGCCTTACGCAACAAAATCCAACATCCTGCTCTGATTTTCTCAAACCTGAAGAACTTCTTCCGGAGAAAGACTCGCAAAAAAAAAGGCAGCAGGGCTTTGCACAAGCATCTTTTTGTTTAAAGACGCCTTTTGGCCCATGTCGCCTTACACCCTAAAGCAGGCGAAAGATTTTCAAAACTCGATTTGAAAGATTTTCCATCCTTTAATACGGACATTTCACAGGATAAAGTCCACGGGTCTTCCCGTTGGGGGAAGAGCTGAACTCGAGAGCTAAATTCACGACGGCTAACAGCAGGACCGTTCAAAGGTCGCAAAACGGGGCAAAATTCACTTAACTGTCTCGCTTGGCGACAGAAATTCTGCGCTCCGTGCTAGAGAACGTGCCCATCGGACGTGGTACGCTACTACCCCCAACGTCGTCTTACCCTGGTTCTGAACCACTTCCACATAACAGGTTTGATCTTTGTTCGATGGCTTCCCCGCCACGACTCCTGGGACCGCAGGAAGGTGACACCACATGAAAATGGCCGGGAAGCAGGGCTTATTTTGGACCCATGGGAAGGCATGATGCCTTGGTGGAGCAGTGGGCTAATGCCTCCTTAAGTAACACCAGCTGCCTGCAATTAGTGCAGGTTCGCATCCCACCAGGCTCAAGGTTGACTCAGCCTTCCATCCTTCCGAGGTACGTAAAATGAGGACCCAGATTGTTGGGGGCAATTAAGCTGACTTTGCAATAATGCCGCTTGGGGGGTGTGTGAAAGCCCTAATAAGCAGGCATATACATAGAATGAAGGCTACTGCTAAGCTTGTAAGCCGCCCTGAGTCTTCGGAGAAGGGCGGGATATAAATGGAATTAAAATAAATAAATAATAAATAAGGAATGAAGTGAGACCTGTCCAATCAGGGCTGGAAAAGGTGCTATCACTCCACCTACCAGCAAGGGCATCCTAACTAAAACGACTAACCCAGAGCTTAAGTCTTTTTCACCCAGTCCACTTAAATTAGCTACCCTGATGTATGTTATTTAAAGCATTTCTACTCTTCTTCTCACCCGAAAGTCTCGGTCGTGTACATTTGCAAACACAGATGGGCTGATTTGCACGGAGCAACAAGGCTCTCCCCCACCCCACCCCACCCCACCCCACCCGGTGAAGTTTCAGACACCCTAAAAGACTGCAAAAGCAGGACTGGTTTGATTCAGATTCCCTTTAAAACAAAGATCAGAATAGCCTCCAGGTAACGTCAAAAAACAGGATTCAAGTTCTCTGCACCCAGGAAAGAATGATCAATCAAACAAGGTCATTAATCCAGGCTTTCTATCCAAGCTTCGCAGTATACTTGGAACTGGCCAGGCTGAAAGGGACGGCAAGAAAAAGGTGTTTTTCTTCACACTCAAGGGCTGGCATAACAATGGGCCCCTTTCATTCCATCCCTCCCCAGGCTCCTGGCTCCTTTGGCTTCCGGTTCACCCCCAGGATGCTTTTGGACTGTTGAGATTTTGAGGCGCCTGTCAATTAGCCAGCCATAAACCAGCTTTCTCTCCGGTGGCTAGACGGAGAATGGGCGGTGATTTCAGAAATCAAATCAAATCTAATCAGCCAACTATCCGTTTGCTTGCAAGGCCCTATTTAAACAGCGTCCGAGGTTGCACGACGTACAAAAACTGCATTGTGGTTTAGCACGAAGCGTGCCCAGAGGAAAAATAAAAACAAATGACCTTATTGAAATAGGCTAGACTGAGATTTAGTGTAGAGGTCTTTCCCTCCCCCCCCCTCCGCCGAGTTGGAAAACCCCAACCTGCTATTCTAACTCCAGCCAAGATGTACCGGCGTCCCTTCCTTTAAGCAATCCTATCTTGCTCTCTTTCGCAGCCTCTGGTTGAAAAGGTTTTCCTGCCTACCGTTCCACAGCAGAGAACAAGCACTTGGCAATGGGCCCGATGTGCGGATATAGGCTCCTATTACAACAGCAAATGCTTGGTAAATTATTACCTTCGTCCAGCAACAAACCACGTCATCTTGATGGTTTGGAAGAGGTGGAATGACTCTGCACAACGATGCCTGTTGTTGACACCTGATCTCCCCAATGGAAAGATGATACAACCCAACATATCGGGGAGGTTGTGTGTGTGGGGGGGAGGACGAACACTAAAGGTGATCTTTTGCAGCTCTGCCCACAATGGCCAGGTTCTATGCACTAGGGGTGCCAATAATTTCCAGGTTAAACACACAGCATAAATCCCTTCCTGTTTACTTACTCCCCCCCACCATATGAGACCTTTACTACTGTCTTTCCCCTGAGAGAGTTCTTCAAATCACCTAATCTTGTGGTAATTCCAGTTGGTTGTGCAGGAATTCCACCACTCCAATAAATATGCCCCTTTCTGGAGTCTTGTAATTCTCTGGTCGGACAATCTTGTACTGGAAACTGAGAAAGAATTCCTAGGCGCCTTTGGAGTTCTTTTGGATCAGGCCCAGTGTGTCCCAAACAGAAATAACGGGGACCTAGCAAAGGTCGGTCTAACCTACTTTTGTAAGACCTTCCAAAGAAATCTTGTTATTTAGCTGGAAAATATCTCCCCCACCCCAACCACCCGGCAACCGAGATGCGTAACGAACAACCTCAAGAGAGCTTGGATCGGATCCTCACTACGTCTCCAACCCGAAGTCTGACTAGCATGCTGATAAATGTAAAAAGAAATTAAAATCTGTTTATAGCAACATCGCTGATAAATAATTAGGTAAAGGGTAAAGGTAAAGGTTCCCCCGCACACACGTGCTAGTCGTTTCCGACTCTAGGGGCCAGTGCTCATCTCTGTTTCAAAGCCGAAGAGCCAGCGCTTGTCCGAGGACGTCTCTGTGGTCGTGTGGCCGGCATGACTGGACGCCAAAGGCGCACGGAATGCTGTTACCTTCCCACCACTACGGTCCCTATTTTTCTACTTGCGTTTTTACGTGCTTTCGAACTGCTAGGTTGGCAGAAGCTGGGACGAGTAACAGGCGCTCACTCTGTTACGCGGCACTCGGGATTCGACCCGCCAAACTGCTAACCATCTGATTGACAAGCTCAGCGTCCCAACCCACTGAGCCACTGCGTCCTTAGATAATTACCCATCGGTAATTGTGTCTAGGCAATTGCAGATGGATTTGGGTTGGTTTCAGTAGCTTTTTTAAAAAAAAACTAACGGTCAAGAAGGTTTGACATGGACACTAATCAAGGAGAGAAGCAACCTGGAATTAAGGAGGAAATTCCTGACAGTGAAGACAATTAACCAGTGGAACTGCTTGCCACCAGAAGTCGTGGGTGCTCCATCACTGGAGGTTTTTAAGAAGACACTGGACAGCCACCTGTCTGAAATGGTATAGGGTCTCCTGCTTGAGTAGGGGGCTGGATTAGAAGACCTCCAAGGACCCTTCCAGCTCTGTTCTGATTCTGATTGATTGGTTCCTGGTTCTGCAAGAGCAGATCCACCTATTGACTTTCTCACTGCTTAGTTTACAGAGAAGTTGGGTGGGTGAGGACCACTAGCAACAACACAGTCATTTTCAGTTGATTGCTGCATTCCCAGCCCAAGGGTGATACCGTTTTCAAAGCAGCACACTCAATATTCCTAAATTGTTCCTAGCTTTTTGGTTCTGGAGCTGAGCGTAGTGGATCTTTTGCTTGCCAATGTAGATGAGCCATTAGCAAAAACTTTAACTTGACAATCTGCAAGTAAAGCATGCTGTAAATTGTTCCATTTAATAACCACATGCATGCTCAGTTAAGTTTGGATACCAGGGTTTATAGGAGTATGCCACATACTAAAAAAACTATTTTCCCCCCAGCTATCCAGTCCCCGTACCTCTTCATAACTTCCCTCCCGACAGCTTCCCACAATAGGTTGGGCATACCAGGATTAGTTTACTTTGTCCTCAACTTACAACGACATTTGAGCCCAAAACATCTGTTGTTAAGTGACACGATTTTAAGTGAGTTTTGCCCCATTTTACAACCTCCTGCCACCATTGTTGAGTGAATCGCTGCACTTGTTAAATTAGTAATGCAGTCGTTAAGAGTCAAGTGATTTCCCCATTGACTTTGCTCCTCAGAAGGTCGCAAAAGGGGATCACATGACTCCAGGACACTGCAACCGTCATAAACATGAGTCAGTTGCCAAGCAGCTGAATTCTGATCACATTCTCACCACGGATATGCTGTAATGGTTGTGTGAAAAAAACAGTCATAAGTCAAGTTTTTTTTAAAAATGATGTTGTAACTTCAAATGGTCACTAAATCAACTGCTGTAAGAGGACTGTATTTAAACTGTCCTGCCTTCAAACCACAGTTTGAACTGGGCTTAGACACCAAAGCTTGAAAGCCATTATAGTTCATGCTTATAGGCCAATCCTGCCAACATCAAAGGTAAGGACTGCAGCCTGTGGTCTAATGAAACATGTTTTCTAGGGATCCAAGATTTTTCACCCTTTGGAGGGGGGGAAACACACCTTTGATCAGAGTTCCTAAATCACCTTTCTCCAGTCAGATGCCTTTTGGCTGGGAATTATGGAAGTTTAAATCCAATTTATCTCAAAGGAATCAAGTTAGAGACGGCTGTCCTATACCACAGAATTTACTGACACATCTTCATACACATCATTCCACAGTTTGATTTTGATGTCATCTAATATTTCAGTACTCTGAAAGTGTGAATTCTAGTTTTAAATAGTTTTAGGTATTTACTGTGAACTGTTATGAGACTCGTTAAGATGAAAGCTACATAGAATAGTTTATTCATAGGAGGAAAGTCTCCTTTCTTAGAACAGATAAGGCAGAATTTTGGTATGCTCTCCCCTAACACCGAAAACTCAAAAAGTAAATTACAAAATATTGTCCGTTAGGCCACTACATCACCCAGAAGTACAAATGTAGTAATAACGCTCAAGAGATGATCAATTAGACCTAAATATTTTGTAGATAAGATTTTCAACATCTGGAAACATACAAATGTCCATTATAGAATAGGGAAAAAAGATTAGGAAGAACTGGAATGAAGAGAAATGGAGAACACACCACGTGCTACAACATACTGCTTCCTTGCATAGTTGCAATCATTTTTAAATATTTTATTAAAACTGAGCACAACATACTAAGCCTGAGTAAAACACAGCACATCCTCTAAGACAGGAAATACTCTCAAGAACACCTCACCATCTTAATAACCAACAACCTTCTAATCATGTGATAAACATCCAGTCACATGAAGATATTTAAGTCTCTCATTTGAAAAAAAAACATATTTCTCAGCTTTAATTTATTATTTTCACATATGCAGACCTATTAATGGAACTTCACCTCCTGCTGCCTTCCTGGCTGTCAGCTCAGACCGGGAATCTCAAAAGGTACAAAGATTTACAACAGGGCCATAAACCTGGGGGGAGGGGGGGAGGAGAGAGATCAGGAGCCTTGTAGCTCCCCTGACATTTTTTTTTCCTATCCAAAAAATCCACTTTAAAATAGCAATGAAAAACCCAGAAAATACTTGCCTTGAAAAAACAAAACAAAAGATGGTTACTGTCAAACTTGGAAGAGAACTGGTTTTTTTTGAGCAAAAATAAATTTTAAACTCTTTAAATTAGGGACAAGCCCACCAACTTCATTCCAACGTACAGAGCCTTCACTTCTCCTACTTTGGTACCTAAAATGTCTTTGCAAGATGCCTCTGCAAACCTCCTTCAGTAAAACCAAACACACACACATACATTCCTAGTTATTATCCAGCTACACACACATACATACACACAAAAAACTTACCTCATCGGCACTCAACTCCTCCATGGTTTTCCTCTTAATGGTGGAAGGAGTTTGGGGGAGGAGGGCTCCGCTGCTTCCCTCGAGGGAGGAGGTGCTTGGGTGGAGGAGGAAATGTCTTTAGGTTAACCCCTGTCCTGACGCCTCTTTCCTAAGGAGCGCTCAGAAAATGCATAGTCAGAGGTTCAGAGCAACCCGTGTCCTCCCCCCCCCCCGCTCTTCCTCCTCCTCCTCCTCTTCCTCCTCCAAGTAGATCTGCCTTAGCAACCCACCGGCTCCTTCCTCCCTCCCTCCCAGCTTCGTACGGCCTGAACTGCATCAACCGCCCGCCTTCCCTCCCTCCACGCCGGCTTTGCTCCTCCTCCTCCTCCAGACCCTGCTCTCTGCTCCAAACTGGTCCCAGTCTAACCCCGGGATTGGGAGGAGCGTCCTGCGGCCGCCACCCTCAGACAGCCCCCATCCCTCCCTTTGCACCCAGCGCTCCTTCCTCTCCTGGGCCCTTATCCGAGCTGCATCTGATGCTGCTGGGGAATCTTTTTTTTAGGGGTGGGTGGGTGTCAAGCCCTACCTGTCCTTAACGCCCCACCTGTACAGACGAGGAATACACACACAGACACACACTGAGCTGCTACCTCACTCCTCTGCGGGGGTCCCCAGGGGGCAGCTGCGCCTGCGGCCTCCCCCCCGCCGCCTCCTCCCCCCCGAGCGCAGGCCGCCTTGTGGGTGCGCCAGCGGCCCCGGGGGTCCCATAGGGAGCCTCCCCTCCCCCACCAGGCCGGCCGCGGAGGGCGACCCGCTCTCGTCTGGGCGGGCGGGCAGGCCCAGCAGCTTTCCCCCGCCTTCCCCCCCCACCGGACCCCGACGACCGCCCAGGCCCAAACCAAGGCGAGCGGGGAGGCGGCGCTCACCGGCTGAAGCCCCCGCGCCTCCCAACTCCCGCCCACGCGTGACCGCCGGAGCCCCACTTTCCCCTCAGCCGCGGCCGCCTCCCCGCGCGGAGATTATTCATCAAAACAAGAAGGCGGCGGCGGCCATCTTGGCGTCGGATCACGTGACCGACGCCCCGCCGCGCGCCTCGCCTGTGCGTCAGCGCGTCGGCGTCCCTCCTCTCCCCCCCCCCACCGCCGCCGCCACCGCCAGGCCGGACCGCGCGTGCGCGCCCTGCGAAGTCCACCCTGCGAAGTCCAAGCCAGGCCCGCCTCCCAACCGCCTCACACACGGAGGAATGATGGGCGGCGTTGGCCAATGGCGGGAAAGGAGGAGGGCCTTCCAAGGTTTTTACCCCGAGCTGTCATCCGTTCGGCGGTTAAGCCAATGGAAATGGAGAGGCGGGGAAAGGAAAAGAGAGACAGAGAGAGAAGCCCAACCCTCTACGTAATCTTACGCCGGGCTGAAAGGACAGCCAGCTACTGTAACGCGAGGGAGTAGGCGGGGCTTGTTTGGGGCTTGCGCCATAGCAACAGGGGCAGAAGGGGTGGGGCCAGAATGGCGCCAAAATTGAAACTGAAAATGAAAGGGGGCTTGTGAGGCAGGCTTCAATTCAGTTAAGCCAATTAAACCAATCGGAAAGGATAGCAATGAAAGCACCAGCTGACTTCTTTTGTATAGTGCAGGGGTAGGCAACCTCGGCTCTTTTTATTATTATTATTATTATTATTATTATTATTATTATTATTATTATTATTATTTATTAAATTTGTATACCGCCCTTCTCCCGAAGGACTCAGGGCGGTTAACAGGGCATATATAAATAACAATACAAAAATTAAAAGGAATTAAACAAATGCCCAATTAAAAATTACAATAACAATAAAAACAATAAAAGACCCATTAAAAAAACCCTAACATTCCCCATCAGGCCAGACCAGCTAGTTCAAATAAGTGGGTCTTCAGCCCGCGCCGGAAGGAGCGAAGGTCCGATGCCATCCGGAGCTATGCTATGCTGACTCAGGAATTCTGGGAGTTGAAGTCCATGAGTCATAAAAGAGCCAAGGTTGCCTACCCCTGGTATACTGTCATCTGATCGTTATTTTGCCAGCATGGTCAATGGCGGGTTCCCAAGATTTTTTTTTAAAAAAGACTTGGAAAGAGGCTGTGTTCACCGCACATCTTAAGTTCCATTTTCTAGATCTGCACCACCAATTGGCCCATCTTGAAGTGGGAAAAAAAAGTCTATCGACACACCAGGCAAACCCACTAAAACTCCCATGAGTTTTAAAAGCATCGACGTCAGGCACTTTACTATCAGAGGGTGGGAGCACAAGAAAATATAATTTTAAACAATACAAAAACGCAATAGCCGACGAGCAAAAGGGAAAAAAAATATTTTCAGGGGATGCCTGCCCTGCTTAAAAACTGATAAATCTTCTTGGGTGCTCATCCCCCACACCCTTTTGCAGTTGCAAGGGACCAAATCGAGGGTGCAGTTCAAATTCTGCCGGGTGCACCCCACAACACACCAAGCTAGGTTCAGACTTCACCCTCCTAAACCTGGTTAATTTGGTAACTGGGTTGTTTGTCACATGAATAAGACCAGATCCTGCTCTCTGGCTCATTTCAGACACGGGAGAAGAGCCATGTTAAAAGTCCTCAGGTAGCAAAATATATAGATATATATCACGGGGACTTTTTTTCCCCAACTAACCAACCGTTGGCCCAGATTTCTAGCCTATTTGGAAATTCTCCTGCTAAGCTTGTAAGCCGCCCTGAGTCTTCAGAGAAGGGCGGGATATAAATGGAATTTTTAAAAAAAGTAAGAAATTGCATATGGGGTGCCCCCTTCCCAGTAAAAGGAGGAATCCCAATTGCTAGAATCTCAACGTCGTGATTGGAGAGGGCACCTAAAACGTGCTAAACCACCCATCATGGTTTATAAAGTGAAAATTGGGGTCCGACAACAGGTTATGCCAGAGAGAAAAAATGCAGCTGGACAGGTGTAAAACACTCCCAAGGAAGACATTTTTGGACAAATGTGTGGCAATAAAGAAAGTAGAAAGCCCAAGCTGCATTGCCAATACGTTTAATGAAGTGACTTGACAACAGTTGCCTTATTTGCTCTAGGAATCCTTAAGAGCGTTTCCGATAAGGAGGCAATGGAGAAAACCCTGAAGCTCTCCATGCGGTTGACTTGCAGCGAAATGGGTGATGCCTTGAAGGTGGCTTGTGCAGCTCTCCTGCTGAGGAAGTCCCATTTCACATTCACGCTCGCTTGAAAACTTGCGTGCTGGTTTGGCCTTCGCAACGGAGCTCCTATGCATAATAGAGACAGCCATACCCTCAATTGCTGGGAACCAACCTCAAGCTACTTTAGCCAAGATGGGTTGTAGAGAGAGACCCTGGCGTCTCAAATCCACCCCACAATCCAGTTCGCCTCCCCCACTTAACTCAGACCAAGTTAGGATCAAATCCTGACTCCTTTCAAGCCTCTAAGGATCCTCAATATCAGGGGTCTTCAAGCGTGCCTGGCTGAGGAATTCTGGGAGTTGAAGTCCACAAGTCATCAAAGGGCCAAGTTGAAAGACCCCTGCTCAATATCATTTGGTTTACATTCCTTTGCTTCCATTTTGCATTACTTGGCTATCATGGACAGGTTCACAATTCAGTTGATGGATGCTTCATTATGATAATTTTTGTTTAAGCATCATTTACGGAACAAGCCACAATTGCTTGGGTTGACACCACAGGCCACAGTTAAACTGCAAAAATTAGATTAGTGCACAGTTTCTTCATGGAGAGGCTTTAGGTCAAGGAAGCTCACGTATGGAATATTTAAAAAGACTGGATCTGTTCCCAACCCTGACCCGGACCCCTGAACTGGCTATCGTTATCTAGTTCAGTTTATCAATTAATCCACCAAAAGATTTCCTACCAAATACAACTCATCTCCTTCAATCCAGTGGGACCAGCCTCTGTTTTTCTTTTCTCCGTTCTGGGTGCAGACAAGTTTATCATCGTTCCAAGTCACCACACTCTGCATCGAAAGGGGAAGAGCAGAGAATTGTATTTTTTTTTTAAACGCTTAGTTTTAAACTGCAACAAATTAATTTAAAATGGTATGGCTAGAGGCATTATAAACAGATTTCTAAAACAACAATTTAGCCCACATTTCCTGCTAATTAAGGCTTTTTATAACCTTAAGCTGCCAGCATTTTCAATTACTGGGCCAAGCTAAAATCCACAGTGTCAATTTCCTAAAAAAAATCCCAGGAGAAAAGGGCTACAGTTTTATTTATATTTCATACTTCACCAGGACGACCGATTCTATTAAATCAGTTATTAATCTTTCATAAGATGCAGCCTTTTTGCAATGCAAACTGATGTGCTCATAAATCTATTAAAGTAAAAAAATAATAACCTTCAACTTAGAAGGTTGAAAGAGTTCGGTCTAGTTAGCAGGAAGAAAATTTCCTATCATTTTGACACAGGTCTCACCCAAACATTGTCAATATCTACTTTCAAAAAGCCCCAAGGGAAAAAAAAGTATTTGAAATACACATGGAAATCTTTAAAAAAATATGCCCAGTCAATGCTTGTAGGCCGTAGCTGTTAATTTAAAGTTTCACATCAGAGGCTGGTTGACTTACTCTGCATTTTCGATTGTCCAATCCTTTGTTATCTTCATCAAACTCCTCTCCAATTTTGAACTCGACAAAATAGTTTCGGAAAGTGCTTGTCGTTTTGATACAAAAGGAATCCCCTTGCTGTTTGATCTCCTTTTGGGGCTTCAACATGTTTGCTATCTTGCGAGTTGCAAAATCTACACCTTTGCCGGACACAAAATGACAAACGGGAGTTAAGCAGTTTGCCGTTACATATCAATTGGCTTCCCCAGCTAAATGAATGCTGCCATGCTTGAGGCTGCCACCGTTTCCCAATACAACTCAGACAGGATAACACGAGTTGGAAGGGACCTTGGAGGTCTTCTAGTCCAACCCCAAGAAGGAAACCCTATACCATTTCAGACAAACGGCTGTCTAGCCTCTTCTTAAAAGCCTCCAGTGATGGAGCATCCACCGCTTCTAGAGGCAAGTCGTTCCACTGGTTAATTGTTCTCACTGTCAGGAAATTTCTCCTTAGTTCTACGTTGCTTCTCTCCTTGATGAGTTTCCATCGTTTCTTGTCTTGCCTTCTGGTGCTTTGGAAAACAGGTTGACACCCTACCCCCCCATCTTTGGGGCAGCCCCTCAAATATTGCCAGTCAACAAACAAGCATCTCCAAGGAGGGAAAGGAGGAAGAGAAGAGTTCAAACAATGAAGCCTAAAGCTCTGTACTTGCCTAAAGCCAACATATAGCCTTCAAAATTCTCAGAGCGGACCAGATTCCAGGTACCACTGAAGTCCACCGGCATGGCTGAAGAGATCAACCCACACTCAGAAGGTCCAAGGATTCAAATGGGAACCTCTGATTTCCCTCCCGCCTTCTTTATATAAGGGGAAGCAGGAAAGACTTACAATAGGAGGTGGGATCTGTTGCAGCTGGGCCTCCAGAGGATAAAGTTCAAGTCAGCTTAATCCAGGGTGTAGAGCTAAAGTAACTGTTGCATAAGTCACAGACACAGCAAAATGAAAGACCAGAGTCTTGTTGGAGTTTACTTAAAACAGGGGTCTTCAAACTTGGCCCTTTGATGACTGGTGGACTTCGACTCCCAGAATTCCTCAGCCGGCGCTGGCTGAGGAATTCTGGGAGTCGAAGACCAGCAGTCATCAAAGGGCCAGGTTTGAAGACCCCTGACTTAAAAGAGCCATGAAGCTTGCTGCAGTTAGTCCTCGTGACCCTTGGGACCCAGCAACGGTCATAAGTATGAACCCGTTGCCAAGCATCTGAATTTTGATCATGTGATCAGGCTGCTGCTGCTGCTGCAAACCTGGTTAACTGTGAGAAAGTAAAAGCCTCCGTTCCCACGCGGGCGCACCGGTTAGAGGCTTCCCAAAGATGCAGGGAGAAAGAGGTGGCTGGACTTCATCAAGCAATTATCAAGGACAGGGGTCAGCGCGACCTTTTACCCCGTACATTATAACTCACATCTGTTGTACAAAAGGGGACAGAGAAACACCCACCCCGCTAACCTTTGCTCTGGAAGGCATGGCTGCCAAAGTTTGCTCTTGGTCTCTCTTTCTCTCCCCAGAGATTTTTTAAAGCCGTGGGCATGAAAGAGATTTCCTCTTGTTAGCCATGTTCCTCCTTTGGAGAGTTTGGAAACATCTGCAAAAGTACTCTGAGGTCAGGGAACTTGAACGACATTTCTAGGACGGCCAACTCAGCTTTAGGTCAAAATCTGCCCAGGTAGCCCTTAGCTTAATGGCCACAACTGAGGCCAACATTTCTGTCGCTAAGCGAGACAGTTGTTAAGGGGCTGGAAGGGAAGTGAACCACTGCAGTTAAATTCGTAACACAGTCGACTTTGCTTGTCAGAAGGCTGCAAAAGGGACACTGCAACGGTCACACAAGCGTCTGAATTTTGAAACCTGTGATCATGGCGAAGCTACAGTGGTCCTAAGTGTGAAACTTCAAACGGCTGCAAAACTGTCCCCAAAACTGTACGAGAATCAGCTCCTCCACAGTGCTAGAATATTTTTCTTTTTATTGGAAGACTCTCCTGACCCAGCCTCTTGGCTCTTCGCAGAGTTAAAACTGAACTGAGGACTCAACCACCACCTCAGTTGGTCTTCAAAGTTATTTTGACCTAGAATAAAATGTTGGGGGGGGGGTCCACCCTAAGCCAGGGAACCTCTTGGCAATCCCCGCGGAAAAAAGACAAAACTTATTTGATTCCTGGTTGCAATTTACTACGTTTATTATTATTTTTCCCCGTCCACATTACACCGAAGGGTGTGTGTTGATTTTGTGGTTCATTCACCTTGTGATTCTCTTACTGAGTTCAGTATTTACACACACACACACACACACACACAAAGAGAGATATTTTCTCAACAGCACTGTGATTTTTAAGGGTAGGTTGCGTGGAAGGAGGCAAAGTGCAGTCCTGTGGTTCAAAACAACGTGCGCAAAGGACTCTTGTTTTGCTAGCAGCTAAAATGTGAAAAAGAAAATCAAACATTTCAAAGGAAAACCTCACATAAGCACACACAAACATCATATGGAACTGCGAAGTAAAGAAAAAATAATAATCAGAAGTAACAACATTGATGAGGCGGATTTTCCCTAAGGGTATTTCTTATTCCAGCATGTATATTTTCTCCCACACTAAACAGAAAGTGTCAGTGTCCCGCCAATCTTCAATCATCACAGCCGAGTTTGGGTTTACTTTATTTCCCATTATTTCTCTTTTCTCTCCTCTCCCCTATTTCCAGTTATTTTTTTTATTCATGTTACACAGCTGAATTTTTTTTTAAAAAAAAAAGATTTAAAATTAGCTCATTCAGAAATCTGAGCGGCAAAATGTATTGGCTTGTTTCTCACTCCTGAACCAATAGTTCTGACTCAATAGAGCAGTGTTTTTCAAACTTGGCAGCTTTAAGGCTTCGACTCTGAAAATTCCCCAACTGGCCGTGTTGGCTGGGGAATTCTGGGAGTTGAAGTCCACCCATCTTAAGAAAAAAACACTTGATTCAGGGGATGAAAGAAAATCCTGGGATATATACAATGAGATAACCTTAGGAAACCACAGAAGGGAAATCAGATTTGGCAGTTCATGGTCCACTCACAATTGTCCATAGCAGGATAGACTACCTTTCAGCTGCAAACAAGTTTTATCTTCCTGACGGCCAAAATAAACCCACCGACATGATCAGTCTAAAATGGCTTACGTTATTGCATGCTCTAACCACAGTTTCAAAAAAAATCCATGCTTGTAGAAAACTAGTATGTCACAATGAAGCTTTGCCTGGTGCTGTGTGGGAGGTTTTGTTTTGTTGTTTTTTAATTTAGGGGTATGAATCACGGACGACAGACCCAGCATTTTAAAAATGTTAACATTCCAAGGTCACCTTAGCAGGCAAAGATGGTTTCAAATGCCCACGCAGTTTAACAAGGATGGCTCATGTTTACAACTAAGAAAGTACTTTAGTGCATTAATCGACAAGGCACTCAAGGTGAGAATGACCCCAGACCCAGAACAGTATAGTTCGAGTCAGCCGAGATCGATAAAGCCAGACTTCATTACAATTTTAGGAAAGTGGGGCGAGGTAGGTCTTTTCAGAGTAAAAATCTATTTCTCTGAAGATGTCGGCCTTACCCAGAGTTCATTTTTAGGGAAAGAATCTGGCCCTTTTAATAGCAGGTTCCCCATCTTTCGGAGCCCCTGTCCGTCACCGCCTGCCAAAACTGGAGCAAGGCCTGAAAAATGAGCTAATAAATGAGAAGCGGGCCTCAGACACACACAGAAAATGCCACGCAGAGGTGCCAGCCAACGATTCAGAGGCGCAGCCGTGCCTGTGGCTCCCCAGATGGGCCGGTTCTGTTTGAAATCAGAGCTGGACACCATCCTAGCCGCCAGTCTTTCAACCAGCCCCGAATCTCCGTGATGGGAGAAAAAGAGCCAGGAAGCAGACTGGGGGCCAAGCCGCTGCCGTTCCGTAACGTCTTTTCTTTGAAGCTGCAGAAGCTCGGCGTCGTTGGGTTCGCTGGCTTTCTGCAAGTCGAAAAGCTTTGAAAGGCAGCGGAGAACCCCCAGCCTGCGGTTACTCGGGCCAGCAAGCCGGCCACTTCCCGAAATTCAACTCGGGGGGAATGCAAAGGGATTCCACTGCCTTTGGGAGGGGAGTGGGCACTAGCTAACACCGCCGCCTGCTTTCCAATCGGCCCACTCCGTCCCCGTGCCGATCAATTTTTGAGAGGCTCCCGGGCGTATCTCTGCAGAGGAGCTAAAACCACGCCTGCGTTCTGGCTTTCGGTCTCGGCGGTGTACAGATTGTGCTGTTCGATGTAGGACCGAACCGAGTCGGGCACCAGGTACCGTATGCTCTGGCCCCTTCGGAGGGCTCGCCGGATCTTGGTGGCCGAGATGTCGTTGGTGATCCATTCCTCCACCAGCTCGATGTTCTCCTTGTGCTTCCAGAGCGTGTCCGACTCGTAGATGAACCTCTGGGCGTCGTTGCCCAGCCTGGTGACGCAAACCATGCCGTGCTTGGAGACGATTTCCTGGATGTCTTCCGGCTTCCAGAGACTGGGCACCGCGAAGGACTCCAAAACATCCGTCCCACACAGCATCTTCAGCTGAGGGAGGCCTGGAGGAGACAGGAAGTTGGATAGCAGAGCCCTGGGCAACCATGTCTGCGACACGTTGCTTCCCAAAGGTTTAAATCCTGCGGCAATAAATGAGGAACGCCCTCTGGGTTGCCTCGAACTGGAGACGGGCGGCGTATAAATTTAACAAATAAAATAAACCACTGCTCCAAGTGCCGGCTGACAGATGCCCACCAGGCCAACGTGGATGGTGGGTTCAGCTTCAGGGGCAAAAAAAACGTTTTGCTTTTAATGAAAGCATCTGTCACTGCCCAGGGCAGGAAAAGCATTTGCAAATCAGCTCCGACACACCCTTGAGTGGGTCAAAATTGACTCCAAAGATGCCAAGGGCATTCCAATTAATAGCCAAAGTAATTAAATGAACCGATGCTTACATTTAAAATTAACCCAGGCCAGGATTCCAAGGAGTACCTTTGGGAAAAAAATCAGTTCAGGGATAGGTGGTTATGAAGAGGACCATAGGATCACCGGAGATAATCAAGCAGAAGTGAAGTGGCCCTCTTAGAGCAGGGGTCCTTAACCCTCAGTCCGTGGACCGGTATCAGGCCACGGCATGCCAGAACCAGGTCCGCGCAAGCCCCATCCGCAGGATGCAGGTGGTACACGAAACGACGCCGCTTTCGGTCCGTGGAAAAAACCTTTCTCCACGGAACTGGTCCCTGGTGCCCAAAAGAGTGGGGATCTAGAGGAAGACCGTCAACTATGTCAAGGAATAATTCTTCCTATCAGAGGGCGAACTAAAAAAAACGCGCAGTGACAAGCTACAGCTCGAAGATCTTGAACAGAGGAACAGTTGGACTCATTTGCCTCCTAACTCTAAACCAGGGGTGTCCATCCAACCTTTGGCCACCTGTGGACTTCAACTCCCAGAGTTCCCCAGCCAGCCGTGGGGAATTGAAGCCTTAAAGCGAACAAGGTTGGACGACCCCTGCCCTCACCGTTCCGCCTCCGCCTCCGGTTTAGAGAGACAAACTCACATTTTCGTTTGGGTTGATTCATTTGAATGGGGAGCTGGCTCCCCGCCGCCCGCTTCCTCTTCCGGCTTGGCCTGCTTGGAAGGGGAGCGTCTTCAAAGCTGTTGGCGGGACACGAATGCTTCAGCTTCTGCTGGTGATATCTAGGGGAACAGCATGGAAGGAGAAGTCTATTCCTAGATACGCGCAAAGGGTTGGCAAGACTGAAGCTCTTTTGATCATTGAAAGCCGCGTTTCTGTCGCAGTGTTTAATCTAGGTGCACCGTGCTGGACAGAAGCAGGCGAGGAGACACCTCTGCTCCTCAAATTTGATCCGGTATCGGAGCAGATATAAGTTGGCAAGCTGTAATATACTACGATAGGTAGCATAAGCTAGTTTAAGAAAAAAAAGAAGGACTAGGGACGACATGATAGCAGTCTTCCAATATTTGAGGGGGGAGTGACACGAAGAGGGGATCAGCCTATTCTCCAAAGCGCCAGAAGAAGGCAGGAGAAGAAGCAACGGATGGAAACTCATCCAGAACTAAAGAGGAATTTTAGGAGAGTTGAGAACAATTAACCGGTGGAACTCCTTGCCTCCAGACGTCGTGGGTGCTCCATCGCTGGAGGCTTTTAAGAAGAGACTGGACAGCCACTTTTCAGGAAGGGTATACGGTCTCCTCCTTGAGCGGGGGTGGGGTTGGACTAGAGGACCTCGGAGGTCCCTTCCCAACTCTGTTAATTCTGTCCTTCTGCCTGCGATCCAGTCCCACAGGCGTCTACTGAGGATGGGTCGAACTGAGAGACGCTGGGCTTTCGAGACCTCACGGGCAGGGTGGGCTGAGAAGACGTGGAACGAGCGGCCACGCCGTGGCTTCCCTGCGGGAGAGGAGGGGAAGCGCCAGTACCTGAGGACTTTGACGGTTTCTTGCCACTCGGTTTGGCGGCTCTCCCAGTCGTCCACCTCCAGCCAGTCCGAGTCCTCGGTTGCCAGCCTCGCCATGGCCACCCGGTGACTGGCGCTGATCAGACTCTTCTTCAGGTAGGCGTCGCCCACGGGGGAGAGAATCCCTCTCACCACTTTGTACTTCCCTGCAGGTGTCGACACAGGGAAACCTGGGTGTTGCTGTGGCTGCAGGGCCCAGCCCGGCTCAGAGGAGCCTGCTTTAAATCACCGTTTAGCGATAAAGGTCCCTAGGGAACGCTGGGCCAAGTTTTTTCTCTCTCTCTCCCTTCTTGCTTTAAATTAGCATAAGGGGAAGGAGGGAGGGAGGGAGATGGAGAAGGAAGGAAGGAAGGAAGGAAGGAAGGAAGGAAGGAAGGAAGGAAGGAAGGAAGGAAGGAAGGAAGGAAAATGGAGGAGGGGCAAATAATGGAGGAAAGACGAAGGAAGGAAGGAGATGGAGGAGGAAGAGGCTGATGGAGAGGGGAAGGAAGGAAGGAAGGAAGGAAGGAAGGAAGGAAGGAAGGAAGGAAGGAAGGAAGGAAGATGCAGGAGGGGGACTAATGGAGGAAAGAAAGGAAGGAGATGAAGGAGGGCTGATGGAGAGGGGAAGGAAGGAAGGAAGGAAGGAAGGAAGGAAGGAAGGAAGGAAGGAAGGAAGGAAGGAAGGAAGATGGAGGAGGGGGGACTAATAGAGGGAAGAAAGGAACCAGATGAAGGAGGAAGAGGCCGATGGAGAGAGGAAGGAAGGAAGGAAGGAAGGAAGGAAGGAAGGAAGGAAGGAAGGAAGGAAGGAAGGAAGGAAGATGCAGGAGGGGGACTAATGGAGGAAAGAAAGGAAGGAGATGAAGGAGGGCTGATGGAGAGGGGAAGGAAGGAAGGAAGATGGAGGAGGGGGGACTAATAGAGGGAAGAAAGGAACCAGATGAAGGAGGAAGAGGCCGATGGAGAGAGGAAGGAAGGAAGGAAGGAAGGAAGGAAGGAAGGAAGGAAGGAAGGAAGGAAGGACTAATGGAGGGGAGGCAAAGACAAAGGAAGGAAGGAGATGGAGGAGGAAGAGGCCGATGGAGAGGGGGAGGGAGAGAAGCTAAAAATATAGCAATGCACCTACTCCCTATTAAGCCATGTATTTCCGGCACATAAAGAGTGAAAGCGTAACCGGCGGTAACTTGAGAAATGGGGAAAAGCAAAGCAGCAGAGCCGAAAGAGTTGCAGCCAGGCAATTAAGTGCAAAGGGCTTTGCGGCCATCAGATCCAGCCTGCCCTGGCTTTGAATGAGAGGAGGCAGACAGGGAGACTTTTCAGCAACGTCCAGATACGCCCCGTCACAGCTTTCATCATCCAGTCCTGACAGGCTGGGGAATAACGGGACTTGTAGCCCGAAGCCTTGGGTGGGAGCAGGAACTGGGCCCTTGGGCCACAAATCCCCCGCCTCCATCGTGGCTGGCAACGAACACACACACACACAGACACACACAGAGAGAGAATTTTACCTGTTTCCTGCAGGTGATCCCTCGCCAGTTCGAAAAGCCGAAGGTGCATGTTGGTGATGGGGTTGAAGGAGCCGCAGGCCAGCAAGACCACCTGGGTCGGGCTGTCGGAATCCTCCATCGGCCTCGGCTGGAGCCGCTTTTGCTGGGGAAGAAGCGAGTCGCAACGGGCACACGCTGCGAGGGAAGAGGGGGGGAAAGAAGGGAAGGTTAAAAAAAAAAGAAGAAGAAAAACTTCTTTTAAAAAAATTGTTCCCACCAGAACAATTTAATTAAAAACAAAAACAGCAAGAGAAGTTGCGTCCTCCTTAACTAGCGTAGGAAACCAATCGGTTCCGTGCGAGGGAGGAAGATGAAAATTTGCAGTCTTCGGATATCGAGCCAGCTCTGCAACTTTTGTATTAAAAAAACAAAAAAAGGAGAGGAGGGTTATCGGCCTGTTCTGCGAAGAAAAAAAACCAGGTTTCCGGTCCTCAACGTGACTGCAAGCTCAGGTTTTTTGCCAGGGCAGCCAGTCCATTTGGGGAATCCCAGTTTTAAAGGGGTTTTGGCTGCTGCACAGCAGTTAGCTTTCCTCTGCACATGCCAGCCGCTAAAGGACAGCGTGCGTTAAAACACAACAGACGGAATTATCTATTCTCCGGATAGTTTATTAATAAATATCAACACAGCACCGTCATAATCTGATCGCTTTTAAAAGGGCCAATAGTGTTTTGCTCTTCATTCTCCCTCCTCTCCCCCCCCCCGCTGAATAGATTTGCCAGGGCTGTATTTTTTTTATTATTATTATTTTTATCATTGCATCCCTTTTAATTTCATTTCTTTGTTAGGCCCGTCAAGACGGGGGAGCAAAACAGCAATCCGAGCCAGGCGATCTGGGGTTGAATTCCAGCCTTCCGGTTTCCAAAGCTGTTGGACGTGCGTGCGTTCGCCAAGGCCAGAAGCAAAAGTCTGAATAATGAATGCGGGAAAACTGATCTCTGGCTGCCACAGATATATATATATATATATATATATATATATCTTTGGTATATATATATATATATTAAAAAAACCCAGCCTTGGCCAGTCACCTCTGTGGCTGGACGGCAGCAAAGCAAAGATCTGGGAGGGGGCCCTGCTTCTAAAGGTGGGAAGGGGGGGTGATCCACCCAGGAAGGGGCTGGAGGTGGATGATCCGATTCCTTCCCCAGCGAGAGGAGATCAGCTGAAGCTCAGATGGTCACCTGAAGCGTCCAGGTAAGGAGAGAGGGGGGGGGGAAGAAAAAGATGCTGACAGGGGAGGAAGAAAAAGATGCTGACATTCAATCCCTCCTTTGTCGCAGTGTTCCCACAAGCTGGGAAGACCACCAATGCACTCTTCACACGTACAGGAGCATCTGGGCGGGTGAAGTCCCAGAACTCCACAGGTGAGTGCCGAGTGGGAATTCCGGGAGCTGCCATCCCAACACCGCTTGGGGGGGGCCGTAGGTGGAAGGAGGCCGAGTGGGTCGGAGGAGGAGACCGCCCTAAGGAAGAAGCCACGCCAGGGTGGCTCAAAATACAGCTTCCGTACAGGTAGTCCTCGGCTTACAACGGCTGGTTTAGTGACCATTCACAGTTACAATGGCACTGGAAGGCCGTCCCAGCATTCACACCATCAAAATTCAGACCCTTGGCAACTGACTCGTATTTATGACAGTTATAACTATATCTCATCCCCTTTGGCGACCTTCTGGCAGTCGAAGGGAATGGGGGAAGCCAAATTCACTTCACAGCCGTGTTGCTAGCTGAACAGCTGCAGCGATTCGTTGAACAACTGTGGCAAGAAAGGTCGCAAAATGGGGCGAAGCTCCCTGAACACTCAGCCACAGAAATTTGACGCTTGGTTGTAAGTCGAGGAGGACCTATATTCAGAAGCAACTTTAATCTGGGATTTACAGGGAAACAACTAAGGCAACAATCCCGCGTGTCTTTTTCTGCCAGGTTCTTGGGGAGCAGCCATGATCCACTTCTGTCTGGCCCACGCTGCCTATCACTTCGGCCGACGGCTACCAAAGCCCCTGCGATTCAGACTGTAAGGTGCCACAACTTGGGGAGTTAACTCAGGCGCAGTTTCACTATTCATTCTGACCGCTTGCATTTTTACGCGGCCCAGAGCACCATCCTAGCTGCGCATGTCAGCGTTAAATGGGGAAAAAAGGATGGCTTTACGCCTGTTTTGTAATTCTGTGTGAGGGGTCTTATTTGACACCATCGGAGGTGTCAGCAAGCAGACCACATTGGCACCCACTTTAAGCCAGGCATTAAAAAAACTTCTGCCACCCACCCAAGTGACTTATCCCTTGGACCTACGACTTTGTCCAATCTCTCGGATAGGTTTTCACTGGTGGAAATTGCACGCGTGCGATTCACTGCTTCACACTGCCTGCCGCTAATTATCAAATGTACAGAATTATGATGATCTATTTCCAAACCGTAAAGGTACCGATTGGCTTCCCTTGTTTTTATTTCCTTGTTCTTCTCGCTAGGCAACTGGTGATTTTGGCCCTTGGGATTGCCGTTCTCCTTCTCCAATTCTACGTCCTCCTACGGTATTAAGTGGAATTTCATTTATTTTTTTAAAATTTTTTGATAGTCACTTTACATGTTGCATACCTTCTAGGACACGGGGACAGCCAACGGGAATATCCGGAGGAGTTCTTGAGAAGAGAGAACTTGCAGCCTGTCCCATGAGTGTTTTGGGGGCTTGGATTGGGGTTTATTTCGGTTAAAGTCTCCGCTAGAAACTTAACGGATGATTTCCTGTTTTCCCCTGGCGATTCAAATTCCAAGCTTGAAAGGGCTGGAAATTTAAGGGAAGGCTGTGGTGGGACAGATATTTTAGACTAAGTTGATAGTAAAAAAAAAAAAGAGCACCAGGGCTGGAAAGCAATGCCTTTAATAAAGACTCTTCAATTTAGCATTAGGAAATTAGGTACCCGTTGGAAGTTATAGAAGGGAAGGGCAGGGAAATTCAAAGACAAGTCCGAAAAAGTGCAGATTGCACATGCAAGTTAGGAGAGAAACAAAGGAGGTTTCCCAATGGGAAAGGCAGAGTGCTTGGCTCAGGAATTCTATGCTGGCTCAGGAATTCTGGGAGTTGAAGTCCACGAGTCATAAAAGAGCCGAGGTTGCCGACCCCTGCACTAGTGGAAATGAGGCAAATTAAAGGCAAAACTGTGCAAAGGTTACATATAGCGTATACCGTACGTTCAGCAGAATTCAGGATGGCTTGCCAAAAGGCAAACCGTTAACTCTTGTGCAAAACATTAGTAGAAAGTATCAGTATTCCAACTCACATTTGAAGAACTGCTACTTATGAACCTGGAAGACGTGGCTACTGGCCCACCTTTCTCCCTGCCTTGCTTTTTCAGACCTAAATCTTCTCACTACTGCAACCAGCCCCTCCTCTACAACCTGGTGGGAAGCATCATCCTGACGTTCTTGGCTACGGGTGTGTGAAGGCGGCTCCGCGTCACGAGATGACGGCTTCTGCGAGATGGGTGCCTGTGGCTCACCTGAGGCCATCAGGATGCAGGCCTTATAGCCCCACATCTCCTTAGAACTACCGCAGCCTTGAAACAGAATGTCGACCGGGGTTGTTTTTTTTTTTTGCATTGCTCCAAGCCTTAACGTCACTCTTTTGGCTTCACAAATCTAAACGTTTGTGCCGCAGGGAAAAGACGGGGGGGGGGGGGCGCGTATAGCTAACGTGAACAGACTCCGATGGATGCCATTAAGGACTGCCCAAAGCTGTTACCTGTTGCTTCTGCCTGCATGTCCACCTCCAGGAGCTAACTGTCCCTCTTACTGTCTTTTTAAGGGCTGGCTTTGATCTTAGCCACGACGCAACACATCCCGTGGGAGCTGAGCGCCACAATCTCAGTTTTCGGACTCGCCTCTTTTGCGGAAGGAGCTTATATCACTCGACTCACTGCCTTGGCCCCACAATGTGTATGTAACGGCTCACGTCTCCCGTCGGATTTCATCCCACTGGGGGGAGGGAGGGGGCAAAAAAAAAAAAAAAGACTAGTGCAGGTAGTCCTCGGCCCAAGACGAACAACGGAGCACCCAACTTCTGTTGCTAAGCGAAGGCAGTGGCGGAAGCGAGTTTTGCTCCATCTTACGACCTTTCTTGCCACAGTTGTTAAGTGAGCCAGTGCAGTTGGTTAAGTGGGCCACACGGTCGTTAAGCAAACCTGGCTTCCCTCTGGATTTTGCTGGTCAGAAGGATGCCAAAGGGGAATCCCGTGTCCCCTGCCGCCATCGTAAATGTGAGTCAGTTGCCAGGTGTCTGGATTTTGATCACGCGACCCTGGGGATGCTGCAACGGTCGTTAAGTGTGACAAACGGTGACAAGTTACTTTTTTCTGTGTCACCGTAACTTTGAACGGTCACTAAATGAATGGTTGTAAGTCGAGGACCACCTGTCCCTCAAGTTAAGAGAAAAGCCGGATTTTTTTTTTTTAAGCTGGGCTTCATTTACCATGGAGTGTTTGCACTGGACTGATTTTCAAGGGAAGGTTTCTGATCTTAAAAGAACGTCAGCTCTGAATCCTAACCCTAATTCTGAATACCGACCGCTTAACGGAAAAGATTAGGAAAGCTTTTTAATTCCTCGGTCATAAATAATCTCTATCTTTCCTAGGCCAGAACCACCCCTCAGCTTTATTATCTCTCGATGGCTCTGTCAGTGGCTAGCGTGATATCAGCCAGTAAGTATTGTGATTTCTCTTTACACACAAAGTTGGCCGTGTGCTCTCCGGAGGGGTGTGTCCTTTGTTATGAGTCAGCTGATCCCCACACCCGTGTCTTCTGCGGGTCTAAGTTGTGCTGAGGCACAGACACAAAATGGGAGGGAAGGGATCACATTCAGCTCTCGAAGTCTCTGCCCAAACCCGCCTTATTTAATACTCGGCGCAAGTATGATGTTTTCTGCACAATCTACTCCAAGGTTGGCTGTCGAAGCCTTCCCTAATTTGGTGCTCCGCAGATATGCAGGAATAAAAACTGCCACCTTAAGAATCGCTGGATTCGCTTCCACGCATTCAGAAAACAAGGCGTACAGCCAGTCCTCAGTTTGCAACCATTCGTTTAGCAATCGATCAGCGTTACGGCCTGTAACCGTTGACCATTTTCCGCCCTTACGACCGTCGTAGCATCCCTGTGCGGTCACATGATCAAAATTCGGGCACTTGGCAACTGGCGTGCATTTATGACAGTTGCAGGGTGCCGGGGTCACGGGATCACCTTCTGAGAAGCCAAGTCAACGGGGAAGCCAGATGCACTTAACAACCGTGTTACTAACTTAACAACTGAAGTGGCAACGTCGCAACGTGGGGCAAAACTCGCTTAAAGACTGTCTTGGTTAGCAAGGGGAATTTGGGGTTCAGTTGTGGTCGTTAAGTCGAGGGTCTACCTGTCGTGCTGCACCTGTGATTTTTTGCATTTGGACACAAAATACGTCTCATTCCTTGACACTTTATCTCTCGCAGCCTTTTTTTCCATCCTGGGATTATTCTGGCTTGCCAATGTCATTTCTCCTGGACTGACGCTGAACGAGAAAGCCAAGACTGGAATCTGTTATGAGCCAGTGTCTGAGTGCGGCTGCCTGTGGCACATCTGACTGGCCGTGTGCCGACCACTGGACCAGGCAAAACCCACGAAGCTTTGGTAACGAAAATCTTTCTGCTATGGCAGGATTGTGCCTTGGTTTTCCTTTTCTTCGTCAAGGAGGAGACAAGAACAGCCCTGGCGGCTGGCACAGCGAAAGACCCTGTGAAGCCCACCCACGGTGGAATTATGGAAGTCTCTTGTGATTCCAGGGACAGTTTAATTTGAATAAAGTTACAAGGTGGGCCCACTAGGACCTATTCTAAAGCAGCATTTAAAAATTAAATTCTAGGCAATTCTCTCAACCACGGAATTTAAGAATATGTACCTTTTCTCAATATGTGACCACTGTGCTTGGAAGAATTGCCTTTTGAGGCTGCAGCTGAGAGGTGTGAAAAGCAGGGAAAACCTCTCATACCGGTAGCTTTGCAATTCTGATGAGGCCACCCATTCGCGTACAGTGAGAATGCAGCAGCCTAAATCACCTCAAAGGAAATGGCAAGAGCTTCGTACAGCTTTCGCGCTACGACGGGAAAAATGTAACACTGACTAATTCTACAGTATACTGTAACCAGCCAGATGACCTGTCATGTTACAGAAGACCCTTAAATCAATGAATATAAATGCACATCCCTGTACCGCTTCATTTTCTTCTCCTTGCGCCTGTTGAGCAATGAAACAAAATTGCCCTCAAAGCTGGTTATGTTCGGTGTAAAACTGCTCTAAGAATATGGCCTAAGAGCAACCTACCCAATTATCCTTAGTAAACAAGGAGCACATTAAAAACTGCTTTTGCAGTTGCCCATCCCCACCCAGCCCTGTCTAGGAAAGACCCGCCCTAGAAAAGCTCCATAAATGGGCACAAGATGGTTGCCCCTGCTCTTATAATAGAACTACGCCTAGTTCCTCAGCATGGCCCAAATCTGGGGTAGTATGAAGCAAGCTTCCCACCTCACCCTTCTAAAGGGTGGCATCTAAGGGATCCTGGCTGGTCTAGAAAAGGTCAACAGGATCGGACCTCGTCAGCCCTTGGAGACAACAGATTATTATTATTATTATTATTATTATTATTATTATTATTATTATTATTATTATTATTTTGCAAAAACTTTGCAAAATACATCAAGAAATTGCAGCTTCTTGCAATAACTCCAGCAAAGCTACAAAAAAAAAAAAACCTGCGCTACTCGGAACATCTTACATTTTAAGGAGATACCTGGTTGATACAGCTAGGATGCTGGCAGCAACCCGTGTCAACCATCAGCGCCGGTCAAATTGAAGCGTTCAGTTGACCGAGGTTCATGTTTTATGAATAAAAGTTTTATAATCATATCAAGCTGGAAGGGACCTTGAAGGTCATCTAGCCCAGCCCCCTGCTCAGACAGGAAACCCTACGCCGGGGCTTTTCAACTGAACGGGTACAAAGAATAACACTTGCAGAAGATGGTAGCACCAACAAGCATCCCTCCCCTCGCCTTACTAGTCTTAACTGCATTTGGAAGATCAGGGGCCCTCTAGGGAAAAACAGACGTTGACCTTTCTTTCATTAGCCTCTGATCGCCCGTCAGGCGGCGGAATAAGTCCCATAATAAATAAATAAACCATCGTGGCTCGCCGTCGCCCACTCACCCAGCCCTCTCTGCGCCCACCCGCCAACATTGGGAGGCTTACCGCTCGGCAACGGCTTCAGCCTGGAACTGAGCGACGCGGTCGAAGGAGCCGGGAGGCGGGGGAAAGCGGCTCAAGCGAAAGCGGCGTTCCGATTGGCTCCCGCGGACAGGAAGCGAGGGCGGCGTCCGTCCCTCGGGAAGGTTCCCCCAGGGCTTCCCAACCGGAAGTGCGAGGGGGACCGGTCCTCCCGGCAGGAGGCTCGATTGAGGTGAGGGGGGGAGAAGGGGGAGAGTGGGCGGGGTTGGCCTTCTCATCCACCCGGGAGGTTGGCGAGGAAGGAGCGCGCGTGGGTAAGGGAGGGGCCGGGCCAGGCCCTGGCAATGCGGGAGTTTGGGGGAGGGGGCTTAAGAGGGAGGGGGGGCTGTCGGATAGGAAGAGGGGGGGGTGGAAGCTGGAACCAGCAACCGGAATCTTAATAATTAAGAATCTTAATAATTTTAATTATTTGGGGGCTATTTAATTGTATTTTATTTTAACCTGTATATATATTGTATTGTTTTAATTTGCCCTGTAAACTGCCCTGAGTCCGTCGGGGGGGAGGGAAAAAGGCGGTATATAAATCTATCTATCTATCTATCTATCTCTGTCTGCCTATCTATCTATCTATCTATCTATCTATCTATCTATCTATCTATCTATCTCTGCCTATCTATCTATCATCTATCTATCTATCTATCTGTCTGCCTATCTATCTATCTCTGCCTATCTATCTATCTTATCTATCTATCTATCTATCTATCTATCTATCTATCTATCTATCTCTGTCTGCCTATCTATCTATCTCTGCCTGCCTATCCATCCATCCATCTATCTATCTATCTATCTATCTATCTATCTATCTATCTATCTATCTATCTATCTCTGCCTATCTATCTATCCCTCTATCTCTGCCTATCTATCTATCTATCTATCTATCTATCTATCTATCTATCTATCTATCTATCTATCTATCTATCTATCATCTATCTATCTAAATAAATAAATCTGGAATCCCTCCGCCCCTTCGCCCAATGCTAAGGCTGTAAACCCCATTCCTAAAATACCCTCCCCCCAAAAAGAACAACTGGGGGGAGCGCACCCCTCAATCCTGACCGCCCCCCCTCCCAAAATGCCTTTCAGAGAGAAGAGAGAGAGAGAGATGTCCCGGTGGGGCAACACCCCCCCCCCAACGCCGTCCTGATCTTTTCCGTTTGTCTAAATAAAATGCCTTTCCCCTTTCTGGGTGTTTTTTTTTTTTTTTGTTATTTTTCCTCTTACCCCCGCCCCCGAATTAAAAGAGTCAAGTTTCCACCTAGGATGCTGTGCTGCTTTTGTCTCTCTGACAGATGTCTGCCGCGCACGCCTTAAAATGGCTTCGAGGGGAACGATTGAGACCAGCAAGCTGAAGCAGAACTTGGAGGAGCAGCTGGACAGGCTGGTGCAACAGCTGCAGGATCTGGAGGAGTGCAGGTAAGGGGGGGGGTGGAACGGCCCCCCACCCTCTTTTCAACGCGACTCTGGTCTGCAAGGCATCCTTGCCAAACACGGGACACGGGATGGGGCAAATCTCAAAGAGTTTTATTGGCTCTGGAGTCGACGTCTGTGTGTGGGGGGGGGCGTGGGTGGATGGGCCCCAAAGCGTCACGTAAGCCAGATGCCTCCTGCATAAAAGCCCACGTGAACGTGGAGGAAGTCGTTTTGTCGAGTTGCCTTGGCTGGTGGCACCGAATGTTGTATTTGCCGCAATCAATTTATTTGCCGGGGTGGTTGTGAAGGGTCTATCCGTGGCTTTGTGGGCGTGTGTAAGCTTGGAGGGATTTTTTTTAATGATTTTTTTTTAAAGAGCGCACCACAGTTTTGTGTTTCCCATTGTGTGGCCATTTGCAAAAGCCGTAGCTAAATATGTTCTGGCGCCCCAAAGAAGCCAATTTGCTGCTCTGTGTAGTAGCCCTGCTGCCTCAGTTTACCCATTCCTGCTATAGGTAGGTTAGTTACTCTAGGCTGGGAATACAGGTAGTCCTCAACTTACAACAGTTCGTTTAGGGACCGTTCAAAGTTACAACGGCACTGAAAAAGGGACTTGGGACCGTTTCCCCACACTTATGACCACTGCAGCGTGATCAAAATTCACAGGCTTGCCAACTGACTCGTATTTATGACGGTCGCAGTGTCCCTTGGGGGGGTGTCACGTGATCCTCTTTTGCGACCCCCCCGACAAGCAAAGTCACTGGGGAAGCCAGACTCTCTAAACAACCTTGTGTTACTAACTTAACAGCTGCAGTGATCCACTTGGCAATAAAAAGGGCGAAATTCGCTTCGCGAGTGCCTCACTTAGCAACAGAAATTTGGGGGCTGAATTGTGGGCGTTAAGTCGAGGACTGCTCACTGCAGTGCCTGTGATTTGGTTCCCTTTCAGAGACGAACTGGATGTCAGCGAATACGAAGAAACCAAGAAGGAGACACTTGAGCAGCTGAGCGAGTTCAACGATTCCTTGAAAAAAATTATCTCTGGCAATATGACCTTGGTAGATGACCTGGGTGGGATGCAGCTGGTGAGTACTGGGCTTGATTTGAGGGGGGGTGTATCTTCAGCCTTCTTCCCTGCAACCTTAGAGACGCTGTCCTCTGCAGGAAATCCACCTGCCTGAGACTGGCCCAGGGGTGGGCAACCTGGGCTCTTTTTTATGACTCGTGGACTTCAACTCCCAGAATTCCTGAGGGGAAAGGGAGAGGTTTCCAAGCTGAGCCAGGAATTCTGGGAGTTGGGAGTCCACGAGTCATAAAAAGAGCCGAGGTTGCCTACCCCTGGCCTGGTCCCTTAGTGCAGAGTCGAGGAATTTGCAACACCTTTCTCCACCTTGCAGGGGATGGACGGTGCAAATGGCAGACGACAGCACTGATGTCATTTAGTTTAAGAGGATCGACAAGTCTGGTGCAGTCAAGACTATGGAGCTAATGTGAGCAAGAATAATTAGCTATAAAATAATGACCTGGGAAGAAGGAAATCCAGTTGCCTCCTGAAGAAGCACCTTTGGGAATGAACTGCAGGGTGCTCTGGTTTTATTATTTATTTATTTATTGATGGGATTTATATTTATAATTTATATTTATATTTATATATATTTATATCCCACCCTATCTCCCGAAGGACTCAAATTAATGTTTCAGATATTAAAAAGTGCAAAAGCTGGCCGCTTTTTAAGTGACTAATTAACAGGAAGCATCCCATGTGCTGATAACAAAGGACCCTAGACATTAGGAGCCCCTTGCTAGTTGCAGAAATAACTCAGGATAACGTTTATATCCGTGCAACGAGAAGTATCCTTGTCTACTGGTATTTGCTACAAGTTATTTACATATTAAATTTTGTCTTTTAGGCTATACAAGCAGCCATTAGCCAGGCTTTTAAAACTCCAGAAGTCATCAGAATGTTTGCCAAAAAACAGCCTGGGCAGTTGCGGACAAGATTGGCTGAGGTGAGGATGTTTCCTTCCCTCCCCCGCAAACAAACAAACGCTCCTCTTTATTGAGTTACCACTTTTCCTCTGAAAAACCAAACTTTTTTATTTTGGCAAGACTGATGCCAATGCAAAATGATTTCATTCTGAGAGTGGGGGGGGGGCAGATGACACATTCCATTTTACTTCCCCATCCTTTTTTTTTTTAAATCTTACTTTTTAAATGGATTGATAAAAGACTCTGGGAAACCCGCATGGTTCAAAATGATTGAAAGGGATTTATTTAAAAAAAAAATTTAGTACGAATTACGCAGGCCGCTTAAATCTTGTACTGGTGTACAGAGTCTTGCCTGATTTGTTCCATTTGTTTTAGCTTGAACGTATTCGTAAGTGGTTGCTGTCCGCACTCAGGAAGAAGAAACGTCAAACCTTTTTTTGTGGGTCTTGGGGGTTTTTTCGCTCGGAGAGTGACATCATTCTGGAAGCCGACAGCCACGTTGGTGCAAAGTGAAAAGCGCTCAGGCCAACTTCTCAGCCCTTTGGTGTCTAATTGATTCCCAGTCACAGGTGCAGGCCAAACTTTATCTGCAAACGTCATGTGTGTAATAGGAGACTGATATGACTGCTCCTTTCCTGCTTAGATGGACAGAGACCTGATAGTGGGGAAATTGGGACGAGACCTCTACACTCAGCAGAAGGTGGAAATCCTCACGGCTCTCCGGAAGCTGGGCGAACAGGTATTTCGGAATGACACCTCCGTCATACTTTGTTCTATGGTTTGTTCTCTGACCAGCCTTCTTTGACCTGACACCCCCACTGCCATCCCTAGAATTCTACGTAGGACTTGTTTTGGGTGGACTCCATTAAAACAGGATTTCTCTTGCTTCCTCTGCTCTCAATACCTGAATTGAAGAGAGCAGCGTTAAGAAGATTTTTAACGTAGCTTTGATTAGTTGACTATGTTTGGCCTTATAAGTGTACTTTTATCTCGAAGGGGAAGTTGTGCCCTAGGTGGTAAGATTAACTAACTGTATTCATGTGTATTACATATTGCGAAATCCCATTCCATTGCTATTTCCATAGGACAGCTTTCTATTCTTCCTTGTTTCCTGGAGCTTTTTTTCCTCCATATCTTTCAAATCAGAGGCGTCCAACCTTGGCAACTTGTAAAGACTCCCAGAATTCCCCAGCCAGCGAGGTCCACAAGTCTTTAAAAGTTGCCAAGGTTGGATGCCCTGATTTAAAGCATTTGATTCCATCATTAACAGCTTAAAGCAGAGGTTCCCCAGTCTTTTGGGGACCGGTTACGTGGAGAGAGGTTTTTTCCGCCGACCGGAGGGGTGCGTGATTTCGCGTGCTGCCTGCATCCCACGGATGGGGCTTCGCTTGTTTGTGCGGACCAGTTGCTGGCACGCTGCGGCCCTCCAAGATCCCTTGGCTTAAAGCATGCTTGTTTCCATCTGCTGAATCCATTAAATCACAGATGATTCGGTGACCTCAGAGAAACCATGTATCAGCGTTACCCAGTCAGCCCTGCTGTCTTTGTCCTTAATTTTCAGTTGACCCCCAGTGATGAAGCTTTCCTTTCAACGAACGCAGGAACTGCTCTCAGCCAGTTTGAGAAGGTCTCGACTGATCTCGGTAAAGTTTTTTTTCCTCTTTTGGGGTTTTTCTACCCACCTCTCTTTCGGGGCTCAGGATCCCACGCCCTGGAAGAGGAAACGGCCCTTCCTCACTTCAGATGTCAGTTAAGAGCATTCAAACGAGGTTTGGTTTGTCTTCAGGTGCCGCTTACACACCCAGCAAAAAGTGTACAAAGTAAAAAAAAAAAGGGTTCAAAAGCATCTACAGGTTGTCCTCGGCTTACAACCCTTTGTTTAGTGACCAGTTACGACAGCGTGGAAAAAAAAAGTGACCTGACCATTTTTCACACTTATGACCATTGCAGCATCCCCACGGTCACGTCATCGAAATTCATCTGTTTGGCAACCGGTCCATGTTATTCACGCTCGTTGCAGTGTCCCGGGGTCACGTGATTCCCTTTTGTGACTTTCCGACAAGCAAAATCAAGGGGGAAACCAGATCCACTTAACAACTGGGGCCAGAAACGTCGTCAAATGGGGCAAACAGCTGTGTTGCTTAGCAGCAGAAATTTGGGGTCCAGTTGGGGTCGTGCGTTGAGTACTACCTGTGTTAAGAATGATTTTATTCTGAGCACTTATTACAACCTTGGCTGCTCTTTAAGATTCCAGCCGCTCTCTGCTTTTGACAAGGGTCCTGCATTGTCACAAAAATAAAGAGTCTCACGGGGTCAGTCTCCTGACTGATCTTAATCAACATGCAAACCATGATCTCCTCAGCTATTATTCCCTATAGTTCCCATCATCCTCTGACCCACAGCCATGCTAGTTGGACCTGATCAGACTTTAGGAAAATTATCCAGCCAGGGGAACCTCTTTCAAAGCTTAACTGGTGTTTAAAAGGTGTGTTTTATGGTCAATATATAACAGAAAGGAACTCTTACATCCGAAGTCAGATTGCTGTTAAAAGAAGGGACACTTAAAGAGTTTTAATTTCTTTGCTTCTTTTCCTTTGACAACAGGATCTGGGGATAAAGTCTTCGCCCTGGCAAGCTTTGAGGTAGAAAAGTCAAAGCAATGAAGACTCTTCTTTTTTCTTTTTTCTTTTTTTGAGACTAGATGCATTGGACTTTTTTTTTTTAATCACGTTGCATTTGTGTGTTTCTTACAAACCTTTTGTAACATTTGTTATTCTAACAGTGAGTTGATTCGAAAACAAACAGGTCGCCACACACGTCTTGCAGCTGAAACACGGATGTACTTTCTGGAAAAGAAAGAAAAAAGAAACGCGATGTCCTAATTTGTTGCTGTTGTCACTTTTTGTGCAGAGCTGAGAGGTTGGCTCTCTCACCTCCTGTGTCTTTCAGATGCACCCTGACTAGTAAAGTTGTTGGACGCGATGACGCTAAAGCCTCGCTTTAGCGGACCTTCCATGTCAACAGCTGCATATGTTGAATGACGTGCAGAAAATCGATCCTAGTTATTTAACTGACCCGTTGTTTGTTTGTTTGTTTTTAAATGGGGAATAGGGGTTGTGGAACACAGCAATCCTTGGTGGAAGTCATGCCTACAAGCCCTCGGCTGGCGAACAATAGCACCCCTGTAGGGAATTTTCTGGGCCAGTTTAACTCTGCGCATCATCAGAACGACACTGAGCACAGTGGGAAGCAGCCGAAAGACGCGGGGCCTCTGGCTGGCCTTGTGCAGCTTGTCGTCTTACAGACAACAAGCTATTGTTCTCCCTGTAATGTTCTTAGGACAGCACAAAACAGTGTCTCAAATAGAAATAAGGGGCTGCAGGGGGCCTTCCCCCTGCAAGTGGGCTGCGCCGTTTCCCGAACAAGAGAGTTCTGCGCCCTGCCTTTGTTAGAGCTCTCAAACTCTTGCTTCGGTTATGGAGATTTTGGCTTGAATTATTCAACATTATGAATATGTTGGCCTTGAACCTTGGGAAACCCGTCAATTCGAAAACTATCGTCCACTAAGTGGGTCCTCTGCTCCGAGCGGCCCACTCAAAAACAAAGGTGTTGCTATTGCTGCATCTCTCTTCGGGCCTTTCCAACGAAACCTGTTGGAGTCGCCGGTTGAGAAAAGCTCTAATTAAAATAGGAAGAGAGGGATTTTGCTGGCCTTACAAATATCCCCTCCCCAAAGGGAAACCCCGTTCCCCTGTTGCACTAAGCCATGCTATGGTTGGCGGTGTTTTGCTTAGCCCTGTCACCCGAGGCTTGGTCAACAAGGTAATTGAACCAAGCTTTAGCATGATGCATTAGAAAGAGGGAAAGCAAGGCTCCTAGAGCGCCAGGGAAACTGTTACTGTTGCGATGGCTAAATAAAGGCCTAGGCCAGGGGTCTTCAGACTTGGCCCTTTTATGACTTGTGGGCTTCAACTGCCAGAATTCCTCAGCCAGCATGCCTGGCTGAGGAATTCTGGGAGTTGAAGCCCACAAGTCATAAAAGGGCTGAGTTTTGAAGACCCCCGGCCTAGACAGACCAACTGTTTGTAGCAGCCTTGTTATCGATTAGAGTTTGTTCCGTGCAGAAGGCAAGCTTTGCTTTGTACAGTTGTGCCTTGAGCCTGCCTGACTGTCACACCAGCCTTAAACAGGTGGCTACTTCTGAGCTGGCTTCTGTTGTTATGCTTGGCGATCTGCATTTACTCCCCCCCCCACTTTTCCATATGGTTCATTTCACTTTAATAAAATATCTCTTGAGAAATCCATTTTATCTCCATTTATATTTCTCCCTTATTTCATTTTTAGCTTCAGCATTTGAAATTTTTTTGCTTAAAGTGGCTATATAAATGCATCGTAAGGAGTCTTTAAAAGTAGGCGTTGGGCATTCTAATCATTTTTAAAATCCTTTCTACGAGCAATCTAGATGATGTCCAGAAAATGTTAAAAATAATTGTCTAATTGGAGATGTTAATATTGAAGGGAGTTGCACGCTAGTGTGAGTGTCTAGGAAAAATAGGATCCCCACATCTTTCTGGATTTCTGATTATACAGGCAATTACCGTGCCTAAAAAGTGATTAGAAGGAATTGTACTCCGTGAACGTTGCCCTTTTCTCTACTATTCAATTTCCCCTGCTTTTCTTAATGAATGGCTTCTTTGCTCTAACCTGCTCATTCTCACAAAATTCAGTCCTAATCGGTGAAATCCCTGGCTCCTATGTGGTTTATTTGCTTTTTTTTCTGCGAGCCTCTTTTCTCTCTTTCCCCCCCCCCCTCCAATATTTATGCGTAGTACTTAGTGATGTAATAAAATATAAAATAAGGCAGTTTGACATGGTGAGATTATTTTAATCTTAAAATGTCAGAATACCACCTTTTAAATTGAAATTTTTTAAAAAAAAATCAGATGCACCGAGTTGATTTTATAGCTTCGTAAGAATTTGCTTTAAAGTTTCCCCCAAATAATCATTATTATTTTTTTTAGTTTATCCAAAGCCAAGGACTAATTAATTACCTGAGAGGTGGATCTTACGCATTGTCTAATGTTAAGAGTGGTACACATATCTCCTCAAAGGATGCAGTTTTAAGTTTTCACGGGCTTTGAAGGGATGGAAGCAACTTGTCGGCTTCAGAATTTGTGCCTCAGTTTTGAACCTAGCTTTGTTTTAAATATGAACCTTTCAACTGTGCATCAATCCGATGCCCGTTTTTTTGTTGCTGAGAGTTTTCTAACGGCAAGCAGAGCCCTCTCCTCCAGCAATTACATAATCAGCCAAACAGGGACAAGGCAGACCATATGGCATCTTTTGAAAAAGCCTCTGAAGCCGGCAACACCTTCAAAAGGCCTCTTGGTCAGCTATAAAAGGCAAGCAGATGCCTTAATTGCAAATAAACATGAAATAGCGGCAGACTTTTCTTTCTAATTAATGAGCCTCCAACCGAGGGATCCCAGAGCGATGTTTCCGAATCCCCCTTTTTTTTTCCCCTCGCAGCTTGCACTAATGCCTTCAGCTTTTCTTAAATAATTAATTGTCACGACTGCCTGCTGTGCCTTGCGTTACCTGTTCACCACAGTCTCAGATCGCAGCATCGTTGCACCCTTCCAGTTCCTGTCCGCTGCTTGCTTTTGCTTTTTTTTTTTTTTTTAAGGCTTTCATCTTCAGGTCTTCGGAAACCGACGCAGGCTGTCAATTTCCTGGTCTGTGGGCTTTGATGTCCTTTTTAAGTGCTTAAAAAAAACGCAACTTGAAAAAAGCGCAGGATGTTCACTTCTGGGACTGGCAGGGTTGAGATTCAATAGGAAGGCAGAGGAAAGGAGCAGAGCTTTCACTGTGCCTAGGCAAGCCTTAGCGCCTGGCGAGCCTCGCGCGAAGAACTTGAGGAGATGTTCAACCAAATCCAGGGGAAGGCTTTTCGGGTCTTTTGCCCTTTGTCCTCTTGGCAGGTGCCCCTCGATTTTCATCTCTGATATCTTGACGGATTTCACGGAAACCACCTCAAAACAGGGCTGCTTATTTGGGAGGCCAATCTCCAAATAAGTTGCCAGAGATTCTCCCCGCAGCCTCCTTCCCCCTGCTGTCAGCCACTTGGCACGCGAAAGGAGATTTCATTTGACTTGAAGAGAAACTTATTCTAAGACAGGTTTAATATATTGTGTGCCCGAAGTTTACATGTTTACAAGTTGCATGGCGATAGATAGCTTGAAATAAATTCTACACTCTTTTATTATTAATGGATTAGTCCTTCAACGGTGGGAAGGTATGCCCCTTTCAGTAGATTGCAAACTTATTGTAACGTTATTGTAGTTTATAAACTAGTTGCTTATGGACACACGTCCACACACATATATACTTTGTGTGTGTGTGTGTGTGTGTCTATAAGCAACTAGTTTTTAAATTACAGATAACATTATACTCTCTCTCTCACACACACACACACACAGTGTGTGTGCATGTGTAAGCAACTAATTAAATCACACATATATACATACATACATACATACATACATATATATATATATATATATATATATATATATATATATATATAATTTGTTTTCTGAGGTTTTCGCGGGTGTTCGTATGTAGGGGCCCCTACACCTTTAGTTCTATGCGGGGAAAAACCCGAATAACCAAAGATGCATATATATATATATATATATATATATATATATATATATATATATATATATGTGTGTGTGTGTGTGTGTGTGTGTGTGTGTATATGTATATATGTATATATGTATATATGTATACTGTATATGTATATATGTATGTATATATGTATATATGTATATGTATATGTATATATGTGTGTGATTTATAAATTAGCTGCTTACACATGCACACACACACTATATGTGTGTGTGTGTGTGTATATATATATATATATATATACACACACACACACACACACACACACATACATATACACACACATACACATATACACATATACATTATATACACACACACACACACACATAACTCCAGTACCGTTTTACCAATGAAACTGCCCTGCAAACATCTACAACTTAATTCTCATCATGTCATGTTAGGTTGTACTGATGGAGTTTCTAGAAGGCTCCGAAGTTGAGAAGACTGGTCTACACTAAACTGACTTTCCAGATAGGACTATCTGCTAACCTCATTTGGGCACACTGGAGATTAAAATTGAGATCGCTTGCATGCAGAACATCGATTGAAGAGTGAGTACTCTCGTACACTTATTTACTATTCATTACATCTGTATTTTCCCCCACCCCCACCCCATCAAAAGTCATTCCTAGAAAAACCATTTTTGGGGGAAATGCTGTAACGCTGAGAAAGGTGGAAGGAAAGAGAAGAGGACCAGGGGGCGATGGGGGCATCATCAGAACCGGACCCTCCTGGGGGGGGGGCGGGGATCCTCCTACCGCCCTCTTTCCCAACAACTTTGCACAGTTGCACAGATGATTTTAATTTTACTTTTATCATAATTTCTGTACTTATTATATGTTTTGTGGTTAGCCGCCCTGAGTCCTTCGGGAGATAGGGCGGGATATAAATCCCATAAATTAATAAATAAATAAATAAATAAATAAATAAATAAATAAATAAATAAATAAATAAATAAATAAATAAACAAACTTTTTAAGAAGCGTGGACTTCAACTCCCAGAATTCCCCAGTCAGCATGATTCCGGGCGCTGGGAGTCCCCGCCCGTCTGACAACGTTCCCACGGTTGGGGAAACCCGGATTTCCCCTGCGCGCCTTTGCCGAGTGAGAAGGGACATCGCGGAATCCAGATACGCCCACCGGGGGGGCGGGGTCGCAGCAAGCCACGCCCTCCCATTCATTCCGCCGCTCGAGGCCCGCCCAGCACGCGGCGCGAGGGACGGCGTTGTTGTGTGATTTGTTTGTTTGGTTTGTTTTTTCCTCCCCGGCCCCGCCCCTCTCCTCCGGCCCGCCCACCGCCTGGCCCGAACCTCAACTACGGCCTAGAAGCGCCGCCCCTTTTTACCTCAGGCGCGTCGTCGCGATGTTGCCGCCTGAAGGCCGAGCGGCCAAGCCGCGTTTCGGGAGGCGGCGGCGGCGGCGGCGGCGTCTCCCTCCCCTCCGGAGCCGCCCAGGCGCCTCCTCCTCTTCTTCTTCCTCCTCCTCCTCCTCCGTTCCCTCCCTCGGTCGCCGCCGCTCTGAGTCACGACGGCGGAGGGAGGAGGAAGAGGCGCAGCAACAGCGGCGGCAGCAGCAGCAGCAGGGGCGGTCGCTCGCTCGCTCCTCCGGCGCACCCGGGCTCGCGGATCGCAGGGGAAGGCGGCTGCCCGCCCGGGGCTCCTTCGTTCCCCAGCCGCCAAGGGAGGGAAGGGAAGGAGGGGTCGCCCGTCCGGCGCTTGGGGCTCGAGGACCCTTCCTCCCCCCCCCCAAAAAAAAAGAACGACCCACCGCCTCAGGTAAGCGCCTTTCGGCCTCGCCGAAAGAGAGCGCGCGCGTATGCGCGTGCGCGCTGGCTCTCGAGGCTTCCAACGCCCCCTCCCTCTTCCCCGACGGCTGTTCTCTCTTCCGTCCCTCCCCCCCCCACCCGCCTGTGTTTTTTTGTCTCTTTCCAAGATGGAGTCACTCTTGCTTCTTCCCTGCTTCAGGTTTGTGTGTTTCTCTCTCTCTCTCTCTCTCTGTGTGTGTGTGTCAGCCTCCCTTTCTCCTGCCCCCCAAACTGTTGAATAGCCTTAAATGCCGCACTACTTATTTTATTTTTTATTTTTTTATTTTAATTCCATTTATATCCCGCCCTTCTCCGAAGACTCAGGGCGGCTTACAAGCTTAGGGCGGCTTACAAGCTTAGCACTTGATGATCCTTGGGGTTTTGTGCAGTTTCCTGGGGTTGTATATGTTAGTTAGGGACGCGGTGGCTCAGCTGAGCTTGTCGATCAGAAGGTCGGCAGTTTGGCGGGTCGAATCCCGAGTGCCGCGTAGCAGAGCGAGCGCCCGTTACGTGTCCCAGCTTCTGCCAACCTAGCAGTTTGAAAGCACGTCAAAATGCAAGTAGAAAAATAGGGACCGCTACGCTGGGAAGGTAACAGCGTTCCGTGCGCCTTTGGCGTCTAGTCACGCCGGCCACAGGACCACGGAGACATCCTCGGACAAGCGCTGGCTCTTCGCCTTTGAAACGGAGATGAGCACCGGCCCCTAGAGTCGGAAACGACTAGCATGCATGTGCGGGGGAACCTTTACCTTTATGTTAGTTACGTGCCGGAGGTTCTTATTACTGCTCTTGAGTTCTCAACTTTTGGCAGCCGAGTTGGCAGTTGTCGGCCGGCTGTGGTGGTGTGTCTCTGGCTCTTTCCCCACCACCCGCCTAACTAACCAGCTCCCTGAGTCCAGGGCTTTTCTAGGTTTGCAAAAGAGGGCTAAAGAACGGCGAAATTATTCTCAGTGGTTGTCTCTTATTGCCTCACACCTTTTGCTGTTGAAATTGGGCAAGGCTGGCTCCAACAGGCCGCCCCCCCTCCCCCGCGAGGTTGGCATCTCGGCAGATCCAGCCTTTAGGATCTTTCCATAGCGTGGGTCGTGTCCCTTTGGCTTTAAATGCTCAGTGCCACTGTGTTTTTGTTTGAAGGCAGGCCCTTTGATGACTTGTGGACTTCAACTCCCAGAATTCCTCAGCCTGCTTTTGACGATTTAATAAGTTGTTAAGAAAAATGCGGCCCTATTTTTTTTCCCTCCGTGTATTGAAAGAAGTCTTTTATGGGACGTTATGGAGCACAGCAGAGGTCATGTAACCAGAGTGCAGGTAATCCTCGTCTTACAACAGTTCGTTTAGTGACTGCTCAGAGTTACAACAGCACTGAAGAATGTGACTTACGACCGTTTTTCAAAGTTACGACCTTTGCAGCATCCCCACAGGAATACGTGATCAAAATTCAGATGCCTGTCAAGTGGTTGATATGACCGTTGCGGTGTCCCAAGCCCATGGGATCACTTTTTGCAACCTGACAAGCAAAGTCAAGGGGGGAAGCCAGCCTTATTTAACAACCAGGTTACTAACGTATCAACTGCAGTGACAGAAATGTCGGGCTCCATTGTGGTCGTAAGTCGAGGACTACCTGTATGATATTGTCATCAGATGGACCCCGTGCTCAGTTGAGACTGTTACTTTTCAGTAAAATAAAAGTGACGGTAAGTTACGGTACTTGCAAAAGTTGTACCTGTGCAACCTGCATTGTCTGGTGCTAACAGAATGGATAGCATCGATTAATTTTGGCACAAGTTGATTAGTTTGCCACAACTGGAACCAGAAATCCAGTTTTACTCTGAGCGGGCTCCGATATTCTAATCTGGGGATGTCATAAACCAACATGCTTGCTTTCCGTTGATCAGAAGGTATGTGCTGAATGATGACAGTATTTGGAATACAGCACTCAAAGATGGACATAAAAATGTTTGTAAGTGGCAGGTTTGCTAGCTAATGTTATTGTTAAATGTTGAATAAGGAGAAGGATTTGAGGAAGTCCCGTTTGTAATGCTTGCGTCACTTCAGAGCACAGATAAATAGTAGACAAATGACTGGTAGGAGTTTTTTGAGTGAGGAACAGAGTCACATCCCACTTGAAGATTGACAAGTTCGTCTGCTTGAATAATATACACTAAGCCTTTAAAAAAATCCTAACATTGGAATTGGCGACGTATGGTATTTTAGCAACTGGACTGTTTATAAACCCTGTTTATAAGGGTTCCCCATGGTATGTGCACATTGCCATCTCTGCTCAAATATTTTGCACAATTCGGCTGGCAGATAGACACAAGTAAGTTAAATCGGTGTGATAAGTGTTTGATCGCATGTACGCTAATCCTGCATAAATTGAGGATAGGTGTGGATTAATTGGAGACTGTGGCCCAAAGCTTAATAGTGGTATTAATCTTCTGCCTTTTACTATAACTTAATCATTTGGTAAACAGAGTCTGCAGTAATCGAGCACCGGTTAAGCTTTTAGATAAGCTCTTGATTAGGCCGTTTGAGAAAGGCATCTGTAAATATAGTACTTGGTCATAACGTGGTTAAATTGTTTCTGTTGCAGGCCACTTTGTTACCATACATTTATTAACTCTTTTATTGCAAAGAAGTTTCACATTTGACCCTTGCCTAGAAAGGAAATCAGCTTTATCCTGCTGAGGACATTTCCTTCCCTGTTATGTGTTTTTTTTTAAATAGTTACAGCCTAGTTTTCATAAAAAAAGATTACAGGCTTGCAGTCTGCAGATTAACTCAGAATCTCACACCTCAGTCCTGTGGATAACACATTTCCTTCCTGGCCTTGTACTAAATGGCAGTGCAGAGCTTGCTTTTCGGAGCTTAACAACCTCTTGTGGGAAATTAGAAGTGATTTGTGCTTCCTGTTTTGTTTAACAGCATCTACGTACTGCGGTTGCTGCTGATTTTGTAGGGAACCTTGGAGCTAACAAGATATTGTACGTGAAGCATTAATAGTTTAGAATTAGGAATATGTTTTGTACTGTTGTCCAAACAATTTCAGGGAAGATGGAACGAGTTGTCAACAAATAAAATTACATATGGGCTTTTAAGGCAAAATGCAACTTATTAAATTCTGCCTTTCGACTGTTCGCATCAAGTATTGGCAGTCGTTTTTAGCTTTTCCTTAAGAGGTTGTGTTTAACACTTCTTTTCAACAAATGCTTGATTTCTCCCCCCCAAAAAAAAACTTTGGCTCAATTAGTAATTTGTCGTATATTTATGAGCAACTATAGTTGTTGCCAGTTGCATTAGGAAAGCAGAAGAGGACTGATTTGCCATTTCTGTAGCAGCTTCTCAAGTTGTCGTAATTAAAATGTCATTTGAAAGCAACTGCGAGGTACCCAAACATAAATATTACAGGTGGCTTGTAAAAGAGAGAAATATTAACGAATGAAGGCAAATATATGTGTCCTGGGATAATGTTGCAGGATCCAGCATTCTGGTGAGAGACAGGATGGGCTCCAGCACGAGTCCAAAAGTTCAGAAAACTAAGCCTCTAGTCCCTGTGGCCGACCCAGGTTGGATCCTGCAGAAATATTAATATTACCCCTGCCCCCCCAAAAAAACCCACCCACCCCTCATTGTGAAATCCTATTTTTCTTCATTCATTTAATTATTTTTGTTGTAGACAAAATTACCTTCAGTTACATCACTTGAGTGTTTTAACGGTTAAAAGTCTTGCACGTGGTTATTTTTATCTCTGATGTGTGATTGTGTTTCTAGATTACTAAATCTTTTCAGATAAGTCACTTGTCCGGGCCATTACTCAGATTCTTGTATAATGCCTGTATATAGATTTAGATGAGCAGTTAGGTTAACTTCTCTCTCATGAACTCTGGTCTTACATTCAGACATATGTTATGGAATCAGTTATCCACATCAATTCTTAGTAAAAAAAAATAAGAATTTTCACTTTTGAAATGACAGGGGGACTGTGACATGCTTCACAAGCTTTTCTTGTGGCTAAAAATAATTTGATTTTTCTCACTATGTACAATAAGAAAAACTAACTTGCTTTTTAGAAAATATATTTGTAATAAACTAACATAAATGCAGTTATTAAGAATATTTTTTGACAAAACCCAACAGTAGTTAAATACCATGCGACCTGCTTGGAATGCCACTGAGCTGTATGGTTTTAATGGCTTATCTACCTACTTCAGCTTCAGCTTTTAAGCCTGAAAGTGGAATGAAATTGCACTTTTCCTATCTGGAATTACGATGGAATATTGATTTGACTCGGAAAATGAGGACAATACTGAGCTTTTATAGAAAAAGGTAATTTGAGTTCTGGGCCTTGATTGTGCAAAGCTTTACAATAATTTGAGCATATTAAGCAGACTTTCCAAGATTCCTAACAGTTCCATTTTCCTGATCTTGAAAGGAATTAATACTAACCTTAAGAAGACTAGAAACATCAGTTGGTTGACCTGGAATACAATGGAGGCAGCTTGGGCGGATAATTGTTTGTATAAATAATAGCCTGCATATAATTTAAGAGAATAATAATAATTTATAGGTATCTTGTCTCTGTCTGATCCAACAAAATTACCCGGGGGGGGGGAGGTTTCTAGAATTTGAATTGCATCCTCGTCCTCACCGTTCGCCAACATCTCCCATGACAGAAGCTATGAAAATGCAAGGATCATATCCAGGAAATGAAGCGCTTTCCTGTTTGGGATTTAAAACATTTTTTTAAAAGTATGGGTTAAGAGCTGCTAATTTGATTTTATTTTTTTTTAATGAGAACTGTGCATGCTTTGTCTAAAATTTAAAGTAGCCCTTGGAAACATGGGGTAGAAATAAGCTTGTGATTTTAAAACATCCCGGATCTTACTGTTCCCTTATAAATGGACAACTGTATGCATTCTGCATTGCGGGCACCCCTATGGAATTGTGAATTAATTCAGTCTCCGGTTCAAGGTCATGAATCGGACTGAATGAATGGGGGGGGGGGAGAATCTATGAGGAGGGCAGCAGACAAGGAAGCTCCAATTTCAATGCTCCAGTGTTTATTGGAAGATTGTCTTGTATAACAAGAAGGCTGCAGTTCTCATGCCCTTATAAGTATAAGCATATTGTAACTATTAAAGGCCCTGTGAAGGTTTAATCTTCTTTAATCTTGGGGTAATAACTTGAGAAAACAACTCAGCGCTGCATGTGTGATTTTTTTTTTTTAGACAGGCAGTGCACATTGTCACAGGCCTTGGTGGTGGATCAGCTGTTGTACAGCTGTCTTTTTAAACATTGCTGGTTGCTCCTAGGACCGTCCTAGTACATAACCATTGACAGTGTACATATTCCCCTCAAAATGTCCAGTTTCAGGTACTTGGGCAATGCTGTTCGTTGATAGTTGAAGCTAAGCATTCCTTTCCAATTTTAAACTGAAACACGAAGTTTCCCTTGTGAAATGCTGGGGATTTTTTTTTTTAAAAAAAAACCTCCTTTGCAGTCAGCTGCACAAGGAAGATAATACTACGGCGTCACTCCCACAAATAAAAAAAAATTACTTGATTACTTGATCAGTAATGACAAGACAAGTTCCCTGGGTAATTGCTTGCTTATTTATGTAGCCCTGTGCTTCTAAAGTTCATCGCTTTTACTGTGTGTGCGCTTGAATCTGATTGTTGCTTTCCATTAAGCAAAAGGTCTGTGGGAGAAAACCGTGTGAATTCTTGTTTCCTGGTGCCACGAGCCTTTCTAGAAGGAGCGGAGCGGTAGTTTTGCAGAAAAAAATGCCAGTTTTACTTTGTAGCCAGCTTAATGGGGGTGGGGTGGGGGGCAAACGATAAAAATGCATTAAGCCCCGTCACTTAAATCCCAGCCATGGGATTGCTTTATAGTTAACAACGATAAAAGTTTTGTGACTTTGCTTGAAACAAACAATTTTTTTTTTAGAAAATCCGATTATCTGTGTTAGCCACAGGAAAAATCCCAAAATCCGTACTCAGCACGGCACAAAACCATGTGAAGCTGAAGCATGTAATGTGAGGGTTTTAATTTTGTCTGGGATTTCAACGTAGCTTTGATGTATCTGACTTTTTAACTACTTCAGGCTGCATATGGTGTACTTGTAAAATAGCCCTCCTTGTAAGAAATAAGTATCAGAAAGCATTTTGCCTATGCAAATAGATGGATTAAAACTGTGCAGGCAATTCTTACTCACCATCCAGAATCATGAGATTTGGATGGCACAGTAATGATGTTAATAATAAATGCTTACTTTCAGAGAAGTGCTTTAGCGCTGTGTGGGAGCTCCCATCTGCATCTGTGAAATGGGACCATTAAAAGCAGCCTCATCCGATGATTAGGGTAGTTCCATATCACCCATCAATTCTGTTCACTTGTCTGGTGGATCACAACAAGGCTGGCCATAATTGGCATTGTATATCTGTAACTGTGACCGTTCGGCCAAGTCTCTATCTAACAGTCCGACAAACGAATTTGTTTATAGTTCGGTATGCTGTCTGAACCCTGAAAATGTATAGTTTGGTAGTGAGATTAAGCATGCTTACATAAACAGAGTTAGCAAGTTCTGTCATCTTTTACTGTTACTTCAGGAACTTCGAGAAAGGAAGGCATTAATCTCCTAGGATACTGGGCTGAGAATGGAAACACCTTATGTGGACTGCACAAATAATGCCCTGTTGGTTGTGGCTAAAATTATTATGGATTTGCCAATGTGTTTATATACACGTTGAGAAGCATTGCACGCCGTGTGTCTTATCAGCTTTGTGAAGCTACTCTGACCAAAACAAATTTTCCTTACGGTAAAACAGCTTCCATTAAAACAGGCACTCGCTTCTTCCTGCTCAACTACTTTTATTACCAACAAATGAACTCTTTTTCTTTTAATTGTCCTCCCGTTTTTTTGAAGACAAAAGTTTTCCTCCAGGAGCTGAAACGTTTAATCTAACATTAAAAGAACAAAAACTAATTACAGCTAATGTTCAAACACTGGGGTAGAGAACAACTTGCAATTTTTCACCAGGCAAGACTGGAACGAAAGCGGGATATTTAACATATTTGGAACTAGTTTGGGGTGTCTTATTAAAAAAAATATATTATTTTTTTGCTTTGTTCTCACAGGGTTGCTGTTTGTGGCATTTTCCAGGCTAACAGATCACAATCAAGTACTCGGGTGAGTCTTCTCATTCTCATTCCTCTGTGGAGCTGGGAAAGTGGCAGTAAGTAACTTGGAAGCTCCTAAACGTGTGGCTTGTTTTGAGTGAGTAGAAGCCTTATTTCTGTGTTATGGAATCATGAAGTCACCCTGGAAGGAATCTTAAAAAGTTATCTAGTCCATTCCCCTGCTTATTGCGGGATCTACTAAAAGTCATCCAGCTTCCAAAAGTTCTCCCCATACAAAGAAGAACGGACCACGAACTCCCGTGACAACCTGTTCCACCAAACTGAAGGTCACGCAAAGCGAAGAGCTCCTCGTACTGAGGGCTGTTGGCAGTTGGCACTGCAGAGTCTCTCTCCCACCCCCAGGGTTAATCTAGTCCAGTCGATAACTCTTGTCTCGTCCTCTCTTCAGAAGTCTTCAAAAGTGGGAAAAAGGGAATGAACCGTGAGGCTGCGCCTGGGAAGAGTCCGGAGGAGATGTACATCCAGCAGAAAGTGAGGGTCCTGCTAATGCTTAGAAAGATGGGATCAAACGTACGTATCCATGCCAGGAGCTCATTAGCGTTGCTAGCCCGGATTTTTCATCCTTCTGGTTTTAATCAGGTTTACCCGCTGACTTTTCCCGAAGGCAGTTTTTGTGGGTTGCAAGCCGCCAAAGGATTCCTTTTCGTTATTTCTGAGATGATCGCTCTATATAATCCCCACAGCCTTAAGAGATGACCTGTCAATATAGAAACACGGTTTGCGATATCTCGAGGGTCGTTCCCCATGCTCCTTGTGCAATTCTCTTGCGCCAGGGGTAGGCAACCTCGGCTCTTTTGTGACTCATGGACTTCAACTCCCAGAATACTTCTCACAATTCGGGGCCAGTCCGTTCCCTCCTCCCCCACCCCTTTTTGTCCCCCTCCTCATTACATCCCAGTCTTTCCCTCTCCTCCTCCTCCCCCACCTTGCTAATGTCAGGCTGTCGGCTCGTGAAGCTTGGATAGGAGAGAGGCAGCCGTGACGATAAGTATCTTCAGAAATATAAAAAGTGCGGTATAAATAAAGAAATAAAAATAAATGCCTAAACAAATGTGCCGCCAACTTAAAAAGCAGGCGGGCAGGCACTTGATCTGCCAGCTGCATTGCCTTGCCTGACCGGGTTTTTGTTGTTGTGCCCCTTTTCCAGTTAACCAGCAACGAAGAGGAGTTCTTGCGGACGTACGCAGGCGTAGTGAACAGCCAGCTTAGCCAGCTTCCTCAGCACTCTATTGACCAAGGTGAGTCGCGGTATATAGCTTCTTCGGCTACCAATGACTAACGTGGAAGCACTTGGGTTCGTTTTGAAAGGGCGAAAAATAGCAAAAGCACAGGGGGTCGCCTTCTCTACACCGCCCATAATATGTTTCTCCCCCCCCACACACACACACACACTTTTAATGTTAAACCAGGATTCTCCGTTTAGTATTTTCATTACTTACTCTGGGGATCTATAAAAACGGGAGCACAAATGCAGCTACCGATACATGTAATGGATTTCAAACGTCCTGCTTCTCGCCTACGGTTAGCTTGGGCGTGTTTGAAGCGTGTGACTGTGTCCCGTTAAAGCAGGCTGGCGAGTACATTTCCTTCTCAACGTTTTTCGTCCATCAAATAACTCTTATCCGTAGATGGGCAATACCGAACGCTCATTAGGGAGGTGAATAAAATCCTGCATTTCCTCAATGAGAGAACGGGCCCAGAAGACTAAAATCCAGCAGCCCACTAGATGGCACCACACTCTTAGAAAACACAATTCACACCTGTTTGAACAAAGCTCAGCGGGCCTTGTGTGCAAAAAGTGACTTTCAAAACCAAGTTGCTGTCACCGCTGATTTTCTGGCTTGTTCAGAAGTGACCCGGGAACGTAGGACGGCAACTCCTAATTGCAATCCTGTGACATGCTTGCTCTTTTATGGCTATTCCCCAATGTTACTTCCACTAGGGCTGGTTCGGGTGCAGTTAACAGAACAGCTTTTCCCCAGCTGACAAAGAGTCGGCATTCCGCTTTCCTCCGGTTAGTAGCGGATGGGCAAAATTCCTGAAGTGACTCTGCTGCCGAGGGTCCCTGTGGCTTGCAGTTCAGGTGTTCCTTGCTAAGTCGAGCTTCCCAATTTGTCTGGAAGTGCTGCAAGGAGAATGAATGGTGATCAAAGTTAACTAATGCAATCCCGACCCACTCAGGGTCATTAAGAATCTAAGGCAGGGGTCTTCGAACTTGGCCCTTGGATGACTTGTGGATTTCAACTCCCAGAATTCCTCAGCCAGGCACGCGCGTAGTTGAAGTCCACAAGTCATCCAAGGGCCAAGTTTGAAGACCCCTGGTCTTCGGGATCACTCTTATGACCTGGCTCAGAAGTTCCAAACAGCGGAGCCGAGGTGTAGATAAAAGATAAAATAAGATGACCTTTATTGTCATTTTTTACTGTGGGTGCAATGGCACACATCAAAAATGAAATCTAGTTGCCCGCTCTCAAAGTGAACAGGTACGTGACACACACCTAAACATTCTATATGCAACCTATGTATAGACCCACACTCCTACATATACATAACAAATGAATATTAAACACTGCTCATCTTGAGAAGCACAGACCTGCAGCCTGCCTAACTTCCTCCCTTCCCTCCTTCCTTCCTTCCTTCCTTCCTTCCTTCCTTCCTTCCTTCCTTCCTAGCCTGTTTTGATCTTCTCTGCATTAGCTCTCTGCCTTTTAAAAGAGAGAGTAAAAAGAGGCTGTTCCAATAATGCTGCTTTACGCTTCCCACTAGGAGTACCTGTGGCACATCCCAAGTGTATGTTTGTTTGTGAAACGAAAGGGAAAGTTGAAGTCCGGCAGAGGTGCCGTCTCGTTTGGCTGGAATCCTGGATGCTTCCCTTTGAAGTGGCAGGACCAACCTTGGTGGCTCTGGCAGCCCTGGTTGCTATAGCAATAGAGCTAATTTGGTTCTAGCAGAAGCCGGATCCCTTGGGGAGCGCAGAGCTGAGACGCAAACATAGTCTGGGCAGGTAGACTAGGACCAAACAACACAGCCATTCCACAAAGCCCGTTGTAAAGGGAGTAAACTTCCTGGAGGTTGGAGAGCCTCTCAACAATAGTTGTGAGAACGTGGATTACCTGTTATGCGGTTGCCATACCTACGTTAGCTCCATATGCACAGGTTGCATCAAAGCAGATGCCACGGAGAGTGCATTTACCCTGTGAGATCCGCAACTGTTTACTCCATACTGGAACGAAGGCCAAGGATGCTTTTTAAAAATTGCTCCGATCTATTGAGCAGCGCGCGAAGGCCGTGTTTCTCTCCCCCCCCCCAAGTTTTGTGCAATGCCTGCCTGGCAGAGGAGAAAACTACAGTTCCCAGAATTCCCAGTGGGGGGTTTTTTGTGGGAGGGGGGTGTTGGCCGAGCGTTTGTGAGACCCAGTCCAAAGGCAGCCAGACCGTTACCCTCAGTGTTGGCGCTCAACAAAAGAAGCCCACCTCTTTTCCCCTTTTTGTGTTCTCAGGTGCCGAGGACGGCGTGATGGCATTTTCCAGATCGGAGACCGAAGACAGAAGACAGTAACTGGAGCGGCTCTTTGCGCTATAGAGAACTGGAAAAGGGCAAACGATGTTGCTGGGCAGTTGAGGGAAGATAAGAGGACGCGCCGCCCGCCCCCCCCCCCGCCCCCTTCTGTCTTCAGTCCCTTTGCTCTCTCCCTAAAGTTGTTGTGACCTCCAAAATAGCTTCCCCTGCTCTAAATTCATTTGCCTCTCACCTCCAGCCCATCCTCAATGCATTTCACAGCCCTCGATTCTCTTCCCTTACTTTGGATCCCTAGGTTTGTGGCCGATCCGGGATAAACTCCAGGAATGTACTGAGGATTGGCTTAACACCCCCCCACACACACACACACAGACACACACACACACCCCTCCACCCATAAAAAGTGAACTGATTGGCAGATTCAGAGAACTCGACAGCCCCCTCTCCATCCCTCATTTAATTTTGCTTTTTTTTTTCTTTTTCTAATGAAAGGTTGCTGACATCCCCATTTGCCAAGCCTTCAGGCCCCAGGGCTTATGTAGGTCAGGCTTGTGTATTTTTTGGGAGAGGGACTTGGTCATGGGCAACTGGAAGCAGCCTGTAGATGTTTGGCTGAGGTCAGTGTTTTGCTGGAATCCGAGTGGGGGGGGGGTTGGGATGGCGGGGAAGAGGGGAATCTGTGTGTTTTAGTTACGGCTCTGCGGTTTCTCGAGAGAGAGAGTGGGAGAAGTAGGTCTTTGGCTCTATTTATTATAAGCTTGCTTGCCTTTCAGAAGAAGCTGGTTGTTAAGGGCTGACTTTTCCCCCCTAACCTTTCCACCCTCTGTGGCTACCACCTCTCGAGAAATTCCTGGTTTTCTGGAGTGTCTTCAGGTTGGGAGGAAGTGCTCAAAAGCCCAGAGTTGAGATAGTGAATCTCCAATTTTTTTAAAAAAAAAACAATAACCAAGGAACCACATTTGTACTCAGGAGGAGATTTGCCGACACTCTGCGGGCGTCACTGGGTTGTGAAAATCTGCGGCCCTTCTCTTCAAATCGGACCTGGGTTTTTTTGGTGTTTTTTTTTTCTGGTCGCTATCGATCTAGTTTCTGAGCTTGCTTTTGGGGGAAAGAAAATCTACACCTGGGCTCCAGGTGGTAGAACCAATTCACGGTATTAGTTATAGACCAGAGTATTAGGATCCCAAAAGCTCCATGTATTTCCGTGCAGACAGGCAGCATTGCTGGCTGGAGAATTCTGGGAGTTGAAGTCCAGACATCTTAAAAAGTTGCCAAGGTTGAGAAACATTTGGCCTAGGAGAAAATGAGAATTGATTTGCAGGGGCTGCAAATTAAGCTTCATTTCTTGGCTGCCAAGGGTGGTCCCCCCCCCCCGGAAACTCAACAATAAATCTAGTTTACCTTTTCAGTAAAATGTTAAGTTCTTCTTGAAAGTTAGATTTTGGGTCTTTTTTTATTTTAAAATATATATATATGGGTGCGGAAGGCCGGCGCTCTTGAAAAGGACAAATTCTTTTTCTAGGTTATACCTATTTCCCACACTGTAGAGACTCCAGATTTTCTTCCTTGTGTTATAGGACATTGTCTTTCCCCCCCCCCCCCCAGAATATCAAACAGATGTTTGTGTCTTAAGCCTCCTTTTCAATAAATGGTACAATTTGGACTGTGGTTTTGTGGTCAGGACCAACTTAAATTCCATCCCCGCCTGGTGCTGTTTTGTTTTGCTTCGTTAACTTAATTTTTTAAAAAATCTCCTTCAGTGCTGCTCTTCCAAAAACTCAGCATACACCCCCCCACACACACACCTCCACCCTCAACAGTGCTCTCTTTAAACATTGCTCTTAATTCGGTGGGTATGTTTTCTCCCCAAAAAACTGCATTGCGCTTCTGCCGGCTGCAAGGCCTCCCGTTCCAAAAATCCGTTTGTAAAGCCGTTTAAAAAGGCAGCTCACTCTTGTCCCAGCCCTTTTTCCCAATGCTGTCCTTCTGTGTTGTATAGGGATGAGATGCCGAACAACTGGTGCCGACCTAGGATCATTGCCAATGGTATAAACGTCCTCTGGGGGGGCTGGGGGGGGAACAGGTCCTCAAGAAAGCCCATGTAAAGCTCAATCCGGTGTGTCTGGATGGGATGAATAGGCAATGTGGCGATAGATAGGCCGTGGTGTGTGCTCGGCGTTTCCAAACTGCTAAGAAAAGCAAAGTGAGTGTCTCTTGTTTTTTTTTTTAAAAAAAAACAAACTTCTGGAGGGCTAAAATGTACCTTGAAGGGGTGGGGAAATATACAGTTTTAAGAGCTCTTCTTCTGTGTATCTTGTTTTTTTGCGTTCATCGATGACAGCAGAATTTACCGGGGTGTGTGGGGTGGTGGGATGGAGAGGGCAGAAGATCTAAAAGGTAGTGGGGGTTGTGGCAAAAAAAGAGAAGAGGGGAGGAGGAGGGCACTGCTAAGCTTGTAAGCCGCCCTGAGTCTTCGGAGAAGGGCGTGATATAAATGGAATTAAAATAAATAAATAAATAAATAACGTTGGCTAGCTTGGGTAACGAAGCGTCTGCAAGAAAGCCACCAAGCTCAGAGAGCACCGAGGACCCCCATAATCCTCCTCCTTCCCCTCCCCCTCCTCCACTTTTGCAAACCCCACTCCCTTCTAGCACAGAAGGAAGTTGAAATCATAGTTAGAAGATGGTCTGTTAGGCCCACGGAATCCAGCCCAGCGCTCGGTCCTGGATCCAAATGAAATGAAAAGATCTCAAACCGAGGGTCCTTGGTTCTCTGAACTGAGCACCGATGATGTTGTCTAGTTGGGTCATGAAAGGTCTGCAAGAAAACCAGCAAGCTCAGCCAGCACCAAGGACCCCATAATACTCCTCCTCCTCGTCCTCTTCCTCTTCCACTGTGCAAACCTCACTCCCTTCTAGCACGGATGATGTTACCTAGTTGGGTCATGAAACGTCTGCCAGAAAACCACCCAGCTCCAAAAGCACCATGCGTCCCTCAGGTTGCTTCTTTTTGAACATTTGCAAGTGGAGATGCCCAAAAATGCTGCAAGGGGGATGCTTCTTTGCAAGAGGCCCACCCGCCAGCCGTGCCCTTGGTCCTCCCTGCCTCAAGTAATATTCCTAGTCAGTCCCAGAGCGATTAGTTCTCACGTTCAGGCTCCCCTTGCCCTGGCACTCCTCCCCACCCCACACACACACACACACGCTCAAAGAAAAGATTGATATCCCGCAAAGGGCCAGCTTTCTCCCAAACCTTTTTCCCTATTAAACTCTGGGCGGTGCAGTTTGTGCCCCTCCACGATCGACCACAGGAGCCTTGCCCGGTGCCAGTCGCTGGCTTCCCCGCCCCTGTCCCTACGCGTTGCTTGTTTCGCTCGCCCGATGTTTTCAGGGCTGCAAATTAGCCGCCAGGCTGCCACTTCCCAACGGGTCTCATCTTGGCGGGTGGGCTCCGGCACAGTTCTCCCACATTTGTTTGGCGGGGAGCCAATTACTTAAAAAGGAGCCAGATGGCGTGTTTTGTTTTTTTTCCTAGGCAGCGGCGCAGTGCCAGTTTTTGGGCTGGACGTTTATCCCTTCCTCCTCTTGCCGTGCTATTTTGTTCACCTGATGGGCTTCAATTTCTGCTTCTTCCTCGGGCACCATCTTCCTGTCCCCTTAAAGGACGATGCGCTTCTATTACCAAAACGGAATCGGGGAAGGGGGGGGGAAACAACAACAGTACAATAAGAAATTTAGCTCCTGTTCTCTCGTGTCCACGCCAGGGAATAATGTTTCAAATAGGCTGAAGGCCGCGAGTAATTTCCTAGTATTAAATTAATAGGAAATCAAATAATACTTTCCTGATAGAACAAGCTGAACGGGGACCACCGACGTGAGAGAAGGCCTGCTGGTCTTCAAGCAAATTCTGGACATTGGCGACTCCAATAAAAGGAGAATATTTGTAGCTCAGGGTTGACAGGAGCTCTCTGAGCTGGGTGGTTTCCTTGCAGACGTTTCATGACCCAACTAGGTAACATCATCAGTGCTAGAAGGGAGTGGGGTTTGCACAGTGGAAGAGGAGGAGGAGGAGGAGGAGTATTATGGGGTCCTTGGTGCTGGCTGAGCTTGCTGGTTTTCTTGCAGACCTTTCATGACCCAACTAGGTAACATCATCGGTGCTCAGTTCAGAGAATGAACGACCCTCGGTTTGAGATCTTTTCATTTCATTTGGATCCAGCACCGAGCGCTGGGCTGGATTCCGTGGGCCTAACAGACCATCTTCTAACTATGATTTCAACTTCCTTGCGGTTAAATTAACCCCGCCCAGGCAGTCACGCCTCCCCATTGGAAGCTGCCTGAGCTTTGTGTCTCAAGTTCTTGCCTTTCAGGATGTTGGGGTGGATCGCGTGGGTGGGTGCAAAGGACAAGGGGATCCATCAGTCACGCCTGAGGGAGGGAATCCCATGTTCTGGTTTTTTTTTAAAAAAAAAACTTTTTTTTTTTAGTATTACGACAAGTGCTCAGTTTTTCTCTGCAGGAGAAAGGGCCTCGCTGAGGAGTTGCATTATTCCTTAATTAATTAACAATATGGCTACGCTCTTAAGCTTGGGTTGGGACTGCCGAACATCCTTCTGGAGAAATAACGAGGAGGAGGCAAGGCGGGTCGGTGGAAGAACGCGGAGCAAAGGCCTATAATTGTGCTAATAAACCGCAGAGCAAAAGATGCAATTAATATGCCATCGGAATAAAAGGCGCGTGCGTACGCTAATAACAGAGGCAAGCCGGGTCTAACGCGGCTTGCTCCGTCCTGGGCTGTAGGATGGCGCGCTGCTGTTTATGCTCTTTTTTTTTTTTCAAATGAGCAGCAGGGAAGAAATTCACACCCACCACGGCGTCGGATCTCGTCTCCAGGCAGAGCTTCAGAGCACTGACGGAGAAAAAGGCCGCTTTTGAGTGGTGGGCCTGGTTGCCCACCAGTCGGTTAGAACAATTAACCAGTGGAACAACCTGCCTCCGGAAGTGGTGAATGCTCCGACACTTGAAGTTTTTAAGAGGAGACTGGACAGCCATTTGTCTGGAATGGTATAGGGCAGGGGTAGGCAACCTCGGCTCTTTTATGACTCGTGGACTTCAACTCCCAGAATTCCTGAGTCAGTTGACTCAGGAATTCTGGGAGTTGAAGTCCACGAGTCATAAAAGAGCCGAGGTTGCCTACCCCTGGTATAGGGTTTCCTGCCTGAGCAGGGGGTTGGACTAGATGACCTCCAAGGTCCCTTCCAACTTTATTATTATTATTATTATAGATCCCCTGTGACGGAGAAGACAAGCAGCTGAGGAAGCCTTCACATCTTGACTGTGTGAGCTTCCTGTTTACAGTTCAGAGGCACGATGGTAAAATGGAGCTTCCATGTCCAAGAGCACTCTACCACTCCAGAGCCAAGAGAGAGAAGGCTGCCTGTGGTTGGCACCCTGGACTCAGAACAGCCAGTAGGTCTATCCTTCCATCTTCCTAAAAGGCTGAGCCATGGTGTTGTTTTTTTTTCACGGTGGCTTATTCTTTCGTCAATTGACCTGGGTTTTTGTTTTCCAAAGGCAGGGCTGCCCCAAAGAGATTGCCGCGCCTTTATTGAACACCTTTCCTGCCATTCACCCCCACCTCACCCAAGACGGTGTGCCCGAGGGTGGCCCAGAACGATCCACCCACTCTCCACTACTGCTCCTATCCTGGACGTGAATCTCTTCTCTCTTTCAAAAGGGATTTTTTTTTCCCCTGGAGGCAAAGAGATGCAAGTTGCTGGGAGAGGCCGTCAACAGGAAAGGGATCAGTTACATTGATTTTTCTCTTTGTGTGTGTGTAAAAAAAAAAAGCCCTGCCTGGAGGACATTGCCATCCTCTGGTGTGATGCAGGCCCACGTGACTGATTTAAAAATAAAACTCTAAGCTGGAAACAGTAACACCCCAGAGGCTTCGAAGTGTATTCTGTGTATTTTCTGATTTTGCAAAAAAAAAAAAGGCAGCCGAGGGGCTGCCAGGCTGGGCCGGCCTTCCAGCGAAGTGGGGTCGGGAAGCCATCAAAAACTCTGCAAAACATAACGCATATATAAATTGTTACATGTTTTGTGCCAGCCATGGCAGTTCCCCAAAAAGGTCATCAGATGGAGCAAAGAGGCTTCTTTGCTCCCCTGCAGCAGCCCCATTGGCGAGAGAGTTTTATGGCTAGGGAGGGGCCGAGACCCCCCATAAATACCTCTGCCCAGGGGCTGCTTCTTTTGTTCTAGCTCTGCTTCTCTTCCTATCTATCTTCTATCTTACAAGCATGGATGCTTCCATGCCATATAACTCTTTTTATATAACCTGCCGATGAATAAAGCTTCATAATGACTGCATCTATGCATTCTGCCTATTTCACTTTGGAAGCACCTTAACGTTCCATCGATCTCTTGTGAAAGCTGCTTCACAAGTTGGTAGCAGAGAGGATGGTTAAAGGGAACGCTTCCAAAGCCTGCAGCTAATGCCTAGATTTGAAACTGAAATGGATGGCCGGAAATCGCAGATTGTGACCAGGAGTCTTCAATCAAGATTAACAGCTCTAGCCCCTGAAGCAAGCCCCGCTCCAGGTGAGAGCACAGATGGCCTCCTTCTGCACGCCACAGAGGGAAGCTTGGAAGTTTTACAGTCCGCCCAAGACTGTCAAGATGCAGCAGAAGCGCTCCGGGCCCAACGCAAGCAACGCGTGGATCAAATGTCTACACCAGAATGCAAGGAACTGCTTCTAAAACTCCTTGAAGTACAGGAGACCCCACAAGCCTCTCCACGAAGGACATCAGTGCAGAAGGACTGTGGATGCCGGGTAAGCCCCCCCTCAGCCACCACGAGGCCCCTCAATATGGCGCCTGCCACCCTGAGTAACCCCGGGACCCCAGGGCTTTCGGCGCGAAATCCCCTGCCTAACTGTGACCTCCAGCTTCCTGGGGCAACAGGAAACAAGATGGCTGCGCCCAGGGAGACCGCATGGCCCGGCACAGGAAGCAAGATGGCAGCCCCCTGTGCGCCCACATTTTCTAACAAAGAAAGGCCTCAACTTAGTCTGGAGGCCCAGCAACCCCTGGCATCCTGCCATAGCAACATGCAAACTCCTGGGCTCTCTCCAGCAGAAACCCTCGTGAGCTATGATGGCTATAAGACTGCTCATTACCCCCCAAGGCCCCCGACCCTCTCTCCGGGGCCCCCAGTCTTCCTTTCGCCCCCGCCCAGGCGCTCTCCTTACTTGGCCTTCGGGGGGGGGTTGGCCCCCTCCTCCAGCATCGGCTTTAGCCATCCCCAAGGTTTTCAGGAACAACGATGGGCTTCTCAAGGCAATCCAGGGCCGGGGAGGCTCCAGGAAGGATTTCCAGAGCATTTTAAAAACCAAGTGCCGGCCGGCAATCTTGGGCTCCGCCCACCCCCTGATCACGTGTTTTCCGGACATGCCCAGTACGGGCTTTTTAACCCAGAAGGGGGGCCATCTGAAAATCAGAGAAATGTACCACCAACGCCCACTAGAGGGGTACCTTTACCATTTTTTTCAATGTCAACCTCCCAAATGCTCCAAGAATGGGATAATACGTTTCTAATTGCCACCCCGTTGAATCCCAACTTTGAAAAATTGAAAATTGGGGGTGAGAACTATCACAGTTGGAATAGAAACTTGCAAGTATGTCTATTAAAGGATGGGATTCTTGAAATGGCCCTGAACCCACCACCTTTCCCGTGGAGCTCACGAGAAGAGTGGCTTCATAGACAGACTTTTTCCATTCTGATGGAGTCCATCGATGATAATATGTTCCCTAGCATTCCAGATGGACTCACAGCTTGCGCAGCCTTGCACTTATTATACAATTTATTCAACAGCAAGAGCATGGGTTCTCTCACCAGACTCACAACTGAGTTTTACAACACAAGACTCAGGTTTGGGGCCAACATGGCAGAACATCTTGGAAAATTAAAATCCCTCAGGGCGCAACTAATGTCCAAAAATTACCGAATACCTGAAGAGAACTTGGTCGCAGTTATTGTGGCTTCCCTGGACAAAAGTTGGAACAATTTTATTATTTCCCTGGAAGGGGGCAGGGATGGACCCATGCCTCTGTCCTACCTCGAGGGCAGACTCATTGACGAAGATAGCAGACGTAGACATACAGGAGAATACAACAGAGTCACCAGCCAGCCAGCCAACACACGACACCGCAACTCAGAGCGGGTTAATGCTCTACTCAAGTGTTTCACCTGTGGCTCTGAGGGGCACCTCAAGAAGGACTGCCCCCATTTTCAACAAGGCCCCAAGCGTGGTCCCAATCAAGGTAGGGGCAAGGGACAAGGAAGGGGCCGTGGCGGGGCCAAAAGTACTAACAGTCTTGTGTCTACCTGTGCCCCCACCACAAGAGCTGATAGCTCCACTGACTTATGGTTGCTGGACTCTGGAGCTTCATCTCACATTACTAATGTGAGTCAAGGTTTTAAAAGGTTAAAGAAAATTAACTCATCTGTCAAGGTGGCCAACGGTGATAAAGCTTTGGTTATTGGGGAGGGCACGGTTTCTCTACCCGGGCTTGGAAAAATTGAAGGTGTCTTACACGCGCCCTCTATTGCCAACAACCTGTTGAGCATTATCAAGTTATGTGACGATGACGGGGTGGAAGTTTTATTTCGCAAAGGGGGAGGTCATGTCACCCGGGACCAGAGGGTCATTGGAAATATAGCCATCATAGATGATTTGCCATATTTCTCCCCCTTAGAAGGGGCCTCACAGACAACCCCAAGGCTGCTTAACGACCGCAAGGGTGAAGCGGTTGCATCCAAGCCCCCACAGCAAGGCAGTGTGGATAAGAAATCCCAACCTCAGCTGTCACCTGAAGCACCGCTCAAGGCTACCAAAGCCAAGAGGGTGTCAGTCGGGAAGCCACTCCACGATAAGTGTGCCCATATTTTGCACCGAAGATTAGGTCATGCAAGCTTCCCTGTGGTTAAAAAGATGGGAGAGTTTGCTGAGGGAGTCCAGCTCAAAGATTGTGAGGTATTCCTGGACTGTGCAATCTGTAAGAAGTCAAAGAGGAAAGCTGCGCCTATCCCAAAAACATCACTGCGTAAGACCCAATTCCCATATCAACTAGTTCATGTTGATTTGGTCGGGCCTTTCACACCATCCCTAGGGAAAAGTCAGTATTTTCTCACTGCAGTTGATGATTTTTCACGGTACGGCCATGTGTATATCCTCACAGAAAAATCTGGAGCCTTTGACGCCATAAAATCACTCTACAACCTTGTAGAGACCCAGTATAAAACCAAGATTGCACAACTGCAGAGCGACCGCGGGGCTGAGTTCATGTCCCGAAAATTCCAGGACTGGGTAAAGCGTAAGGGCATCCGCCATTTTCTTACCGCGCCTTTCACCCCCGCTCAGAATGGTGTGGCAGAGAAAAGAAATGGAGTCCTACAAACTATGATGCGTAGTCTGATTGCAGACGCAGGGGTCGCAGAATCATACTGGGCAGAAGCGGTAAAATATGCCAATTATACCTTAAACCGCACTTGGAGCAGTGTTGTGAACCAGACCCCATATTTCCTAGTTCATGGTAGGAAACCAAATCTTGGACATTTACGTGTTTTTGGGTCCTATGCATGGGTTCACATCCCCAAGCAGCTGCGGAAGAAGGGGAGATCTGTCTCCCAGAGACTAAGGTTCTTGGGCTACGCTCCTGGCTCCAAGGCCTACCGTTTCCTGGGAGAAGGGGGCAAGATTGTGACTTCCCAATCTGCCTCCTTCGAAGAGGACTCCAATTGGGCCCAGATACACTCCAATGATCTGAGCCCATATATCAACCGTCCCAGCAAGGGCACACCAACTACAACATCACCTGAGACGTCCACATACCCTGCCACCGACGAAAGTGTGGAACAAGACGAAGATGTCATCCCACCTGGTTCAGATGGGGAGGATGAGCCGTCCAGTTCCCCAGCAACGCCTCAGAAACCCGCGGAAGAAAAAGGCGGTGAGTGGCAGAAGGTAAGGAGGTCAAAGCGGTCCAACAAAGGCATCCCGCCAAAGAGAATTGACATTGGGCACATCGCATCTGTTAACAGCGTTGTGGTCACCCCAAAATCCTTCTCTGACATCCAGGAGCTGCCCATCGAAGAACAGGAGAAATGGCAGCTCGCGATGGAGAAGGAAATGCAGAGCTTAAAACAACTCAAGGTCTTCACCCCCCAGCAACCTCCAAAGGAGAGGAAAGTCATTGGCACAAGGTGGGTTTACAAGGCAAAACCACTTGCCAATGGCCTCTACCTGTATAAGGCCCGTTTGGTAGCTCAGGGATTCGCCCAACGCTATATGGAAGACTATGGCGAGACATACTCTCCAACTGTCCGGGCAGAGAGCGTCAAGACCGCCCTCGTGACTGCAGCTGCTCTGGGGGAGGAAGTCTTCCAATTCGACATCCAGACGGCTTACCTCCACGCCAAATTGGACCGGCAGATCTACGTGAAGGCCCCTCCTGGCTACCAGCAAGAAGGGGAAAATACATGGTTACTCCACAAAGGGTTATATGGTCTCAAACAGTCAGGGAAACTATGGTATGACTGCCTTAGAAAAAGTTTAGAACGAGTTGGTTTCACTGCATCCCGTGCAGATAAATGTGTTTTCACACGCAACTCAAAGGGTACCACAGAAAGGGTGTTAGTTTATGTGGATGACCTACTATATGTAGGACCTGACAAGGAAGGGTGTGATGAATTTGCCAAGGCCCTGGAAGAAAAGTTCACTTTGAAATCTTTGGGGCGGGTTGACAAGTACTTGGGTGTGCATATTTTGGCCACTAAGGGGGGGTTCGCTCTATCTCAAAAAGAAAAGATAGAGGAATTACTGGCCAAATGCAAAATGGCAGAATCTAATCCTACGCACAGCCCAATGCAAAGCGACTTTTACAACCATACTCACAAGGACGGTCCTGAGTTCACAGATAACACGCTTTACAGATCTGTGATTGGCTCCTTGCTATATATCAGCAATTGGAGCAGGCCTGACATAGCTTTAGCTGTAAATCTATTGTCCAGGCATGTGGAACACCCAAAGGAATTCCACTGGACTGCTGTTAAGAGGGTACTTAGGTACCTCAGGGGCACGACCGATGCCCTCCTTGTGCTGGAACCAGAGAAGGGGGAGACGGCCCAGCTCTCTGCTTACTCAGACGCAGACTGGGCTGGCGACACCAAAAGTAGGCGGAGCACTTCTGGTATACTCATATTGCTAAATGGCTGCCCAATACATTGGCATGTTAGGCAGCAAAAATTTGTTTCTTGCTCCACGGCCGAGGCTGAATATGCCAGCCTGTCAGACACGGCCAATGATTTGACTTGGTTCAATGAGCTGATAACGAGCATCTGGGCAGCTCCTCCTCTGCCCATCCAAATTCTAGAGGACAACACAGCCGCCATTGCAATCTCGGAGGCTTATGCAGTAGGCTCTAGATCTCGCCACATAGACATACGCTATAAAAATGTCAGACAGCTTGTCAAAGAGGGTTTTATACGTGTAGAGCACTGTAACACAGTTGACCAGATAGCTGATCTGTTCACCAAACCTCTTCCCATTGACCGGCACAACCTTCTGTGTAAGCGTTTGTGTTTGGCCTTCTGAATGTTTTTATACATGTCTATGACACCTGCTTGCCCCTCACACACATTCACTGGTCCCTGTCATTGGCTGGCAAGAAGGGGAATTGTTACATGTTTTGTGCCAGCCATGGCAGTTCCCCAAAAAGGTCATCAGATGGAGCAAAGAGGCTTCTTTGCTCCCCTGCAGCAGCCCCATTGGCGAGAGAGTTTTATGGCTAGGGAGGGGCCGAGACCCCCCATAAATACCTCTGCCCAGGGGCTGCTTCTTTTGTTCTAGCTCTGCTTCTCTTCCTATCTATCTTCTATCTTACAAGCATGGATGCTTCCATGCCATATAACTCTTTTTATATAACCTGCCGATGAATAAAGCTTCATAATGACTGCATCTATGCATTCTGCCTATTTCACTTTGGAAGCACCTTAACGTTCCATCGATCTCTTGTGAAAGCTGCTTCACATATATGTACGGTGTACGTGTGTATATGTATTTGTATACATACAAATGTGCGTGATGTATGTGTATAGGTAGGTAGATGCTTTCTTTTGAAAGCAGGCAACAGAACTTCATTTTTAATGTGGGCCAATGCGCTTAGACTAAAAAAAAATGACAATAATGATGATAAGTTGGAAGGGACCTTGGAGGTCATCTAGCCCAACGCCCTGCTCAGGCAGGAAACCCTATACCATTTCAGACAAGTGGCTTATCTATCTTATTTGTGGATGAGCTTGGAAGATGAAGCCTCTGGTTCCGATGACTGACCCAGGTTGGATCCTGCAAACGTTGATGCTTGGGGAACTCTTGGGGTTTTGTTAGAAGCATCATCAAAACGCAATTCGCGGTGGAGATTCGCTGAACAACCGGGGCAAAACAGGTCCCAAAATTGGGCAGGACGGACTTAACAACCACCTGCTTTAGAGGGAGAAATTCCGCTCTGCCCCCTTCTTGGGCCACCACCCAAGGAAGGACCACAGACCACAATGGTGGCCACAATGAAACTGAACATTTAACGTTCCTTTTTTTTTTCTTCCCCTGCCTAGTCTTTGTGCATTGTTCTTCCTGTCTCGCCTCCACCTTGACCAAGTCCTGGAGAATTTGCCCCAAAGGCAGATTCCGCCTACTTGTTATTTGTCATTTATTCCAGCATTTGACCTCAGTGGGTGAAAAAAAAAAGAAAGAAACACAGCATTGCTTTCCTTTTTTCGTTCTTTCTCCTTTCACACGTAGACTGTAGAAGCAAGGCCAACCAACATCCAGGTTTTATCTTTTTCTCCTTGTTCTTTCAGGCCTGTGTTTTAAACCTGATTGGAATGTCTGTATTTTAAATTCCATTCAGGGGTTCTGTGGGTGGGGAGGGGGCCGTAACCCACCCCACCCCACCTCTTGGAAAGGAAAAGAGCCTAATTAATAATAATTATTATTATTATTATTATTATTATTATTATTATTATTATTATTATTATTATTATTATTATTATTTATTTATTTATTTATTTTTGGGACTTATATGCTGCCCTATCTCCCGAAGGACTCAGGGTGGCTAACAACAATAAAAATACAATAATACAAAAGTTTAAAAAAAAAGAATTACGGTAAACTAGCAGCCCCAATAATAAGTTAAAAACATTTTAAAAATCCCCGTCAGTCCAGGTCAGCCTGATGGAAAAGGAATGTTTTAAGGCCGCGGCGAAAGGACCGGAGATCCGGGGCCATCCGGAGCTCAAGGGGAAGTTGGTTCCACAGGGCTGGTGCTCCCACAGAGAATAATAATAATAATAATAATAATAATAATAATAATAATAATAATAATAATAATAATAATATAACAACAACAACCAATCACAACAATAATGATGACAAGGATAATAGTGACAATACTAATACTAATAATCATGATAATGATAATGATAATGGCAATACTACTAATGATAGTGACAATACTACTAATAATCACAATCACAATAATAATAATGATAATGGCACTACTACTACCAATGACGCCCTGAGTCCTTCGGGAAAGGGTGGTATATAAATCTAATAAAATTTAAAATTAATAATAATAGTGACAATACTAATAATATCACAATAATGATAATGACAATCCTACTGATAATAGCAATATAATAATACAATCACAACAATGATGATAGTAGTGACAATACCAATACGAATCACAATCATGATAACGACAACACTGCTGATGATAACAATAGCAATAGTGGTATACTTTTGATTATTTCATTACTCAAGCCCTCTCTCTAGCGAAGAGGCTCCGCCCCGCCTCTCCATCCATCCATCCATCCATCCAGCCGCCTCCTTCTCCTCCTCTCCTGCCCTCCCCCGCTTCCCTGGTGCAGATGGTACGCCCCTCGTCCCCACCCCCTCGCGGCTCTCCCCGTTGGTCCCTCCCTCCCTCGCCTAGCAACCGGTGCGGGAGGAGCGGCGGGCGCCTGCGCCGCCATCTTACTTCGTCGCCGGCGGGGGAGGACGCGGCGGCCGCCGGAGCCAAGGGGGTCTGCTCGCCCGCCCGCCCGCCCGTTCCCTTCCTTCGGCGCGCGGCCGCGGCGGAGAAGCCCCCGAGCCCCGCTCGAGCCGGCGAGATGCGGCTGCTGGCCCCGGCCTGCCTCCTGGCGGCGCTGCTCTGCGCCGGCCTCCGCGCCGCCCGAGGTGAGGCGAAGGTTGGGGGGGGGGACGAGAAGGGTGGGAGGGGTGGGGGGGGTCTGTCACGAGACGCGGCCTCGCCTGAGGGGGGAGGGGGAGGGGCTGGGTGGCAAAGGCGGGGCGGCGAGGGGGGGCCCTGCGCGATGGGGCCGGGGCAGGTGGGCAGAGGAGGCGGCGGGGGTTGCAAGGCTGCAGGTCGTCAGGTCGTGTCTGCCTCCCCGCCCGGCCTGGCAGTCCGAAAGCGCGCGGGATTTGGGGGGAAGGGGGAGAAGGGAGGGGAAAGTGGCCTGGAGGGAGGGAGGGAGGGAGGGATGGGGTGGGGTGGGTAGACAGGTAGGTAGGCAGGTAGGTAGGGAGTGTTCTGCCTGCACAGGATTGCAATCTGAAAGTGATACACCCAGTTGGGTTGGGTTTGCCTAGAGGGAGATAAAGAGAAAAGTGGGATGGAGGGATGGATGGATGGATGGATGGATGGATGGATGGAATGGGTAGATAGGTAGGCAGGTAGGTAGGTAGTGTTCTAAGTGCATAGGATTGCAATCTGAAAGAGATACACCAAACTGGGTTGTATATAGGTAGACACAGATAAAAAGAAAAGTGGGATGGATGGGGTGGGTAGACAGGTAGACATGTAGTGTTCTGCCTGCATAGGATTGCAATCTGAAAGAGATACACCCAGTTGGGTTGGGTTTGCCTAGAGGGAGATAAGGAGAAAAGTGGGATGGATGGAGGGATGGATGGGGTGGGTGTACAGGTAGGCAGGTAGTGTTCTATGTGCATAGGATTGCAATCTGAAAGAGATACACCAAACTGGGTTGTATATAGGTAGACAGAGATAAAAAGAAAAGTGGGATGCATGGATGGGGTGGGTAGACAGGTAGGCAGGTAGTGTTCTATGTGCACAGGATTGCAATCTGAAAGAGATACACCCAGTTGGGTTGGGTTTGCCTAGAGGGAGATAAAGAGAAAAGTGGGATGGAGGGATGGATGGATGGATGGAATGGGTAGACAGGTAGGCAGGTAGTGTTCTATGTGCATAGGATTGCAATCTGAAAGAGATACACCAAACTGGGTTGTATATACGTAGACACAGATAAAAAGAAAAGTGGGATGGATGGGGTGGGTAGACAGGTAGACATGTAGTGTTCTGCCTGCATAGGATTGCAATCTGAAAGAGATACACCCAGTTGGGTTGGGTTTGCCTAGAGGGAGATAAAGAGAAAAGTGGGATGGATGGATGGATGGATGGATGGGGTAAATAGGTAGGTAGGTAGTGTTCTATGTGCATAGGATTGCAATCTGAAAGAGATACACCAAACTGGGTTGTATATACGTAGACAGAGATAAAGAGAAAAGTGGGATGGATGGATGGATGGATGGAATGGGTAAATAGGTAGGTAGGTAGGTAGTGTTCTATGTGCATAGGATTGCAATCTGAAAGAGATACACCAAACTGGGTTGTATATACGTAGACACAGATAAAAAGAAAAGTGGGATGGATGGGGTGGGTAGACAGGTAGACATGTAGTGTTCTGCCTGCATAGGATTGCAATCTGAAAGAGATACACCCAGTTGGGTTGGGTTTGCCTAGAGGGAGATAAAGAGAAAAGTGGGATGGATGGATGGGATGGGAAGATAGGTAGGCAGATAGGCAGTGTTCTATGTGCATAGGATTGAAATCCGAAAGAGATACACCCAGTTGGGTTATATTTACCTAGAGGGAGATAAAAAGTGAGATGGATGGATGGATGGAATCAGTGGGTAAGTAGGTGGGTAGGTAGTTAGGGTTCTCTGCACAGGATTGTAATCTGAAAGAGATACACCCAAGTGTGTAGTATTTATATAGCGGGTGATAAAGAGAAAAGTGAGGTGGATGGATGGGGAGATAAATATGGATGGAGGGATAGTGTTTTCGCTGCATGGGATTGCAGTCTGAAGGAATAACTGCAAGATTGTTCTATCCATATGGTTGCCCTCTGAAGAATTTCACCCAAGTGTGTGATATTTACATGGGTGGGTGGATGGATGGATGGGGTGAGAGAGAGCAATCTCCAGGTTGCGTTCTTTACCCAGGATTGCACTTCTAGGAGAAGATGAGTCTTGCATTTTATCTGCACCATGGGAAAGAGAATACTCAGTGTTGTGTTACAAATGCACAGTGTGGGAGAGGAGGCCTAGTGTTGCGTTGCCTATGCAAAATCTGACAGAGACACAGAGTTGTTACATGCAGGGGATTGTAGTCCGAGACAGATTAAGGATCAGGTCTGTGATATACTGTATACCTAAAGATGGGTTGCAACCTAGAGGGTTGCCGTGGGAAAGAGAAGACGCAATGTTGTATTCTCTGTCCACAGTCAGAGAGAGCAAGTGCAGTGTAGTATTTCATGGGTACTGCCCAAGAGAGGTCAGTTCTTGTGTTACCTACGCACAATCTGAAACAGAAGTCATAGGGATTAGTTAGAGAGAAAGAAAAGGGGCAGCCTTCACAGAATTGTGTTATATGTGCACACGATTGGCATCAGAGGAGGGGCAGTAGTGTTGTGTTAGATGTGCGTGGGGTTGCAGTTCAAAAGAGAAGCCATGAGGCTGTGTAATAGATTCACAACATTGCCCTCCAAGGGAAAGTCACCATTTTGCATCTTGTTGATGCGCAGCCTCGTCTTCACAGATGCAGTGTTGCGTGTGTGTTACGTATACACATGCACACTATTGGAATTTGATTGTTAGAAGCGCCCACATGGAGGTTGCACATAACATTTCGATATAGCCACACTGCAAGGGGAAGATTGAAAAGCTGCTCTTAATAGCTCTGGATAGTTTACAGAGATTATAAGAATCCAGCTAAAACAACAGAAGATGCAACTGGCACAGTCTTAAAAAGGGCTGGTTAAAGAATTGTCCCCAGCGGCAAAATCAGACATGATATTTGTTTAATCATGGTTAGTAATATAACAATACTTTATACGTGCCATAGAATATTTTAATATGCATTCTCATGTAATCATAGTGCACTCTGGATGCAGCAATACAGTAACGCATGATTTAATAACCTCTGAAGGCATTTCATGAAGACAGACAGCAAAAGGAAAGTGAAAAATGTACAGCTCAACTTTTGCCTTCATCTTTATGGTGATATTTTGTGTTTGGTTATACTTACTTGGGACCAAGCCCCATTGAATTCAGGGGCAATTGTGTGCACAATATTCTGTTGCAAGATAATTTTTCCTTCTACCTCATTACCTGCTAATCACTCGTGGGGGCATTTAATTTCTTCATTATTTTCCCTTCTATCTTTTCCAGTCCATAACCCCAACAAAAAGACCATCCTTCCTTCTTTTGTGTAGTTTGCATCCCTCCTCCCCACTTTGTACTGTATGTATGATTCATAACAGACAGGACACACGGAAGGTGACACGCTACATGTCTTCTGTGAAGTGCAGGATGTTTTCCTGAGATTTAGGCATTGTTCATTCCCCTTTGCAAATACGTACACGCGCACGCACGCACGCACACAAAGAGGTACGGTTTGTACATTTCTTGGTGGAATTTCTGATTGCCAACCAGGGACGTCAAATCCTGGGAACTGCATTTTTTCCCCCCTGAAAACCTTTTTGTGGAGAGGTATTGAGGTAGGGAAGGATACGCATTGCAGAAAACCTCTGGGTTTTATTTCATTAGATGTGAAAACCGAAAACAAGGGCCACGTGAGATGGCTTAAATGCTGTATTAGTTGTCTTGTTTCAAAAGGACAGGGCCACTCTCCATTGATTTTTTCCAGCTGGCACAAGGATAGCATAGCCGACTGGATTTTTTGCTTCACAGTTGGGAAGGGCCTTGGCCTCATCTGGGAAGGTGTCAATTTCCTGCTTAATTTTGTTCAGTTTCCTTGCAGAGTTCCAGAGAGCTACTAGCACTTGATAAGGAGAGACAAAACAAACCCTTTTGGCACTTTTAAAAGTAAGCAATAGATGTTGAGTTATCCTCCCTGACAATTCCTGTGCAACACAAGACTTGCCATCCTAAAATTGTGTGTGTTTTAATAGAGAAAACAAGAGTGTCATTTTGTTTCCCCTTTGCCAAAACATATTTCAAGTCTTCCTTTCCCCCTCTCCTTTTTTTTTGAAGCTTGTCCTTCTAAAGGTTATGGATGCAATAAAGGCAGAGGCTAAATTCTGGAACAATACTTGCCTTAGTGTGAGATATTGAGAGGGCAAAAATTGCTGAGGCAAACTTTGAATGACTGAGCAGCCTTTATACCAGAACAGCTTTTTCTAGCGCTATAGGAATAACTTTGATTTATTAAGAAGAAATAACGGGGCCAGAAAAACCTCTTGCTTCCTCCCGGAACGAGCTATAATTTTCTACCTGCAACTGTGGAAGGAATCCTGAATGCAAAAGGGGCTGTTAGATGATGCCTCTCAGCACTTTATCATCTCTGAATTATGGCCTCAGGTAAGCATGAGTGCAGAAGGCAGGTTAATAAGAATTCTTTTTTTAAACGCTTAGCGGTTTTTGCAGATAAATCTCAGAATATACACTGGCCTTCGGCCCACAACTACAGTAATGATTTGCAGTCTCTAGACGCAAGTCTCTGTTGCGAAAAAAAAAAATTTAGATGCAAGATATGAACAGGGATTTAATCACATCCTCCTCCATCTTCTACCAATTCACCGTTCAGTGGCACTCGAATCATTAACGTCCCCCCTATAGATTAGTCTTCTGGATCAACGCATTGATTTTGGGAGCAGCACTTATCCTCAGAAACATTACCTTTGGGATTTTTATTTATTTATTTAGGAACTTGTATGCAGGATGATTCCCCAAGATAGTCAGCTCTTTTTACAAATTATTATTTCCCCCCCCCCCCTGCTCAGGCTATCTCTACTAGAATTGCTGGCTTAAAACTGGCAGCCGGGAGAGAAGATTATATGTTTTAATCTTTTGGGATTAACGAGAGGGGACAGTTGCGTAGCCTCTAGCTTTAACAAAGTTGGGTTTCCTTGTCTGAAAAGCAAGGACTAAGGGTGACGTGATAGCAGCATTCCAGTATTTGAGGGGCTGCCCCAAAGAAGAGGGGGGGCTCAACTTATTTTCCAAAGGAGCAGAACAGAAGACGGAAACTAACCAAGGAGAGAAGCAACCTGGAATTAAGGAGAAACTTCCTGACAGCGAGGAACAATCAACCAGCGGAAATAACTTTGCCTCCAGAAGTTGTGGGTGCTCCATCCCTGGAGGAATTTTAAGAAGAGACTGGCCAGCCATTTTTCCAGAATTTGCAGTGTCTCCTGCTTTTGTAGGGGGTTGGACTAGAAGACCTCCACGGTCCCTTCCAGCGCTATTCTGATTGTTTACTGATGTTCTGAATTTATTTCAGCCTTGTTCCAAAGCATCTATGTTGGGATTCGGCCCCTTCTCGGACTTGCAGGTATTGATGGCAGTTGTCAAATTTGGCCCAGGATGGATCTTAAATTTCCAACAGGGTTTGTTTCCTTTTAAATAGGTGTCCCATCTGATGATGGCCTGCTTTGTAGTAATGAGGCTTCCCCACTTCGCTGCTGTGTTGCAGCCTGCGGTTCTCAACTCAGCAGAAATGCTGCTGGAGGAGACTTGATGGGGCATGAGAAACGTGCCTTTAAAAGGCACGTTCAGAGGAGAAACCTTGAGTGTTTTATAGCAAAGTTAACGCTTAACACTGCTGTCCTGAGGCTTGCAGAAAACTACTGCCTTTTCTATAGCTTTGCAAAAAGAAAGAAAGAGAAAGAAAGAAAGAAAATGAATACTTATATCTGTCTAGGAGGGTGATTTGCAGTGCAGGGGGATGAGAAGCAAAGATTTCTGAACTATCATTGTTCATTTGTTGTTGTTTTTATTTGCCATAAGAGACTAAGGGAACAAGCCCTAGTAGTCTCAAGAGAATATCCCTATTTTTGTGATGACATTCATTCACCTGGCTCTTAATTTATAACTTACGTATTAATCTTTTTTTTTTCTTCCTTAAAAGCTTTTGTGCTTCAGGAAAGACGTTTTTGCCATATACCTTCTTCTCTGATATCTGAGAAATACACCTGAAATTAAATACTTTAAAGAGGGGGTTGGGGGTTTTTTTCCCCACCAAATTTCAACACTCAAGAGAATGCGGAAGTGGACAATTAAATAGTAATTAAGACTAAGTGTCTGTTGCTCGCCAGTTAAATATAACAGATGAAGTTCGGCATTTTAGCTGTTCTTCATTCCAGGTTGAATAGGTTTTCCTTTTTCATTTCTTTTTTTCCGGCTTGTTAAAAGTTTTAAGAGGTTATAAACGGCAGCAATAACTGCCAAGTGGATTCTGAGCGACTTATAAAGTTCCCGGGCTCCTGAACCTAAAGCAGCAGCGAAAAGTTGTAACTCTAGGAAATGGTCCTAAGTCGCTTTTTCCAGTGCCGTGGTAACTTTGAACCGTCGCTAAATGAACGGTTGGGAGTTGAGGGCTACCTGCATTGATAAACCAGTCCCTGGGAGTGAAATAACATTCCTTTGCCCGATGCACTTGACCTCTGGGTGCAATTTCCCTTTTCACCTAATCAATACGGTCTCTCTCTCTCTCTCTCTCTCTCTCTCTCTCTCTCTCTCTCTCTCTCTCTCTCTCCCCTCTCTCTCTCTCTCTCTCTCTCTCTCTCTCTCTCTCTCTCTCTCTCCTGCACTAGCCTTTTTTTAGATAAAGCCTTATGCTATTTTCAGCGCTCCAGGAGCCAGCTTGAAGGTTGCCACCCCTCCAAAGGCTGCATTAAATCTTAAATTACAAAACCTGTTGGTGGGATAAAAGACATTTATTTTTTTAAAAAAAACCCCTAATCTTTCAATTTATTCCGGCAAACAGAATCTGCAGACTTTCAGCTGGGACATTATATTATTTGTCCTTCGTGAAGAGAACGGGTCTCATTTAATATAACCTTCTTTGTGCCTACGGAGTGAGGTGATTCATCTTTTTTTAAAGACTCGCGGGCACCTGTTTAATAGAAGGGACCTGGAGCACACCAAGCCTATCCAGTCTTGCGGGGTGGGCATTCCCACAAATAACCTAACCCCCAAAGAGCTCTTTAGGTGACAGCCAACGCCTTGAATAGCGCCCAGAAGCCCATTTGCAACTGGACTAGCCGCAGCTTCTGTGGAGTCTCCAAGGGCAGTCCCACGTAGGGGACGGTCATCCAGAGGAGAGTCGATGAAGGGGGCGGGGGACAATGAGATGGGCCCCCTAGTCTGGATTTTGCTTCCCGGAGTAATATCTTGAATCACAGACGCAGGATTAAATAAATGAAAATGTCAACCGTCCCACGCGGTCGTCGAGCGCGGTTTGATTTTTGCCAAGAGTGAAAAGCTTAAACGGTTGCAGATGCTGAGGTTTTTCCCACACAAAACAACAGGAAAGTCACCATCCCTGGTGACCTGCCAGTGTCCAGTCAGGTGCTTGCATATTTTTTAGGAAAACAGGTGCTGAGTTCCCAGCCCTGCATCTCCTTACCTTCACCTGGGCTGGCTGTAGCTTCTCACTGGGCTCAGCTGAGCTTCCATCCTCCCCGTTTCTTCCTGTTTACATTCCACTTTTTCCATCTCCCCTCCACCGCCCACACTAATGTCAGGCTGTCGACTCATGAAGCTTGGCTAGGTGAGATGCAGCCACGGCAGGAAGCGTTTGGGATGGGGGCCCGTTGTACTCCGTCTCTGATTAATCTCCTTCTGTTCCTTGATTTTTACAGTTAACAAGCACAAGCCGTGGATTGAGAGCACTTACCATGGCATTGTTACCGAAAACGACAACACGGTGCTCCTGGACCCGCCCTTGATAGCGTTGGATAAAGATTCGCCGCTTCGCTTTGCAGGTAAGGGGGTTGCATTCGTTGAATTAGGCTAACCGCGTTTGGTAAGAGGCCTTCCTTCAAAGCCAAGGTTCCTGTGACGTAGAAAAGTATGCATAGTTATTCCATCATAGACCCACTGTATGTATGGGAGAAAGGCAAAATGGTCATGAGATGGTGGAATGATGCCGGAAATACATTTGAGAAACGATTGCCAGAATATTCACTTTGAATACAGTTCACGTGTGAATATTTGGCCTGTGTGTTTTCGAATAGTGTGAAACTCAACCCGGGGATGTATCCACTGGGGTCGTGGAATCAAGAAAGGCTGGTGTGTGTGGTTGTGTGTGTCCAGTTGCAACTAGCCCTGACTTATCTTCCACAGCTCCATTGTGTGAGGGGCTGGTGGCAATCCGCTGTAAAACGAACTCGAATCAATAAAGGAACGATAAAGCCTCTTGGCTTCATTTGACATAAGGCGATTACATGCAGGAGAGCATGTGGCATTCATAACTGTGAACGCAAGCTATCAATTGGAGATTTGTCAGCATCAGCCTTTTGTTAAGGAAAATCTTTGGCCACCTTCAGCCTGGTTTTCCAGCCTGACGTGCCCAAAAGCCAGAGAACCACCTGCCCATTACTGGATTTCCATTTTGATCAGCCAAGCCAATTCCTGGCTTGGCTGCAAACCGCAGATCAAGTTCTCTATCCTGTACCCTCTCGCCTTTTTTTTTTTTAACGCAGCATGCTTTCCTAGCCTGGCCTCTTTCTCCCTCCCAAGTTATTGGGCTGGTTAGGGACTGCAAGTTCTCAAGAACAAAGCCGCTTTGGATCTTGTGGCAGTGTTAAATGGCCGAATTCACACGTCTGAAAAAGGAAGGGGCTATTCTCAGCAGAAGAATGCCTGCAGACCATTCCCCGTGAAGAAGGATGAGATGTTTGAATAGAGCAGAGGTCTTCAAACTTGGCCCTTTGATGACTTGTGGACTTCAACTCCCAGAATTCCTCAGCCAGGCATGTTAGTTTAGTTATTGTTAGTGTTGGTTTCCTCTTGAATGTGGATTTCCCATCAGGGCAAAGGCTGGCTGGCCTTTGGGAAAATGGTGTCTCCCAAGGCCTTGGGAGAAGGCCTTACTCACGCTTTCCAACAGATCTAAGGCTGAGCTCAACCCAAATTTGGGAATGAAGCTGCTTTGGCAACCTGCGGCGATAAGAAACGTCAAGCCAGCAAGGCAGGGAAGCTTTGCAAATCAAAGTTTTTGATGCTGCTAATTTTCAAAAGAGACGGAACGCTGCTGGCGGCCTTGTTTGAAGGCACATCTCGAGACGGCCTTCCAAAGCTAAACAGATTCGTGCTTGATGGTTGCCAGGGTAGGATATGACTTAAGAATCTTTTCCAGGGCACCTGGAGCTCTCTGGAAGAAAATTACAGAACACAGATTAGGATATTATAACTGAGAAAAGCAGAATAAATGTAGTGCACCCTGTGAGGAAGGCTGTTACTTAAACACCCTTTGCCAGAGACTGATTTTCAGACCTGTTTTTCAATCTGCCCGAAACGGAGCCAAGGGCTAAATGCAAAGAGCTGTTCTCTTTTCGTGGCGCCGGGAAGATTTAGATAAGGCATTAGCGGCAGGCCTCTTGACGTATGGTAAATTGCTTTGAAACCTCTCCTTAATTTCAGACGTTTGGGGGTTGTTTTTTTTTTTTTTTTTTGAGGTTCCCCTAGAATATAAAGGGACGCAGTGGCTCAGTGGATTAGGACGCTGAGCTTGTCCGATCAGAAGGTCGGCAGTTTGGCGGGTCGAATCCGAGCGCCGCGTAACAGAGTGAGCGCCTGTTACTCGTCCCAGCTTCTGCCAACCTAGCAGTTCGAAAGCACGTAAAAAGTGCAAGTAGAAAAACAGGGACTGCTATGGTGGGAAGGGAACAGCGTTCCGTGCACCTTTGGCGTCCAGGTCATGCCGGCCACCTGACCACGGAGACGTCCTCCGGACAAGCGCTGGCTCTTCGGCTTTGAAATGGAGATGAGCACCGGCCCCTAGAGTTGGAAACGACTAGCACGCATGTGCTGGGGGACCTTTACCTTACTGGAATAGTACATTAGAGGAGAGTGTTCCGTTCCTCAGCCGTTTGTGTCTGGACAGGCTCAAGGGCAGAAGAGTTGCCATCGTGGCTTGCAAACTCCGCTTTGAAGGCCTGTTCCTTCTCTCCCTGGCAGATTAAGCACTCGCAAAGCAGGTCAAAAGCATTCTGCAAAGAGGGGGACGAAGGGGAGGCTTCGTTGAGAAGCAGAGATGTGAAAAGCTGAAGAGGCTCCAACCTGCCTCTCTTGGGTAGCCCTTTTTAAGCCGGTGGGACATTGCCACGCTCTGGTTTTCCTAATCCCGACAGCCGGGGGTAAAACGTAAGAGTCTTTATCCATTTTCCACGAGAGACCTTCAAGCAAGGCACCGTAGCATAGCATCGCTCCCCTCGAGGCGACTCGAGCACTTCATGGCAGTGAACAAGGAAGTCCAGTTGCCTCTTGGGAAAAGCTCCTTCGGGACAACCGGGAGCCAGACGACGGAGAACCTCCATACAGCCATCTGAAATCGGTCAGGGGCGGGATCAGCTGCTGTCGAAGCAATTCCCGCTCGGGTGGGCTGGGGGGCTCGTGGCCCAGCTTAGATTTGAAGGCTGTTCCATTGAGGAGCGTCTGGATTGGCAGGGACTGTCCCAAGAGGGTCAAGGATTACAAAAATTAAATAAATAATCTGAACTTGAGATAAAACCCCGGGCTGGCAGCAGGCCGAGCTGCTTAGACATTCTGCGAAGCGTGGGAACAGCACGGCCAAACGGGCGGGAGAGGGCCGAGTGGCATCCGAGACCCACCCACCCCAAATTGGCTTTTATTGCGCTGTTTGGAAATGAGATTGGAACTCGCTGCAGCCGTCTTAAATCGCTGCAAGGTGACCTCTTTTCCAAAGCGTGCCTGGGGCCTGGTTTCTGGGCTTGAAGAAAAAAAAAAAAGTGGAAATTGAATATATGGGGGCCTGGCAATTCTGATGCGTTTATGCTTGAGCGCAGCGTTTAAATTTGGGGGTGTGTGTTTTTTTTAATTATTATTTTGTTTCGAAGTTTTCAATCTAATGTCTGCGTGTTTGACCTTTTTCTCATTTCCTCTTTTCAGTCTTCCCTGGAGATTTGGGTTATCTTTTCTCCTCTTTAGAGAGTTTTGAGCTGACCCCTCAGCAAGGAAGGTGATGAAGAGCTCTTTGTACCCCGTTTTTTTATATTATTATTATCATCAATATTAACCCACTAACTTTTGCTACGAAATTGGGGAGGCGGGGAAATGGGCACTTAAAACAGAAGATCCTGTCATGCTTTTCGGCCCTGAGTTTATCCACCCACTTTCTCTTCTCCCTCCTGGCCTCCGCTTCTCCTACCTGACCTTTTTCCTTGGCTTCCCCAATCCCCTCTTTTTTTTAAAAAAATAAATCAATAGAAAAATGTCGTTTTTATTAATCCTTGGCTGGAAATATCAGTAAATCAGATCATCCATTGGAGAGGTAGGCGGCGGCGGCGGTTTGAAACACAGCCTTTTTCACACACACACACACCGAGCCTCTTCTCAACGGCAGCGGTGTTTTTCCAAGGGACACGTGTTATTTCCGCTGAAGTTGACGAGGTGGCATGCCCCGTACAAGACCTGCAACCGAACTGGCAATGCAGTCATCTTAACTGCAGTTAGGAAAGAGAGAACTCCGTCCGCCGGGCATTTTGAAAATTCCTAGCTTTTGTAAATTCCGCCTCTTGCCTTCTCCCCCGTTCCCGAATTCCACCCTCCGGGTCCTCTGCTGCCGAATTGGTCAGTGGATTAAATTGATAGTTCCAACCGAGCGTGGCTTTGCAGAGAATATTGCCAACTCTTGTCCCCTTGACCTTCAGGCACCGAGACGGAAGTTTGAGTCAGGATGAGTCCCGGCTCATCTTTTCCCCCTGGGGAGCCGATAGCAACGCCTCTAGCCGGAAGACGTAAAACTGGGATGGGTTGTGCGAATGCATCCGTCTGCCAGCTGCAGTTTCCTGGCGCACACAACACGCTTGTTTTTAGCGGGATAGGTGGACGCCACCCGCGACTGTGTGCGTCTCTCCCCAAAAGCCCTCCGTCCGTCCTGGCGGATTTTCCAGTCTGCCCAGCTAAGATCCAGAGAGAAACGATAAAAGGAAAAAAAAAAAAGCAGGGAGAGAGTTATTACTGCATCGGTGCTATTGAAATGGATGCCTGAAAAATTGGTATTTCTGCATTCCTCCTCTGGTAGTTCCTTTTGGGTCCCTGATTACTTCTGCTGTTCTTCTTTCTTTCTTTTTTTAATATACATATATATATATATATATATATATATGTATATATACTGCTCAAAAAAATAAAGGGAACACTTAAACAACACAATGTACTGTATTTAATAGTAGGATGTGTTATTTTCTGTTTCCTTTATTTTTTTTAGATATATTATATATATATCAGATACATTGCACAGGAAGACGAAACCCCCCCCCCCCAAAAAAATCACTTGGCAGCATTTTGATGAGCGACAGTGCTGAATCTTCTGCATCCATTTGAAACTCTCCCCTCCACCACCCCCCACCTCACTCCCCCCCTTCCTGATTTGATAACGAGTGTTTTTTTTAACTTCTCTGAGGAAGCCCAGTCCCGGTGGCTTTGACCATTTATGCTTCCGGCCTCTCTGCTTCTGTTTTGGGGAACCCGGCGTCTTTGCCATAGTCTAGAGTTTCTCAAGCGCTCCTGTGGAAATGCCTGCCTTCTCTTTTTTTCGACCACCTCCTGCATGGATGAATGCAAAGGGAATTAATTGCTTGGCAATCCAGATGTCTGCCTGCGTCGTCTTCTTTTTCTCCCCCCCAAATACGGACTAAAAAAGTTCCCAGGAACGGCCCAAACACGAGTTCCTTTTTGCTTTGTCCCCCCCCCCAAACCCACCCCCCTCACAAAAACCCTGGCTGCTAACTGTTGAGTGACACCTGTTCCAAATTCACACCTCTGTGTGTGTGTGTGTGTCTCCTCGTGCACGCATCCCCGTTCGAGATCCGTCTTCCTTGTCCCAGCTGCCCAAAAGGGACTATCCGAGCTGCCCCCTTGGCCTCTCCTAGGTGAGATTTGCGGATTTAAAGTTCACGGCCAAAATGTCCCTTTTGAAGCGGTGGTGGTGGATAAATCCACCGGAGAAGGGCTGATCCGAATCCCAAAGAAAAACTGGACTGCGAACTGCAGAAGGAATATACGTTCACCATTCAGGCCTACGATTGTGGAACAGGACCGGATCGGGCCAATATGAAGAAGTCACACAAGTAAGCGATGGACGGGTGGGTGGGTGGAGAGGGAGGGAGGAAGTCATTGAAAATGAGCTTTGCGTTCCCCAAACTGATCTGGTTTCTGCTTTTTTTAAAAAAAAAAAAAATCCCGGTGGGAGATGGGTCTATGGTTCGTGCCCGAAAGCCAACAACAGCGACGGAAGAGAGCGTGCCTCCCGGTTGCGTCTCGGCACGCGGGGTTCCAAGTCGGAAAGGGTCATTTACTGTAAGCGTGGGTCAGGTTTCCTCCTTGCAGCGTTTGCTTGGTGCTCAGAATATCCACTTTGGAGGAAGTAATCAGCTGCTTTGAGATCCTGGTTTGTAAAAGGGAACAGAATACTTGAAACCCCCCCCCCCAAGTAACTGATGGAGGTCAACAGCTCTGACCGATGTGCAGGTTGCTTCCTTGCAGGATTTATGGGGACAGAAGCAATCTTGTTTTAAGGATTTGCACATTAACCTTTGGAGTGTTTTCCATCTGCATCTCTCTCTCCCCCTCCCTCTTTCCCTCCCCCCCCCTTCTTGTCCTGGAGTGGGGGGAAAAAAAACTTGTCTGCATTATGCTTTATAGTACAGTTCCTCTGATGACATGCGTTCCTTTGGCTTTTGCTGATCCAGAGTGATCTTAACAAATCCCAAGTCTTTTCGGTAGGACAGAGAAAGCTGATCCAAGCGTCTTTTTCAGAAGGGTTCAAGAAATCCGAAAGATATGATGGATTTTTTAGACTTTTTGTTAGAAGGTTGCTTAGTCTGCTGAAAGGGCAGAAAGCAAGATGGATCTGCAGCTAGTCAGGATAAACAAGGATACATCTCTTTCTCCCGCCCCCAATTAGGTTTAATTTCTCATACATGGGCATCCCTTGATGCTTTCTAAACAGATCTTAGGTTTTGCTAATGGAACTTCAGAGGCAAAAGGGAGAAAGAATCTTGAATATCTCTGGTCTGATTTTTCCCTAATAGGAGGTGACTCTTAAGGTAGCAAGTTGTTATAGCTCCCTGCCGTTCCCCTGCTTTGACCTTTTAAAATTATTGCCCAGGAGAAATGTAGGGGGGAGATGGCGCTGTAATAAAAGCTGTCTGCTCCAGCTAATGGAGCCCTCGCCCTTTCTTTCTTTAACTGCCGTAATTGATGGCTTATAATAAGGCCTGCTGCTCATAGCTGAAAAATCAAAAATTCGGAGCTGTGACTACAACACGATGAGAAGCTGAGCAGCGAAAGTAGCTTTTGTATCTGGCGAGGAAGGAACTCCCAAGGCCGTTCATCTGCACCCAGCAAAGCTAGCCAGCCTCCTTCCCCACTGGCTAGCCGTGTCCAGGGAATCCTGGGAGTCGAAATCCATACATCTCAAAATGGACAGGGCTGAGAGACACTGCTGTCCGTCAGCCGTGGCTGCTGGGTCTCCCACTCCCCAGCTCCGCCTTAAGGTAGCCTAGACTCCAAGGGATCGTCTCTTTTTCATCGTCGTAACGTCCGGTGGTAGCCAGCACCCTTTGGTCAAATGTAGAGTGCAACCCCAAAGTAGACCCAAATGTAAAGTAGAGTTAACTCTGGAGAGTCAGCGGATGAAAGACCCAACGGGAAACTGCAGCACACGGCTGGCTCATGTCTAAGGGATTGTCCACTAGAGCCAGGTACCAGGGGTAAAGCAACCTCGGCTCTTTTATGACTCGTGGACTTCAACTCCCAGAATTCCTGAGTCAGCTGTGCTGACTCAGGAATTCTGGGAGTTGAAGTCCACGAGTCATAAAAGAGCCGAGGTTGCCTACCCTTTGCCTCTACTATACCTGTGCTTTTGGTTTCGCTTCTCATCCAAGAAGCTTCTTCAGCTCTGACTGGATGGTGGGGCGTGAAAGGATCGATATTCCTTGCAGCCAGCTGGTCACTTGCATTTTTTTTTAGAGAGCCGTTGAGGCCACTTGGAGGCTTATCTGTATCCTCAAGGTGCCAATTGTAGTCTGGCTCTCTCTTCCCAGAGCCACCGTGCACATCCAGGTGAACGATGTCAACGAGTACGCGCCAGTCTTCAAAGAGAAGTCCTACAAGGCCACGGCAATCGAGGGGAAGCGGTACGACAACATCCTGAAGGTGGAGGCGGTGGATGCCGACTGTTCCCCACAGTTCAGCCAGATCTGCAGTTACGAGATTGTCACTCCAGAGGTTCCCTTTGCCATCGACAAGGACGGTAAGGCAGACGGCTGGCTGGCTGGCAACAGGGGCCATTTTGGATAGCGGCCCCAATCCCAGCTCCCTGTCATGCAGGGATGCCCGTCCTCTATATTTGCGACCGGCCCGCTCTGGGTTTTTTTGAACCTGGGTCTCCTGCCTTTGCCAGGTTACATTAAGAACACGGAGAAGCTGAGTTTCAGCAAGGAGCACCAGTACAAACTCACCGTCACGGCCTACGACTGCGGGAAGAAGAGGGCTGCCGAGGACGTGCTGGTGAAGATCAGCATTAAACCCACCTGCAAACCAGGCTGGCAGGGTGAGTCTTGTTACACACACACACACACACACACACACACACACACACACTCCTTGCTTGAAGCTTCAAGCACCAAAAAGGCTGCTGGCTGCAACCTCTCTGTTGTTGGTTTCAGGCTGGAGCAAAAGGATGGAATACGAACCCGGGACAGGGGCGCTTTCTCTCTTCCCCAACATCCACCTGGAGACCTGCGACGAGGCCGTCACCTCCGTCCAGGCCACCGTCGAGCTGGAGACCAATCACATCGGGAAAGGCTGCGACCGAGACACCTACTCGGAGAAGTCCCTCCACAGACTCTGCGGTAAGCAGAAAGATCCCAGGCTTCTTGTGTGTGTTTGTGTGTGTGTGTGTGAGGCTAGGTGAGCATCTCTCGGCTGCGGCAGGGATGTTGAAAAGAGGCACAGAGGCCTTTCCCTCCGTGGGGGCCTAATGTCCCCCCCCCTTGCCCAGACCAGATAAACGAAGATGCCAGGTAAGATAAGATGCCAGATTTTCTCAGCAAGGAGCAGAAAACTGCACGTGGCAATCGCGAGAATCAGCAATTCCCCGCTAACAAGCAGATCCGCATCTTTCCTTGGAGGCGAAAACCGGCCCGCTTTTTTTAAAATTCTGTCTTAATGTCGGCCTTGCAGGGGCTTCCTCGGACACGGCAGAGCTGCTCCCTTCCCCCAGCAGCACGGCCAACTGGACCATCAGCCTCCCGACCGACAACGGCCACGAGAGCGACCAGGTCTTCGAGTTCAACGGCACTCAAGCCGTCAAGGTGCCGGACAACGTGGTCAGCATCAGCATGAAAGAGCCGTTCGTCATTTCCGTCTGGATGAGGCACGGCCCCGGGGCCAAGGAGAAGGAGACCATCCTCTGCAATTCGGACAAGACAGGTGAAAGGAGCGGAAGGGCGCCTGCCTGGCTCGTGATCCCCGCGCCTGGCCACCTTCGGCCTCTGCCATAGGACGGCGGTGACGTCACAAAAAGACTGCACCACCAACATCTGCTGGAGAGCAGTAGACTAAGATATCATTGCCTCTCCATAGCAACCCGGCTGCGGGCGTGGCATTTCAGCCTGTCTGGGTTTTGTGCTGGTTCGTGAGAGACAGTTTCCTTCTCCCTAGCGCAGAGCCGCCCACCCCCCTCCAACCCCTTGGGCACCAGGCACCGGTTCCGTGGAGAGAGGTTTTTCCGCGTGGTTTTGTGTGCTGCCTGCATCCCACGGATAGGGGCTTTGCTTGTTTGTGCGGACCGGTTGCTGGCGTGCCGCAGCCCGGTACCGGTCCACAGACCAGGGGTTGGGGACCCCTGCCCTAGCAGTCATCAACAAGATGATTATTCGGTCTATTTGGAAACACAACAGAGCAAATTTGATTTCTCCCCCCCCCTCCCAAGAGAGAACCCTTCGCTCTCCCGTCCCATATCCCCCCCCCCCCCCCCCCCCGTCTCTCCACCCTTGTCTAGTATTCTCTGAGCAGGTTCAATGTCTGGGCACCGCAAGCAGTCATTTCTAAAGTGGGCGCGATTCCAGGAGGAGTGTAATTGCTTGGGTTTCGCAGTGGAGGAAAGAAAAGAGGGTGCTTTGTCACTTGGAGACCAGCCTGACTTTGCAAAAGGCGCTCGCTCGCTCTCTCTCTCTCTCTCTCTCTCTCTCTCTCTCTCTCTCTCTCTCTCTCTCTCTCTCTCTCTCTCTCATTGGCTCCAAATGAATTTAATTAGGGAAGGGTCCAGAAAGAGTGACAAAATGTATTTATTCTGAGCGAATCCAGGGAAGCGGCTCTAGAAAGGGAACTGTAAGCTTCGTCTCAGGCCATATCAAGTGTTCTCTGTCACTTAACAAGAGGGGGATATCTGGGGAGGCTGGAAAGAATTACTTGAGAAAGGGAAGCTTGGAAACTGATCATTATTAGAAACATATGCTGACTTATTTACAATCCTGTGAAGGTCTCCCTTCCGTGGTGCTGCCAATCCCCACCATGCATTTTGACTTCTGGCTCTTAAAACTCTCCCTTCCTGGAGGCCTCCAAGCCTTCTGCGCCCATGGTTAGCGTTTATTGGACATTAATAGGCCAATTATGGGCCTGGAGTTAACATTTTTAAGTCCTCGTTTCCGGGTGTCAGGAAAAAAGAGGGCACTGGGCTTGCACATACTATGCTACTTAGCTGTGGTTTATTGGCTCGGCTTGAGTTGGCCTGGTTCCCACCGAACCAGGGGGGAAAGTTCTCCTCCTGTTATTAGCTCAAAGCTGGGACTCTTCCAGATGTTGTGGGCTTCCCCCAGCTGCAGCCAGGGAGGGCGGATGATGGCAGTTGCAGTGACCAGCACTGGAAGGGACCCATGACTTTTTAAGAGCATCGGATGCTCCGTGCGCCGGAGATCGGAGGCTAATTCTGACCTTCTTGTGCAGACATGAGCCGTCACCGTTATTCCCTCTACGTGCACAATTGCCGGTTGGTCTTCCTCTTCCGCCAGGATCCCTCCGAGGGGCAGAGTTACAAGCCGGCCGAATTCCACTGGAGGCTGAATCAGGTGGGCCCCCAAAATACTTCAGCCACCCTAGCTCAGTTCCCCTCCGTTGATTTGCAAAATGGGTGGCCTAAAGCAGAGGCCCCCAACTTTCTGGGCACCAGGGACCCGTTCTGTGGAGAGAGGTTTTTTCCCCCGCGAACTGGAGGGGTGCGTGGTTTTGTGTGCTGCCGGCATCCCACGGATGGGGCTTCTCTTGTGTGCGCGGACCGCTTTCTCGCATGTCGCGGCCTGGTGCTGGTGCACGGACCGGAGGTTGGGGACCCCTGGCCTAAAGGGGCTGTAAGTTAGGCCCCTTGGTTCATCTAGTTGAGTGGTAGGCAACCTTGGCTCTTTTATGACTCGTGGACCTCCACTCCCAATTTCCTGAGCCAGCCACGCTGAGGGAAGAGGGAGAGCTGAGCCAAGCTGGCTCAGGAATTCTGGGAGTGGAAGTCCACGAGTCATAAAAAGAGCCAAGGTTGCCTACCCCTGCTCTAGTTGGTGGCCCACAACCAAGGCTTCAAGCCGATCCTCCCCGGGGGTGCCCGATCTTGAATTACTATCCATCTGCATTAGATTATGACCTTCACTGGCCCCATCAAACCCAGATGACAACCTCATTAAAACCTCCCTGACAGATAACTGATCTGCTTTCCCTTGGATCACCTCCAGCAAAGGATCCTTGTTTGGTGTCTCCACTGACCCTGTTTCCTTTTAACCTCTAGTTCAAGCTACGAATCTTTCGCAGGCAGAGCTAGGATCGGCTCCTGTCCTTCGGGAATAGCAAAAGACAGGTTGGCCTTCCTTCCACTATTTCTAAAGCCTTGGCTCCTCTTCCAGGTTTGCGATCAGGAATGGCACCACTACATCCTCAATGTAGAGATTCCGGTGGCCACGCTCTACGTCGACGGCGTTTCCTTTGATCCCTTCCCGGTGACCGAGGATTATCCCCTTCACCCCTCCAGGATAGAGTCCCAGCTAGTGGTTGGAGCTTGCTGGCAAGGTAAGCCACCTTCGAGAGTTTTATCCGGATGGCTTGTGGGTGGGCCAGACTCCCGTTTGGGGGTTAAATGACCTTCAACTCACCCAATCGGAAGCGATGGGCCGACCGAAACAAAGAAAAGTTCGAAAGAGTAGCTGGGATTTAATAAAGACAATCAGATCACACAGCTACCCACTCTCCGAGTTGCCTTTCGCCAGAAGCCCTTCGTCGGTTGTCATCTTGAAAGCTGTTGGCGAAGGAACAACGTAGGGCGAAGGACTGGGTTAGGAGCTCAAGGAGATCCAAAACCCAAAGGTTTTTGAGAAGGCTCTCGCCGGCTCTTCCTTTACCCGCCATAGGTTGTGTGCGTGGGGTTGATTGGGATGTTCGCCAGGGTAATTGAACTGAAGTGCGGCATGTGATGGCGGTTTGTTAGGGAGGGGCCCTAAAAATGCAGCAGCCAATAGCTTAGCTAGCATTTAAAGCAGGTTCAAACAGCCTTTCGCCAGGGACCGCGTAAGGACTTCAGCCGTAGCGTCGAACTTGATGGCTGAAGGCTTTTTTTCCCCTCATCGGCATCCTCCGAAAACGGGTGCTCAGATTAGTCTTTTAAGAAGGCAACATTTTTGCACTGCAAAATCGGATCCAAATTCACCTGTGGGGTTTCAGCCCCCTTTTGGCTTTCCCTTCAGAATTATTCGATCAGGCGCTGGAGAGTCCCTCCGCAAGGTCATTGCAAACTTTTGCTTAGCTGTTTTTTATTTTGTTTTATTTAGAAAATTTATACAGCTGCCTCCTCGCCCACGGCCACTCTTAGGCAGCTCAACAAGCAATAAAAACACAAGATAGACGATGTATAAAACTAATAAAAAAAAATAACGACCTCCCGCCCACTGGCGATGGCACGCGATTAAATAAGCCATTGGATGCACTTTGCACTCTGGGTTCCTCAGCCCTGCTGGCAAAAACCAAGTCTTCGGGCCCTTCCGAAAGACTGTCAAAGTGGGGGCCAGTCTAATGTCTGCACGGATGATGTTCCAAAGGAAGGGAGCCACCACAGACAAGGCTCTTCTTCTGGGTCCCTCCACCTTGGGCCGAACTGCGACAGGTGAATTATCCAGGCCCTACCTAATCCGTCCGCTCCTGTTTTTTTTTTTTTCTTCTTCTTCTTTTTTTCTTCTCCTCCCTGATTCTTGCTTCTCCGCAGAGTATACGGGAAATGAGAATGAGACCGACAATGCAACAGAGAATCCTGCAGGTTGCTGGCAGTCTTTTAATTATTATTTTTTTAATGCTTTCGTCTCCCAAGGCACGCTGTGGCGTCATCACACGTTAGCATGACCGGCCAGCATTGCATTACTTAATGACCATGGGAGGGACACATAATCACCTTGTCGAGCTTTTTTTTCCCCTTCTTTGCATTGCACTTTTTGTGCGTTTGTGTGTGTGTGTGTGTATATATATATACATTCATTCATTCATTCATTCATTCATTTCCTCTTTTGTTTCTCCTCCCCTCTCCTCTTTTAGCAATAACCCCTCATCGCGCATTTTCATACGCAGGTCGATAAGCCATGAAATGAACTAGGTTGAGAAGTCTCCTTGGCCTAGCCCGGGGGGGGGGGTGTCTTCAAACTTGGCCCTTTGATGACTTGTGGACTTCAACTCCCAGAATTCCTCAGCCAGGCTGAGGAATTCTGGGAGTTGAAGTCCACAGGTCATCAAAGGGCCAAGTTTGAAGACCCCTGGCCTAGTGGTGGGGGGGTACTGCAGGGCGGGACCTGTCATGGACTCTTCTCATTGGCCCATAGTTCCTCAGAATTAAAACAGCCAACCGAAAGCAAGTGTCTCTGTGATTCCACTTCCTGATCCACAAGGGATCCTCTGCCACGGAAAGCTCGCTAGCCCATCCCAATCTCTTGGTCACAGGCTCATACTTGGGGAGGCCCAGGGAAAGCCGATCCTAAGGCGGACGCCCCCCCACCCCAGAAAGCTTCCTTGGAGAGAAAAAAAGCAGGAGTTTCCCAACCTTTTGGGTAGAAAAGTAGTTCTTTCAAAATACTTCCTTCAGCTACGGATTTTTATCAATGGGGGAAATAGGAGAGGACCGCTAGAACAGGCAGCGTTCCAGATTGGATAGGCTCTCCTAGCCTTCATCGGTGTTTCTTCAACCTGGGCAACTTTTAAGACGCACGGACTCCGACCGTCAGAATCCTGGGAGTCGGACTCCACGCATCTTGAAAGTGGCCCGAGTTGAGAAACGCGGACCTAGAGCAATTTATACGATCTCCCAAGGATTATTTCAGGGAAAACCCACGCGAGGGCTGGATTTCATGAATCGATCACAGGGTGGAAATGTAGCAGCCCCCATCACCTTTCTTCCCCCCCTCCCCCCCCCCAATAATCCCGGCTTTCCCTATATAGTTTTCCTCCTGGACATTTGTCTGCCTTTCCGCTGGGTTGTAATCGTCTTGCCTGTTTTAGACGAGCTGTCTTCAAATAAAGGTGGCCAGACCGACGCCCTTTCAAGAGTCCCCTTGATTCCACAGCAAGGCCCGCTCATCCCATCCCTTCCCCTCGCTGCATGAACGAGCGCCTTGATTTCCCTTTCCTTCCCCATCGTGCTTGAGCGTAACTGCAAGTCGACCTCCGGAACGGGCAACTCACTAACTGCATGCCGTTGGAAAGCGAAGCCGTGCACGGTTTCGCAAGTGGCGCCAGGCCAGGGGCAACCGAGCACCTGAACTAAACGTGGCCGCTGTTCCCTTTCCCTCCTCCAGGTGGGGACCAGCGGATGGCTCAGTTCTTCCGCGGCAACCTGGCCGGCTTGACCATCCGCTCTGGCAAGCTGGAGAGCAAGAAAGTCATCGACTGCCTGTACACCTGCAAGGAAGGGCTGGACCTGCCCACCGCGGACGGCGCTGCGAAGGGCCTCAAGGTACGCACACGGCTGACCGCTGCGGATAGGGCCAAGGGCCACCTCGTGAAGGCCCAGAGAACCACTACCAAGCCTCCAGACTGCTTGGGCCGCGACTCCCGGGATGGCTGGGCAAAGCGGAGGCCCACAGTTGGTTCCGCGTTTACCGACGTTTTCTTGCTGCTTTTAACATAAAAGTGCCAGCTGCTTGATTTAGCAGAAAGGTTTTCTTGCCTTCGTGGCAGCCCGTGGCCTCTCAGCTTCCCAGAGCTGTAAGCGTATTAAATGCCTCTGTGTAGTGCAACGCTGAAGTGCAGTATTAGGGGCAGCGCAGCGGTGAATAGAATGTGAAGGATGTGTGTGTGTATAATGTGTGTTCTGATTTGCGGTTTTTACTTGTGTATAGTGGGCACGGTGAACAGTACGTAATTTCGTTGTGAATTACACAATGACAGTAAAAATATTCTGTTCTGTTCATTCTATTCTATATTCTATTATTCTATTCTATTCTGTATTCTATTCTTTTCTATTATATTCTACATTCAATTCTATTCTATTCTATTCTATTCTATTCCCTTCTTTTCAGATCCACATGAATCCCAGCCAGTCAGCCCTGAGTTTAGAAGGGGACGACATCGCGCGGTTCGACAAAACCATGCAGCGCATCTCGTACGTGAACTCGCGTCAGTTCCCCACACCCGGCATCCGGCGGATCAAAATTACAAGCACGGTGAAGTGAGTCTTTGCAGCGGTTCGGAGAAGAGGAGATGCAACCGGGGCTTTTGACTCAGCGGGTGCTTTTGTTCAACGGGGCGGGACGCTCGCCTGGTGGCCTCGTTCTCGCCTTCTATTAGGATGGGGCTGCTAGGTCTGGATTCTCGGGGAATCTAGCCGAACAAAGAGTAACAAGGTCAGGATTGGATAATGTCGAAGGCATCGAACGCCTTGTGCAGTTTTGTCAAGCGTGGCAACTTTTTAGACGGGTGGACTTCAGCTCCCAAGAATTCTGGGCGTCGACGTCCACTCGTCTTACGAGTTGCCAACGGTTGAGAAACACTGGCCCAGGGTTAGACTGCCCCGTGGGAACCCACCAGCCCCACTGATGGGGCCCCCTCCCCCACGCCTTCCCTCCCCAGGTGTGCCGACAAGGAAGCCTGCCTGGCCATCCCGCTCGTGGAGGGCTACGTGGTGGTCTTGCAGCCCGAAGAGCCCAAGATCAGCCTGAGCGGCATCGACCACTTTGCCCGCTCGGCTTCGGAGTTCGAGAGCCCCGAAGGGGTGGCGCTCTTCCCGGAGCTCCGCATCGTCAGCACCATCAGCCGGGAGGTGGAACCCGAGGGAGAGGGAGAAGAGGATCCGACAGGTGAGACCCGCAGAGGCCACACACGGGAGCGCTCTTGGTTTCTCAGGCGATCCCTTTTCTCCAGAAATGGGACAGAGCAGCACCTTGTCCATCAAACCGAAGCCTAAGTTAATTCGGGGGGATATTTTCCCTTCGGCCGAGCTTTGCCTTTTTGATCTGTCTTTTTATTCTGCCCTGAAAGTCAGCGGTGGATGCGGGATCAGATTCAGCGGTGTTTGAGGGAGATGGGCAGTGGGAGGGAGGGAGGGGAAGAAAGGAGGGAAGGAGAGGGAGGAAGGGAGGGAAAGGAAGGAAGAAAGGAGAGAAGGAGGTGGGGCGTTTCTAGTAGTTAAGGCCCCAGACTAGAAAGCGGGAGACTGTGAGTTCAAGTCTTGCCTTAGCCGTGAAAGCGAGCTGGGTGACTTTGGGCTAGTCCAGGGATAGGCAACCTCGGCTCTTTTATGACTCGTGGACTTCAACTCCCAGAATTCCTGAGCCAGCCACGCTGAAGCCAGAGGGAGAGGTTCCCAAGCTGAGCCATGCTGGCTCAGGAACTCTGGGAGTTGAAGTCCACGAGTCATAAAAGAGCCGAGGTTGCCTACCCCTGGGCTAGTCCCTCCCTCTCAGCCCAACCTACCTCACAGGGATGTTGTCGTGAAGAAACTAGGAGGAGAAACACGTGTTGGATATGCCTGCTGCCTTATTTGTACAAGTAGTAAAGGCGGGATACAAAGAAATATATATTTTTTAAAGATTGCGTATCTGGCAGTCAGGACACGCTAGGCTAGATGAACAGAGAAGCATCCGGCGCCCGGCGTACGCAGCACAGATTCCGTGGACAGATCCCAGTCTGGGAAACAACTTGATGAATGGGACTTTCTCTCGTTTCCTGCCTCCTGATGGCTTTTCCCCTCTCTTCTCCCTTCCAGTCCAAGAATCCTTGGTGTCCGAAGAAATCATGCATAATTTGGACACCTGCGAAGTCTCGGTGTTGGGGGAGGAGCTGAACCGGGACCAAGAGAGCTTGGAGGTCGACCTGGTGCGGCTGCAGCAGAAAGGAATGGAGATGAGCAGCTCCGGCCTCGGCCTCATCCTGACGGGTATGCCCCCCCATCCCTCCCACCCACGGAGAAGGTTGACACCTTGCGCTAAGCCGCAGCTGTGTTTCCAGGACCCTCTAGGTCAGGGGTCTTCAAACCTGGCCCTTGGATGACTTGTGGACTTCAACTCCCAGAATTCTCCAGCAAGCATTAGTTTACTCTCTTGTCATCCCTTCCTCTGCAATCTCTCCGCTTTAGTGGGAGGAGAAAGACAACCACCCAGGCGTGCCTGGCTGAGGAATTCTGGGAGTTGAAGTCCACAAGTCATCAAAAGGCCACGTTTGAAGACCCCCTGCTCTAGGTCCTAAACCATGGCTTGCAAGCTGCGATAACGGTGTGTGTGTGTGTGCGTGTGCGTGCACGTTTGCCAAACACAGCCTCCCAACCAGCACCGATTTTAGCTGACCCGTGTCTGCTCTCCGCAGGGGTGGACACCATGGCTAGCTACGAGGAGGTTTTGCACTTGATCCGGTACCGCAACTGGCACGCCGTCTCGCTCTTTGACCGAAAATTCAAGCTGGTGTGCTCGGAGCTCAACGGACGCTACATCAGCAATGAATTTAAGGTGGAAGTAAGTGAGGGAGCCTCCTCTCCTGTTAGGCTCCAGGATTGTTGGGGGTTGTGAAACTGGACTTTCCCTGGAGAGGAACTCAATGGGTTGTGGCCTTCTGTGGTTGGAATCGAAGAAGACCTGTGTTTAATGAAGTTGAACGCAGGAGGAGAAGCCACCAGTTCATCCTGTTAATCCTGTTCAAAATAGCCTCCCCCGAGTGTGCTGGGTATAAGAGGCGGCAAAATTTCTTTTCTTTTGCCCCACAACAACAACAACAACAAGAAAAAGTAGCACCTCTGGAATCCTTGAGTGGTTTCTTTCTGTTTCTCTAACTCAGCATCTTCCAGATGGTGGACTTCAACTCCCAGAAGCCTTGGCAATGGGGGAATTTGGGGAAGAGGACCGTCAGGTTGTGAAAGATAGACCAGTCAGCAAGGCGCACACACAGACACACACACACAAAAAAAACCCACACACACACAAAAACACACCGAAAGAGAGAAAAGACAATGAAAGCAGGTCCATTCTGCTGATTTCCTAAAACTCTTGTGTTCCCCTTTCTCCAATCTTTTGTGCGCCAGGTGAACGTCATCCACACCGCTAACGTCATGGAACATGCCAGCCACATGGCTGCCCAGCAGCCCCAATTTGTGCAGCCTGTCCATCACTCCTTTGTTGACCTCTCAGGCCACAATCTCGTAAACCCTCACCCGGGGTTTTCCGGTAAGGATCACATCCCTTCCTTGAATCTCCCCCGTTGCCATTTCCAACAGCCCTCCAGTTTTTGGAGAGGCAATTGCTGAGATTCGACTAAACCAGGCTTTAAGACGGGTGGACTTCCAACTCCTAAAATTCCCCAGCCAACCAGCCATGCTGGCTAGGGAATTCTGGGAGTTGAAGTCCACCCATCTTAAAAGTTGCCAGGTTATGGGAAACACTGCATTAAACCAATTGCGTCTGATGAGCGCTTAAACTTAGCCCCTCCTGCTGGGGATCAGGAACAGCTCGTTGTAAAAAAAAAAATCAAACAGGAAAAAAGGGATGATATTCGGGAACGCCTCATCATCAAAACTGGTGAGGTCAGTCTCCTGTTTGTCGCCACCGTGTCATGAAAACGACAGCAAGCCTAAACACGCGGAGAGTGGACCGGCGGCAAAACTACATCGTTTGGTCCCTGCCCATCTTGGCATCCTCCGGCTCTCGAGAAGGGGTGGCAATTAGAAACGTACTCGAGACGAGAGGGGTCATTTTTGTGAAGCGTTTGGACATCTGCTTCACAAGACTTCTGCTGCATAAATAACGCCAGCTGGGAACTAGATCCCCGTTACGTGAGTCAGCCCGTCCCTGTGAAATCTACTCTCCCCAGATCATTTGCTCTCCTTCCCCAGAACAGGTTAATAAATAAATAAATAAATGCATTGCTGTGCTTCCCGGTCCTCCAGTTAAAGCCTAACTTAACCTCTTCCGAACGCTGTTTTTCCCCAGTGGTTCCCAGTACCGCCACAGTGGTGATCGTGGTGTGCATCAGCTTCCTGGTTTTCATGATCATCCTGGGGGTCTTCCGGATCCGAGCGGCCCACCAGCGGACCATGCGGGACCAGGACTCCGGGAAGGAGAACGAGATGGACTGGGACGACTCTGCGTTGACCATCACGGTTAACCCCATGGAGGTAAGGCCTCTGGTTGTAGACCTCGTCTCGTCTCGTCTCGTCTCGATAACATAACTTGGGAGTTGCCTTTATTGGGGGCCGTCGTGGGTGGGGCCAGGATTTCAATCCCGCCTTTTGGAGGTGACCTCGGGGGCCCTTTGGGTTTACAAGCAGCATATTTAAGCCTACTTGACAGTGTCCAAGACACGCGCGGCCCCTTTCGCACCCGTGCGACCCGAAATATCTCTCGGTGGTGCCCTTTCCTCCTTTCCGCTCTTTTTCTCCCGCGGCCTGTCTGTTCTCCCCATAGCTCTGAGAATCGCTCTCCGACGAGACTTGAATCTCAGGCTGGGACGGGGGAGGGACTGTCCCCCTGGGGTTCTCTCTCAAGGTCTCTCTCTTCCCCCCCCCTTTGAGAGACTTCAACGGTTTCTCTGTTTCCCAGACCTACGAGGACCAGCACAGCAGCGAGGAGGAAGAGGAGGAGGAGGAGGAAGAGGAAAGCGAAGACGGGGGCGAGGAGGACATCACCAGCGCCGAATCGGAGAGCAGCGAGGAGGAGGAGGGGGGCGAGCAGGAGGAGGACCCCCAGCACGCCAACCGGCAGCAGCAGTTGGAGTGGGACGACTCCACCCTGCCCTATTGAGGTCCTCCCTCCCACGCTCCCTGCTCGCCTCACCGATTTCCTTTTCGTTTCGTTCTCTCGCTCCAGAGAGCGCCAGGACAAACCACTTCCCTTCCTTTTCAGGGGTCCCCAGGGTAGGGGGGGGGCCTGACAGCCGCCCGGGCCCCCAAAGAGTTGGCCAGTCTCCCTTCTTTCCCACCTTCCTCCCCCCTCCGTGTGTCGGGCGTATCCGTTCCCGATTCCCCGCCTGTAGAAATGTAGCTAGCACCTCTCCTCTTTCGGTTGCTCCCCCCCTCCCCTCCCCTCCAGTGATTGGATTGTACTGGTTTTCCTCTTTTTTTTTTTTTAACTTGCAAGGCCTTGCCTTGTGTTCTCTGCTCCCGGGGCCTCAAGTCAATCCCGGCTGCGCCCCCCCTCCCTTTGCAAAAAAAATAAAATAAAATCCCCTTTCCCAAGTACGGGTGGCTCTTAAAGCAGCTGCCCCCCCCCTTTTTTTAAAAAAATTTCCCGACTTGCTGAGAAGGCTGCTTTAATGACCCGCCGGGAAGGTGTGTCTTCTCAACACTTCTAAAACGGGCCCAGCGCTAATGCTTCTTCCCCTTCCGTTTTTTTCCTCCACTTTAGGCTTTTTTTTTAAAAAAAAACTTTAATTTTATACATACATACATACATACATACATACATACATGCATATATATATATATATATATATATATATATATATATATATATATATATATATATGTATGTATGCTGCCTTCCCCACTCATTCGTTGACCAAGAGCTATCTTTTTCTTTTTTTAATTTAGTCTTTTTTCTTAAAAAAAAAAAAAAAACCCTTGGTTTGATTTTAGCTGATTTTCCTCCCTGTGGCGGTTTTCGAACTCCCATCCGCTTTTCCTCCCTCTCCTCCCCCAACCTCTAGTGCATGTGTAAAACGGGCAGAACGGGGTCGACGCTTAGGAGACTTAACAGACTTTTTAATATTTTGTAAATACGTCGGAACTATGTAATTATGTCACTTGTGGTAGTGGGAAAAAAAACAAAAACAAAACATGGCTGGGGGAGGGAGGGAGGGAGGGAGACGACCGTGCTGAGGTTTTAAAAAATGGGGGGGGGAATAAACCCCACCACGTTGACGATGGGAGAATCAAATCGTGAAGCATGACATAAGCAGCGATTTAAGGCGTGTTTTTTTTCCCCCCCCCAGAATTCCTAAGGCAGAAGCCTGGGATGGGTTTTAAAGTTAGTGCAGAGAAATGAACGGCGACCGGAGGCGATGGACTTTGACTGCAAATTTCATTACGAGGTCTGTGGGACGGGTTCTTCCCTTTTAAAAAAAATAATAATGTGTGTGTGTGTGTATGTGTATATACATATACACATACATACATACACACTTTCCGAAGGGGGGGGGGGAAAGGTTGGCTTTTAACACGAAAGGCACCTTCTCCAGCCGCCTTCGGACCCAACTCCGTTCGCCTCCTTGGAGGCTACGTGGCTTTAGCTTCTCCTGTTGTTTTATTTTCTTTTTTTTTAACGAAAGCAGATTGCACCCAGGAGCCCAGCCACCCTTTAAACCTGGTCCCCTCTGGGTTTACACTATCACACTACACGTCTCAGGAGTTGAGCCAAAGCAGGCCAGATCCAGAAAGCATTGCGGTCCAAATTCACCTCCGCTGCTGTTTTTGCGTCATTCCTTTTTTTAAAAAAAAAAAAAACACACCACACACACACTCCTGTTCATTCCTTTAGCTACAACACTAACTTGAAATGTGGGTGTCTCTTTTCTTCAGCTTTTTATTATTATTATTGTTATTATTATTATTATTGGGGAGGGGTGGGTTCTTTTGTATAGCCCGAATGGATGTGGCTCTTGCTTCCTCTAAAGCTTATCGCATCAACATTCCAGATAACGTTGAAAGAGTGATCCAAGAGATCGAAACCCACCCAGCGTTTCACAAAAGCTTGCCTGGATGATCTGTGCCAGAAGCAGAACGGTTCCCCCCCAAAAGCAGTTTACACACCGGTAGTGTCAGGAATATGTTACCTTCTCCTGGGGGGGGGGAGAGGGCTGGCGGGGAGGGGGGGAGTGAGGAAAGGATCTTCTCCCCCATTTAAGATTTTGTTATTATTATTTTTAAAAATGTGCTTTTCTGGCTCTTCCCTGCTCTGTGGCCAAAGCAAAATCCGTTTCTAATCTTGCACAGAGCACCTGCCCATCCTCGGCTTCTCTCCAGGTACACGGGGTAGATCTGCCCAAACTCCAAACTGGCAAAAGCACACACACACAAAAAAATAGGAGGAGAGGGATTTCAGCTGCAAAAGTGTAGAAAGTTTCCCCCTCCCCCCTTTTTAATTTGGGGAGTGGGAGTGGGGAGTGAAGAAAGAGAAAAGGAACGTTGTGGCAGAACTATTTGAACAGGTAGAATTTTCCATTCGGTCCTGGCCATCCCACCTTGAAAAACGGTCTGCCTGTATCATTTTGGGTTGGGGGGGGGGTTGTTGCTTGAATTACACAGACACACACACAGAGGCATCCTTTGAGAACCTTTTTTCAACTGCCAAACCAAGCATGCAGGGTTTCCTTTGGGCCAATGTGATCTCTGCAGTGCCTTTGGCAACGGGACAGTCTGGAAAGCCAAATGCAGTTTCACTTGTTCCCCCCCCCCCCAGTTAAGTCACCACCACCACCCCTTTCACAAAAGCAAAAAAAGAACAACAACAAAAACCCCAACAACCCCCCCTCCCCCTGACTGAGTGATTTAACAGGCAAGGGAAGCTGGTTGGAAAGATTCTCACTGGGGAACACTCTTTAACTTTTGTGTCTGAATTGTCCTGTGTTTTATTGTCACCGTGTAGAAAACCTTAGCCTTTTTCTCCATGATCCTGTCTCTGTTAAGCAACTGTATTTTAGAGACTGTAAACCTAATCATGTCCACGCCGCCGCCCCCACCCCACCCATGCTAATATGGAAAGGCTGTAATTTTTTTTTTCCCCTCTGATGCATTTTGTAGCCATCATGGGTCTAACATTTCAGATGTGTATATTGGTAAATAGGTCACGTTTGGAAAAGTCTGAGCTACAATAAATTTCTGGTTCTAAAAAAGACAAGATTTGCTGTCATATTTGAGTTGCCTTAGTACTGTGTCTGTCTGTCTGTCTATCTGTCTGTCTATCTATCTATCTATCCTTCCTTCCCTCCATTTTCCTTTCCTTCCTTTCTTCCGAAAATCCTTTGTCCAAAAAGACAAAAGCCTATGTTTAGCTGGTTAACTTAGAATTTAAACTCAAAAGCTGCAGCCGCTAGTATTTTACTGGTTTTTTTTTCCCTTTATTAAAGGTTAACCCAGCTACAGATTAGGAGGAATACCGCAGTGTTTATGCCAAAGTTTCCAGTTTTCTTCAGATAAGGAGGTAGTCTAGCAATCAACTGGACCCATCCAGTCCTTTGCCTTTTAAATGGGATTTAAGCCCAGGATTGTAGAGGTAACTTTTAGCCTTATGGGTCTGTCTTTTCTCCTGTAAGCAGCGGGCCTTCCTGTATATTTGTTTTTTTAAAGAAATGAACCAATCTCTTGGCCAAAAGGAGGTGATGTTATAAAGTTCCCCCCAAATCAGTTCAGCATTGGATAAGTTTGGGAGATTGTGCTCAAAGGATAGAGGATTTTTTTTTCCTCCTTTTAATTCCCAGCCTTATTTATTTAAACTTCAAAGTTTTCCTCTTTGTTCCAAGGTTTGTTCCAATTAATATCCTTTCACCCCACCACCATAAAAAAAAAATTGGTACAGGGAAAAAAAAAACCCAAAGCTTTATTAGGGCCTTGTTGTTTTTTCTGGTTTCTCCATTTTTTTTAAAATTCCCAATTGCTTTTTCGACTAGCAGTTTTGTTAACTTTTGTTGCACTAATAAAGGAAATCTTCCCCAGAAACAATTTGGTAAGTTTGAGAGCCACCCAACAACCGCATTCACACACCTCGCCCAAAATCATGGCTTGGCGTGTTGTGTGAACCGAGGCGAAGAGGGCAGGTGGTTTTCCCTGCATCCACGTAGATCCAACCTCAGCATCTGGAAAAGTGTATCCTTTCCGCATCTCCTTCCCATTTGACATCTCGAGGCTAATGATAGGGACTAGCGACTAATTTCAGGCTTTGGAGTTGTTGGGGAAATAAGCCCCAGGTTCCCAGCAGAAACAAACATTACCGGTAAAACAAGTTTGAATTTATTGAAAAGCTGGCTTTAAACAAAAAAACAACAACAAAAGGGTTATTGGTAAGGAGCCAGGTTTGTTTGTTTGGGTTTTTTTTTAAAGAAAGAACGTAATCTGTAGCTCTGGGTGAGGGAAGTCACTGAAAGTTCGTAAGAACATTTTTGCATCCGACAAACCAGGATGAGTGTTATCCTCAACCATCCACCTCTTGCCCAAACGTCCCTTCTCACCAAGGGCTCCTCTTTCAAAAAGACAACGTTTCCTGGCCTCGCGAGACCCGGAATTTTGGGATTCGACGTTTTGTGCAGAAACCAACACGCTTTGTGAGAATGTCCCATCTCTTCCTAAAGAGGCCAGCTCTTTGGAGGCATCGTCGGAGCCCACGAAAACTTGACGACCTCTCTCAGCTCAACCAGTGAGTGAGTCAAGTACCTCTGAGCAGTATAAAATACAAATATCTCTCTCTCTCTCTCTCTCTCTCTCTCTCTCTCTCTCTCTCTCTCTCTCACACACACACACACACACACACCCTCAAACTGCGCAGTTGCCCCAATTGCACCACTCTTCCTCATCCTTGCCCCAGGCCATCACCCAGCTTGGCAGGGGATTTATGTCCAGGGACTTTGCAAGCAGGACATCTTGCAATACAGACTCCCACATCTTAGCAGCTTGGAAACGGTCCAGCCTGTTTCGCGCAAGGTGTGGAAGGCCCAGTTGCTCCATCCTGAGAGCCAGGAAGACACTCTTGGGGGGGTGGGGGTGGGAGAAGAGGGTCCCCTACTGACGGTTATCCTTGGAGACATTATGGGCCAGCCAGTTCACTTTGGTCTTCCAGCTCTCCCGGAGGGCCTCGTTGAACTTAAGCTGGAATTGCTTCCGGGCCTCCTCGTCCGTCTTCCCCAATGCCAACGAGTCCTGAAAGGTATAAACGTGACTTTAGGGAAAAAAAGCTCTTCATCTAGGTTTTATTAATAATAATAATAATATAGTAGTAGTAATAATAGTAATGAAGGTACTGAATGTAATGAAGTAATGAAGGCTACTGCTAAGCTTGTAAGCCGCCCTGAGTCTTCGGAGAAGGGCGGGATATAAATGGAATTAAAATAAAAATAAATATAATAATAATCTGCATTTCAGGTTGGATATGTCTCAGCCAGAAAAAGGTTGAAAAGAAAAAAAAAGAAACGGGCTTATCCTTGTTACTAACTTAGCAACCGTGACGAGAAAAAGGTCATAAAATGGGACTAAACTCGCTGAAGGGCAGTCTTGTTTAACAACAATTTTGGGGCTCAAGTTGTGTTAGTAAGTTGAGGACCACCAGTAAATGCAATTCAAAGAGGGAGAGACAGCTGCGTATTTCTATCTGGAACCTATTTTGGTTGTTTGCATCCACCTAGGACAGGGGTCTTCGAACTTGGCCCTTTGATGACTTGTGGACTTCAACTCCCAGAGTTCCTCAGCCAGGCACGCACGTGGGCCTGGCTGAGGAACTCTGGGAGTTGAAGTCCACAAGTCATCAAAGGGCCAAGTTCGAAGACCCCCCCTGAGAGCTAGAAGGCTTCCAGAATCATGAGATGGTCCCTCCGTCTTCGTGGTGTCTGCCGATTCTTGCCATGGGCTTCACGGTCCAACCCAAACCTGGAAGCCGTGGTCGGTGAACCCACCTCAAAACGTCTCCTCCTCACCTTGAGATACTGGATGTCTTTAGAGCAAGTCAGCTCCGGCAAGCCAGCAGCTTTCATCAAGGAGAAAAGATGTAAGAAGAGAAGGCCGTGGCCTCGGAGGATCATGTAAGCCGTTTCACAGTAGTCTCTGAATCTGAGAGGCAAAAAAAGATAAAATGGGTGGGGGGTGGGGTAACGTTGCATCCTGGACCGAGAAAGATTTGGGAGATAAACTGCCAGCTGTAAGTTGAATGGAACTGAACTTTATTTGGCCAAAGTCTGATTCGAGACACAAGGAATTTGTCTCCGGTACAGGAGCACTCTGTACAGGCAAAGCAACAGAATCATCCTTATCGTACCAATAAAAGGAGTGAGTAAAGAAGGTAGTAAGAAGGGTAAATAATATTACATCCACACGAAATGGCACCGAATGGCTTCCACCAAGTCACCAGGCTCCATCCCACGCTTACCGTTCGAACTTCTCGCTGTTGTTGGTTTTCCCCTGCTGGATCACGTGGACGAAGTCGTAGGTCAGGATGAAGGGGACCCGCTCGCGATTGATCCCAAATTTGGTCTTGAAGTTTCCCAGGAAATGGCCGAAATCAATATGGAACAACTGCAGAAGGATGGTGAAGGGAAGGAAGGGGGAGAAAAGTTCAAATTCTCAATTGCAAATCCAGCCATGGTTTTATTTTTATTTTTAAAAAAGCAGGTGTATATAAAAAGAACTCCGAATCAAATCTGTATGTAATACTTAGAAGTAAAGCAAGACAATTCACAATGCTGGACATCGCAATATGAATCAACTGCACAACTCAAGACAGTATTAACCAGCCCGTTGGATTTTTGGATTACAAAATAATATCTACGATATCCATTAATCTGAGCTTCTCTTATGGAATAAAAAGGGGAATTAACGAGGTGGGTCAGCTGTCATGATCCCAAAATACCTGGCCATTCTCTCGCACCATGATGTTGTCGCTGTGACGGTCACCAATCCCCAACACGTAGGTAGCAACACAATATCCAGCACATGAAAGGGTGAATTCCTCAATGGCTTGCTCCAGAGCATCACTACACAAGAGAGGAGAACAAACTGTTGGAGGAACATCGACTTGCCCCTTGCAAGGCAGCCTAAAAACTCACCCAGTGGTGCCCTTTCAAAGCAGCAACAGCCCCCCAAAAAACCAAGATCAAATTCCTAACCCCACAGGATGTTGTTCTCTTCCTCGCTTAAATCCATTTTAAGCTGTGCTGTCCTCGATTCTTAAAATTTTTAAGAAAGACAATTCCATTTAGTTTAAGTATCTGAAGACCTCAGAAACATCATGAGAAGATCTACTTAGGAGTCATTGAGGATCTGGGTGCTTGAGACCAGCCAGTCAGAAGCATGTCCGTTTTCCACGTGTCTTCTCAAACCATAAGATCTACCCTTCCTTCTACTCCTTCCAGCTAGATGAGTTGAGTAGGCAACTGCCAAGGGACAGGAACCTTTTGTTGAGTAACCTTCAACCACCCAGTCTCATCTTCTTAGTCCTCTCAAGCCAGGGTTTGTTTAGGCTTTTAGGACCACCATTTTATTCTAAGCCTCAAGATCCAAGTCTCCATCCCGCCATTGGCCATGCTAGCTGAGGTTTTTTGGGCGTTATAGTCCTAGCAAATCTGGAAGGGGGAATGTACTAAAGACGGCTTCCTTAGAACGTACCCAGGATTTTTGGATTTCAGCCAATTCAAGAGGGCATCCTTGTTGAAAGCAGCGGTGGCAGCCATGTTGCTCTTGTTGAGTTGGATGTTGGCGATGGTGTCCGAGTTCATCACCACTTCGATCAGCCCCATCTTGTCTCCTGTGGAAAGGCAGCCGTACGGGGTCATCCTTCAGAGGAGAGAGAGACACAAGAGGGAAGAATCAGGTCCTGCTCCAGTGGGGTGAAACTTGAGATGTTGGGTGGGTCCCAACACTGCCAAGCTCAAGTCGAGATCCAACGCAACCAAGCAAGCAATCTTGGAAGAAGGATGAGATGAAGACCAAAGAGTGGTCTGAAGAGAACTGGTGGGCATTACAGATGGAAAGATGAGGCTGTAGAAGAAGCAGGATGGAGAGGGGTCATCCACACACCCATCTAGGCTTGCACTGCACCTGCAGGAAGCAAAGTGTTAGCTCTTCGGGGCGGTGTTCCACCTCTCTTCAGTCATGACGTCAACTCACCTCAAGTCCAGTCCTTCTTGCTTCCATAAGATATCCATAAGTTGGATCATTTGGAGCGTCAACATATCCTGGCGAAGATCTGCCAAACGGGGTGGGGGGAAAGGTTGGTTTGACCCTTCATCTCTCTCTCTCTCTCTCTCTCTCTTTCCTGCCACCCTCAACTTTCTCCAATCAGAAATTACAAGAGGATGGGACTGATGTCCATCCCTTGCCCTGGATTTTTCAACTGGCCCACAAGGGGGCGCCTTGGCCAAACTGCAACTAATTGCAGAGGTGCATCTGATAACGGTAGCTAGTTTGGTGATAAAATGTCTGCAAGGAAACAAAAGCTCAGAGGCCGCCCCCCCCCCCTGGTATGCAGAATTTTTTGGCATTGCTTCAAGTCCTCTTGCAGCTCCAGCTTTTTAATACATTGCTTTTCCTTGGAGCTGAAGTCTTCATGGAAGAAGGAAGGCAGGTCCCTTTAGCTTAGCAAAAGCACCAAACGCCCGTCTTTAGGGAGAAGCTTCCTTTTTAAACCTGCACTGCAGGGGAAGTAGTAACTGAACTCATCCCAGGGCAAGGAAACGGTGTGTGAGGCCATCTAGCCTGACCTCTTACACCCGGGGGATCTTGCTAACCGAAAACTGGGTTCTTTGCTCTTCCTTACCGTCCCCGTTTTTGAATATCAAGCCGGTGCTGTTTCCGCCTGCCTCGCCGCTGTTAAACATAATCCACAGCGGTTTCATCTTCGAATCCATGACGGTGCACAGCTCTATGCTGGAAAGCGGCACACACAAAAAGAGGGGCGGGGAGAGAGAGAGACACACACACACAACTCAAATCCCTCGTTGAAAGGGGGAAGGAAAATCCTCGCTGCTCCTTAAACCGAAGAGCTGGCCTAACCCTAACCCTGCTGCTCAGTTTCAGTAAGATCGGCATTTCTCAACGTGGACTTCCAGCTCCCAGAATTCCCCTCTTAGAAAGTTGCAGAAGTTGAGAAATACCGATTTAAATCGGAGGCACTGCTGTGAGATGGTTGCTCTCGAAATTCGAATGGATGGACTGGATTGGAATGGACTGGAATGAAATGGGATGGGATGGGATGGATGGATGGATGGATGGATGAACTGGAATTGGATGGATGAATGAATTGGAATGGATGGATGAATTGGAAGGGTGGGTGGATGGATGAATTGGAATGGATGGATGAATGAATGAATGAATTGGAATGGGATGGATGAATGAATGAATTGGAATGGGATGGATGGATGGATGGATGGATGGATGGACGGACGGACAGGTTAATCTGAGCATTACAATGCCCATCGGCTTTTATCGGCTTCCCTGAATCACAACTCTCAACCAACATTAATTTCTATCATTTAACTGAGCAAAACTGGGCCAAGCCAGACTGGGGGCACCAACCACCCCGTTAATTTCAGGCCCATCCTAACTTTACCTGACTTTTGCCAGGAAGATTCGGGGATCCAGAGGGGACTGGAGGTTCGAGAGGGCCTCTTGGTAAGTCTCCTGGCGCATACAAGTATGCATGAACTCTTTGGTTTGAGGTTTGGTGTTCTTCTGAGCGCTGACCTTGATGAGGTCGTTTAGGGCCTTCAGCTTGTTGAGGGCTTCGCTCTTGAATCCGGAGGGAGAGAAAGAGAGAGAGAGACGTTAGATCAAACGGATCCCACAAGGCGCTCGCCAGGACACTGGTTGGCAATCTGCTTGAGGTTGGAAATAATAATAGAAAACTTTCTTCTCCTCCTTCTTTCTTCTCCCTTCTCCTTCTCATTATTATTATTAAATCAAACATTCCATTTCTGTATTGGAACAGTGTGTTGTCTAGGTATAGAAACACTAGAATATAATCATCATCACATTCATAGTAATCTTATTAAAATACAACCAGGTACTAGGAAATAGCAATCCTACAGAAAACTATTGGGTGAGTGCGACTGGACACACACGGAATTTGTCTCTGGTGCAGAATTTCTCAGATGCCACCTGAGTTGGCATGTGGACTCATATTGTTTGGACTTATTCCCAAAACAGCCTCCTTACCTGTTTCATCAGAGCTTTGATATGGTGAGCGCTTCCGCGGCAATAGGCCTCGAGAATCAGGCCAAACCTTAAGGCCAGCGAAGGGAAGTGCATTTCCGATCTAGCCAAACATCGAACGAGACATGAAACCCAAGCAAAACAACAAAAAACAACAGAATTTTAATCATGGGGGAGTTATCAATATACTACTACAACCGCTGGACATCCGTGGCTTATATACAATCAAGCCGGGCCCGGCGAGAGTATTTTGCACCAGCGGGGAAGGTGGATGAAAATTCCAGGAAAAAATGAATTTGTAATTCATTGACTATTCCGGCTGGCAGGGTCCAGGAAGACGGCCTTCTCTGCTGTTGTGGATTTTTAATTACTTACGCTTTTAATTTATGCACTTATAGACATATTTTTATGACTGTAAGCCGCCCAGAGTTACACTACGGGTGGCCCATAAATTTTATAAATAAAATAAATGCTACTGTGTTTGTTTTATATTTCTTTTAAAAAAAAATAATAATCTTGAATTATTGTTTTCAACGCTTAATTTTATTCACTGATTATACACTGTCCTACATCTGTAGGACAGGGGTCTGCAACCCCTCCTCCATGGACTGGCACCGGGCCGCGGCGTGCCAGAAACCCGTCCACGCAAACAAGCAAAGCCCCATCTGTGGGATGCAGGCAGCGCACAAATCCCTGCCCCCTCCGGTCCATGGAAAAACCTGTCTCCAAGGAACCGGTCCCCGGTGCCCAAAATATGGGGGGCTGCTGCTATAGGAGGTAACCAGGCTGAGGGTCAAACCTGAGACCCGAGTCCAGCCCACTTTGAGTGCCTTTCTTATTTCCCGCTCGTTTCCCTTGTCTGTTAGTTGGTCAGATTCTTGTAGAGTGCGTAAGCTTGCAATAAATCCTGAATTGCCCGAATCTCCTAATTTCCCCTGGCGCTTTGCCGATTCTCAGTTAGCCAAGCCTCCATGTTCCAGGGCAGCCTGCCCCCAAATCTCAGCTGCTGAGGAGCAAGTAAAAAAAAAAAAGCAAAGGGCTGGGAATTGGGGGGGGATGGATCTGGGAGGGGTGTGTGTGTCTGTGTGTCCGTCATCATTTCCTCAAAATTCCAAATCCCAGAGAACGAGAGTCTTAAACCGCCATGCTTCTCCCGAACCCGTTTCTCACCTGAGATGCCAAAATAGGAAATGGCCGATCTTCCGGTTGGATAAGGCCCTGCCCAGAAGGAACTTGGTTAATTCACAGTTTAAGTAGGACTGGTATTTCAGAACTTGAACCAGCTGTAGGAGGTACTGGAACAACTCGGCATCTCTGCAGCGGGAGAGCAAAGGGTTTAAACTGATAGCAACCTCGGTTGCGTAGGCATTCAGACAACACATTGAACTCCAAGGGAACAATCCTGTTTTCTAGGTTTAAAATGAAGTGGCAACCCTCCCCGACACACAATCCAGCTTTAAACTAACCCATCTTAGCCTGTTAAGGGGAGGCAGTCGTCAGATTGTTAAAACAACCTGGTTAAGCAGTTGAACCAAATAGATCTCAATCTCTCTCTCTTTACAAGATTGTTTTGAACTCCCATCCTGGGGACAGGGATGATGAGACTTGTAGTCCAATCCACCTGGGGGAGTGCCACATTCAGGAGAATGGGGAGGGGAGTTCAGCAACCCCCACCTTTCCCCCCCCTCCCCATTCACATGATCAATTTCATCTCCCCTTGTGTTTTGTTATGTACTTCATGTTTTTCTCGACACCAAAAAGATAATCAAGGCCCAAACGTATTTTGGGTCAATATTTTTCAATCTTGGCAACTTTGTACCTGGGAGTGGAAGTCTACCCCAATTCCCAGAATTCCCCAGCCAGCCAGGAATTTGGGAGATGAAATCCACCCGTCTTATAAAGTTCCCGGGGTTGTCCTGGGTTGAAATCCCCCGCCCCCACCACCCTCTTTTTAAAATAAAATCTGAAATTGTGCATACAGCACAGCTGCCCTATTTGCTGTGCTTTTCAAAACAGCTCACTCTCTTGTCTCTTCCCCCACCCCGTTTTCTTTTTCCTCAGTTTTATATTTCTTTTAAACACAAAAGACGTTTATATTTTGGGAGATGAACTCTACTCACGTCAGCTTTTTCAGGGAGTTGACGGTGAAGCGGATCACGTAAGGGTCAGGGAAGTTGAAATCTAAAAGCTCCAAGGCGCTCAGAACGGGCAGTTCGGGCCAGGATTGCAGCAAAAATATCATCTGCAAGGCAAGCAAGAGGATCAGCTCTGGATTGGGCCAAGCCTCTCATCGTCTCGTTGGCGTCCCTTCCGTCGGAAGAGCACTTAAGGTAACATTGCCCTGGCATACTGTGCCCCTAAATAAAAAAGCTTGATTTAACGGCCTGGCCTCTACAGGTAGTCCCCCACTTAACGGCCACCAATGGAGCCCAAAATTTATGCTGCTAAGTGGAACATTTGCTAAATGGGTTTTTGCCCCTGTTTTACAACCTACCTGGTCATGGACGTTAAGTCAGTGTCACGGTTAATAGTGAATTTGCCTTCCCTATGGACTTTTGCTTGTCAAGAGGTTCGCAAAAAGGGATCATGTGACACCCCCCAGGACGCTGCGACCGTCATAAATAATGCCAAGCATCCAGGTTTTCATCATGGGGAGGTTGCAACAGTCACAAGTGTGAAAAATAGCCGTAAGTTACTTTCCTCGGTGCCGTCGTAACTTCAATCGGTCATTGAATGAATGGTGTTTTGTTTTGTTTTGAAGTTGAGGGTTCTGTAGTCTTCTGAAAGCCATCAGCCTGCTTTGGAATGATGGGACATGTTGCGCAACAACCCGGGAAAGGACCACAAGTTGTGGGTGGCAAGAGTTCAGCCCTAGACTTTAAAGTCAAGACTTGATAAATGCTCTTTTTATCCAAAGAATCTGGGAAAGCTCCAACGTTTCTCCTTTAGGAAATCGTACGCAGCTTCCAGGCAAATCAAACCATCAAGACTTTGAGAGGGAAGGAAAAGCAGCCCATTTGGCGGAACGATAGCATTCAAATTTTCATGGTCCCCATTTTTGAATAACAGCCATTAACAATCCAGGAAAAGACAAGTTTCATCGCCAGCGAAATCTTTTGTCCACGGCAGATCTTAAAACTCAAATTCTTACCTGGGCAACGTCCTCGTGTTTATTCCACTTGGTTACCATGAGCAGTTTGGCCAAAGCCCCCGGATACTGATCCCGGATCTGATATCTCATTTTCCACACCAGGTCTTTCTCGTGTTCGTAGAGTTCGGTGCAAGATCTGCGCTCCAGAATCTCCTTCAGCTGCTGTTTCTAAACAGATCACAAGGTGGCAGTCAAGGGCCAGAAAGAAAACTAACAATCTGCCCCACTAAAAAAAAAGGAGGAAGTGTATTTAAAGGAAGTCTTTTTTGAAGAGGGGCTTAAAAGAGCTGTCTTTGTGGGGGGGGGAAATAAGGGGGGATTTTCAGGGATAGAAAAAGGCACCCCAAAGGGGAATCCCATCATCCCCTGCAGGACAAAGCAGTGAGTTTAGTTCAGGAGAGGAAAAGGACATACAGGATGTCTCGCGAAAAGGGTGTCGAAGCACAGCGTGGTGAGTAGGAAAGATCTTTTCTAGGGTAAAAAAGTTTTTTTTTTTTCAACCTTGAAGGTGGGTGGACTTCAACTCCCAGAATTCCCTGCCAGCAAGCCTACTCCTACAGCCAGACCTCGACTTAACCTTAACCGTCGCAAATCGGGACAAGAGTTTTCGTGGCTAAGCAAGGCAATTGTTTTAAGTGAGTTGCCCTGGATTTTATAATGTTTGCCACAGCTGTTAGGCAAATCACTGCTATTAAGGAAACCATTGCCGTCATAAAACAAATTCCAGGATCACAGACCACGCTGGGATGTGCAAAGATAAATACACCCAAGGACCCAATTTTGATCACGTGACCCTGGGGATGTTGCAGTGGTCATTAAGTGCGAGGACCGGTTGTAAGTCTTACGTTTTCCAACGTTGTTGTTAACTCTGAGCAGTCACTGAATGAGCTGTAAGTCGAGAGGACTCTCTGTGGTCCTTGACTTATGGCCACGAGGGAGCCCAAGATTTCTGTCTCGACCTGGCTTAACTGAGCCTTGCCTCATTTTACGACTTTTCTTGCCACAGTCCTTAAGTGAACCGCTGCAGTTGTTAAGTTAGTAACCCGGTCGTTAAGCGAATCTCGCTTCCTTCCCCTCCATTGACTTTGCTTGTCAGAAGGTCACAAAAGGGGATCACTGCGACCTTCATAAATCGGATGCCAAGCCTCTGAATTTTCATCACGTGACCCCGGGGGATGCTGCAACGGTCGTGTGAAAAAACGGTCCCAAGTCCCCCTTTTTCAGGGCCGTTGTTACTTCCAACGGTCAGTAAACGAACCGTTAGAGATAGAGGACCATCTGCAACCCTATCCCATTTAGACACCCGATTCCCATTTTAAGCAGAACTTCTGCACGGCATCCCAGATGCGGCTCAAAACGTCTACGAGACTTGAAAATAGTTGTTGTGTGTTTTGTGCTGACCTCTTCTGGATCCTCTCCTGGACCGCAGGCGCAATGGCCGTTCTGCCTCTTTTCTAAGATCTGAAACAATTAAAAAAAAAGAAGAAGAACACAAAGGTGGTGCTTGAACACGGTTTGTCCTTCAAGAAAGATGGGCCTCAAGAGAAAAACGGCTTCCACCGCTCCCAGGCTTTAATTTACCAAGAGACCCAACTTCCTTTATGTCAGGGGCCTTCAAGCTTGGCCCCTTTGATGACTTGTGGACTTCAACTCCCAGAATTCCTCAGCCAGGCACGGGTGGGAGCTGGAAGTCTACAAGTCCTCAAAGGGCCAAGTTTGAAGACCCCTGCTTTAGGTTTGATATCTTCTAGAAATCTTCAAATTTTGTCTTTGGGAAGACAGAAGTTGGAAGAAGAAGAAGAAGAATCCATAACAGGGTTTCCACCTGTTTACATGAATAAATTGAAATTTCAGATGGAAAAACAGTGACGTTTGGGCAGATCCAATGATGGCGTACCCCCCCCCTTTGGGGAGGGTGCAAACCCCCCCTCCCCCCCGGATCTTATTAATTTGGGAACCAGAAGATCCAGATCTGATTCAGTCGCCCTCCTTGCCTGCCTTTGGGCACAACCTCAGGCCACGAACAGCAAGAGAAAACCAGGCGTTTGCTCGTTACCTGGGACACACAAAAAAGCAGCAGGGAAACACACCCACAACACATGTGCGCAAGATCGTCTCACCTGTCTCATGGAAGGATAGTAAATCGGATACAACGAAATCCCGGGGAAGCGGATGAAAAGCGTGACGGCGCTCTCGCTGTTGGGATTGGTCTGGATCGTGCCCGTCGGGTTTAACAATTCTCCCTTCTCATCTGGAAGACAAAAAAAGAGCCGGAGCTGTAAAACGGCCCCACCAGTCGGGCCGCTTCGAGTGCAGAGCCTCACTTGGCTAGGTTTGTGGACTGCCGTAATAACCCTGTTTGCTTGGAACAAACCACCATCAGGACATTATTCCACCCCGTGCCCTGCGCGAACCAGGCCTCCCTATCCGATTCGGACAAATCCCAGTGAGAAACCGGTTCACCGCGAAACTGGCGGAGACAACGAACTTCTCGCTTTGCAAAGCTATCCATTTGTCCGAAGAACAGAAGGCAACAGCTGTTTGTGCCGTCAGGATGATGAGTCAGCGGTGCGCGGCGGCGCTAAACTGCGACTGGCGGACAGCCGAGCTGAGTCGAGCCTCCATATCTACGAACAGGCCCGTATTCTCCCTAAGTGACGTGAGGAAAGGACTCCCCATCCACAGCAGCCTTACCCTGGTGGGTTTAGGAAAGACCTCCAGCCTCGAGAAGAGATTAGACAAGACACTTGTCTGAAACGGTGTGCGGTTTCCTGCTTGAGGAGGGGTTGGACTAGAAGACCTCCAAGGCCCCTTCCTTCCAACTCTTGCGATTCTGCAATTCCATCTTTCAAAACCTGCTTTTTGTCTTTCAGGCCTGTTTGATTTCGCCAGAACCCGGATGGATTTAAATACGAATAACGGAACTAAAGGAGCACACTCATCCCACCGGGGGGGAAAAAAAAAGAAAAAGAGAAACGGGTGCGAATTTCTCCCACCTGGGAAGGCTGACCACATGGGTAAGACGCATTCTCCGGTTTTCAGCTGATTCTGGTAATCAAAGAGCATCACGTTCACCCAGGCCAGCGGGCAGTCCTAAAAGAAGGGAGGAAAAAGGACGGTGGCAGGGATGATGGGACTCGTGGTGATCATGGGACCGGCAAAAGACCAAGACAAACCATCCCGGGCTGGGCTGGGGGGGGGGGATACACGTTCGTTTTTCTAAACCCAACCCCGTTTGGTCTGCCTTTTCGCTCCGGTGCCCGGCCCGCCCCCCTCCTGCTTGTGGTATCCTGCTTGACAGGCGACCGTTAATCCGGTTTCGACAAGGATCAAAAAACAAACAAAAAAAACCCCCCCCACCCTTTGCAGTGTACACAAGAGAGGGGCTCAGCTGCAAACCCAGTTTTTGGGGTGCTTTCACACTGTTGGGGGGGCCGAAAGCCCTAACAAGCAGGCATATACATAGAATGAAGGCTACTGCTAAGCTTGTAAGCCGCCCTGAGTCTTCGGAGAAGGGCGGGATATAAACGGAATTAAAATAAAAATAAAATATTCCTTTCCAAAGGCAGGTTGCGCCAACAAGCTAACAAAAGTGCCTTCGCTTCCTTTCCTCCCCCTGCTTCTCCTCCTTCCCTCCCTCCCTCCTTTGAACCAGCCAGAGTGAGTCAGGGCAGGAGAAACGGGCTACTAAGGCTACTAAGAACCAAGGGCGGTGAGTAACTCTGGTGGATGGGCTCCAGAGAGTAGATGACTAGGCAAATTTGGAGGAAATGGAGAAAGCAGAGGCCGCGTGACTCAGCAAAAGGCACCAAAAAAGAGCGGCTCAGTTCTAGGAAGTCCCAACACCTTTCACTTCACACACACACACACACACCAGCCGCCTTTGGCAGCTGCCACAAGGCTGTCTCTTGGCGCACTCTCGGCTTTCTCTACCGGGAAACGAAACGAATCTTTTTAACATCTGGAACCAAGGGGAACTTCTCAGGAAGCAGCCCTTTTTTTGTGCAGATGTCAACGAACACACCAAAGTTGTTAAATGAATCACTGGTGGTTATAGGAACCTGGCTTCCTCCCTCCCCCTTCCCCCTTGACTTGGCGGGTCAGGTCGTAAAAGGGGGAATCCCATGACCCCACCCCCGACGCTGCAACAGTCATACAGTATGAACCATTTGGCAAGCATCTGAATTTTATATAGGTAAAGTAAAGTTTCCCCCGCACATGCGTGCTAGTCGTTTCCGACTCTAGGGGCCGGTGCTCATCTCCGTTTCAAAGCCGAAGAGCCAGCGCTTGTCCGAGGACATCTCCGTGGTCATGTGGCCGGCATGACTAGACGCCAAAGGCGCACGGAATGCTGTTACCTTCCCACCATAGTGGTCCCTATTTTTCTACTTGCGTTTTTACGTGCTTTCGAACTGCTAGGTTGGCAGAAGCTGGGACGAGTAACAGGCGCTCACTCTGTTACGCGGCACTCGGGATTCGACCCACCAAACTGCCGACCTTCCGATCGACAAGCTCAGCGTCCTAACCCACTGAGCCACCGCGTATACATATATACATATATACACATATACACACACACACACACATATATATACACATATACATATACATACATACATACATACATACATATATATATATATATATATATATATATATATATATATATATATATATATATATATATATATCGTAAGTCACTTTCCCCCCCCCCCCAGTGCGGTTGTTAACTTCGAATGGGTCCCTTTTGTGAGTTGAGGGCTGCCTGCATTTTCCCCAACTCGGGATCTGCGAGAGGAACGTTTGAACCCCTCAACTCAGCGGACGCGCTCGTTCAGCTTCCTTGCAAGCGGTCTACCCTTGTTTGCACATTGGCGCCCGCGAGGACCCCTCATTTTGCATGAGTGTTCCTCCCCTCCCCATTTGGGATTATTTTGGAAACCCCGAATCGGTGCAACTAGATCTCTTTCCTCGCTCAATTTTCTAACTTAGCCCTTATAAACAGAAGAACGCCGAACATCCGACATCCCTTAAAACTCCGCTGAAGATGTTACCTAGCCTGGTAACGAAACGTTTGGAAACCAAGCACTGGAAACAAACCTTCATTTTCAAATTTCTAACAGGCAGGATGCACAAATCACCGTCCCTTGGAGGCAAAGGGTGTGTTTTAGACCAGGGGTCTCCAAACAGCTGTCTGAGATGGTATAGGCTCTCCTGCTTGAGCCGTGGGCTGGACTAGAAGACCTCCAAGGTCCCATTCTATTCTATTCTATTCTATTCTATTCTATTCTATTCTATTCTATTCTATTCTATTCTATTCTATTCTATTCCAGGCAACTTTAAGACTTGTGGAGCTCAACTCCCAGAGGTCCTCAGCCAGCATGTCTGGCTGAGGAATTCTGGGAGTTGTAGTCCACGAGTCTCAAAAGTTGCCAAAGTTGGGAGACCCCTGTTTTAGACTTGCAAGTTGCGGTTGCTTCCAATGTGGGGAAAACTTTCCAAAGCTGCGTTTCCCACCTTCTTGGCTGGTGTTTTTTTTTGTTGTTGTTTAAAAAAAAAAATACTTTCCCAGGATTGTGCCTCCTCGGCAAGGAAGGGACTTACGGCTTTTTTCGATTTTTTCTTGGTGGACCTGGCTTTTTTCGCTTTTTCCACCACCGAGTAGAGGGCCAGGCAGAGCCGCGCCATACGGGGCAAGTCGCTGAGGTTAATGTCAAATTTCAACATCTGATCCCAGGCGGGCTCGGAGCAAACGTTGGCTTCGGTACTGGTCATCATTTTACACAGCATCTCGTGACCGTGGTAGAGTCCGGCCTGCACGACCAACTAGGAAAATAAAGAAAGAAGAAGGAAGCAAAGGCCTAGCATGATTTTTTAGGACGCTCGTAATATAAGCCCCACCCCCAAAATAAGCCCCAGTTAAGATCGTCAGCCAGATGGTTGCATTTAGTACCGTATTTCCCCCAAAAGTAAGACCTAACCATAAAACAAGACTTCTGACTTAACGGTTCTTTTCTAGAGATCAGCAATGACAACAATCTTGCTTCTAATGTCCTCTCTGCTATGAGGATAACAGCTTGCCTTATCTCATAATATTATACGTTATTATATTGTAAATATAAGCAGGCATATACATAGAATGAAGGCTACTGCTAAGCTTGTAAGCCGCCCTGAGTCTTCGGAGAAGGGCGGGATATAAATGTAATAAAAATAAATAAATAAATAAATTATAAACGTCCTCTAATAATAATAACAACCCTGGCCAGTTTGCAAAAGGACAGCTCAAGATCATAAAACCCGAAGCAACCCACTCCCAATTTGATGGATGTTATTTGGAATCTGCACTAAATTCAGGAAGGAAGTAACAAGTGCGATCTGCAAAAAAAAAAAGCAATGAAAAAAAAAACAACTTTGAGGTTTCTTATTTCCTTCTACCCCTAGAATTTCTCCATTTTTTTCTTTTAAAAAAAAAATAAATTCCGGAACTGTGTCTTCAGAGCACTTTTTTTTAAAAATTATTTACTTGCAAGAAGCTGCATTTTAGCGTAAGTGGAAAGGAAGGAAAACTTTTTTAAAAACGCACACACACACGCACACACACGGACACACACACAAAACTGCCCATAAACAGTTTCTAAGAAGTTCATTTCTGGCTAATCCGCGCTGCGCCCTCACTTCCTGTAGTGAGAAAAGTTCGACCGCCAACTTAGAACTGAATGAAAAGAGTTTTAGAAAGGAAAACACACACACACACACACACACACACACACACACAGTTGCCTGGTTTCGAGCTTCTCATCGCATCGCAGGTTTGGTTAAATGCGAGTCGTAAACAAATCCTGAGTGGGAAGGTAGAAAGCCGCAGAGCGTCTAGCCGAAAGAAAAAGAGGAGAAGAAATTTTTTTTTTATTTAAGACGACTTACTTTCATTCCTTCGTCAGCATTCACCTTGCTGCAACGCAGGAGTTCTACATAATAGGGCTGTTCCAGGGACCACAGAGATAGCTAATCAAAGGGAACAAGGAAAGGAGAAAAAGTGTGGAATGGGTGGCTAATTCTGCATTTGGTTCAGCCTGCTCCCAAAAGGGTAGCCAGCCCCTGCTGTATTGTTTCAACTTGGTCCACAGTCTTAAAAGTCAACCTTGAATTAAAATCTTCCTTCCTGCCTCCCAAACACCCCTACGAGGTAGGGCGCATCAGAGAAAAGTTGGGAATTGGAAGAAAGCCGTCACCAAGCAGGAACGAACTTGCACCAGATTCCCCCAGGGAACTGCTTCATTTCCAAACGATAATAATAATAATAATAATAATAATAATAATAATAATAATAATAATAATAATAATAATAATAATAAACAGATTTCAACCAATCAATCCGAGTAGAGTTGGAAGGGACCTTGGAGGTCCTCTAGTCCAGCCGCCTACTCAAGCAGGAGACCCTATACCCTTTCAGACCAGTCTCTTCTTAAAAGCCTCCAGTGTTGGAGCATCCACAACTTCCGGAGGCAACTTCGGTCCCACGGGTTAATTGTCCTCGCCGTTAGGAAGTGTCTCCTTAATTCCAGGTCGTTTCTCTCCTTGATTGGTTTCCACCCATTGTTTCTTGTCTTCTGATGCTTTGAAAAATTAAGTTGACCCCCTTCCTCTTTGCGGCAGCCTCTCAAATACTGGAACGCTGCTATCTTGTCTCCCTCCCCCCCAAATCCTTCTTTTCTGAATTTGAAAAAAATCACCCCCTCTGTTTGCAACAGTGGTGAAAAAGGAACATTATGGGTTACCTTCTGCTTTGGGCCCGGAGACAGTTTTGGGGCTGTTTTGGGGGGATGCCCAAGTCCGTTGCTGTGTTCTTCCCGCAAAATCAGAAGAGAAGATCTGTGGACCATAATGAGGTGGGGGACGAAACGCCGGTGGAGGCACTCACGGATGTACTGCGAGGACAGAGCAGATCCCGTCAGTGCCTGGAGCAAAACTTCCCAAGGCTAACTGAATCACGGGGGTCCATTTAGAATAAAATGAAACAGGGCTCAAATCCCAAGGCTAGTCCCTGAAGCAGAATCCTAAGAACCTGGACAGGTTTAAAACCACACTCAAGATTCTAGCACCTGTGGAGGAAAGGAGGGACGCAGCCCCCCCCACCCCCGTTTACCTTCAACAGCAAAACGGAACGAGGCATGCCTTCCAAAGGTGAACGGGTTTAGCTAAGTCGTTTTAATTCCTTCCTCGTCCCTGGGTGGGGATGCCTTGAAATTCTCAGCGATTCATGAGGACTAGAAGGCCAGGTTTGGGGCTCAACGGGGTCGAGAGTCTTAAGCTGCATCCCAGGTCAGGCGGCGTAAGGAAGACGCCAAATTATCTAAAGCCGTGTGTTTCTGAAACCGGGCCGCTTTGAAGACGGGGCGGGCTTCAACTCCCAGGATTCCCCGGGCAGCTATTGTTTCGATTTCGCTGTCTGGGGCATCATGGGAGTCGAAGTCCGCCCCACCTTCAAAGCGGCCCAGTTTGAGAAACACGGCGTTACGAGGATGGTGTTTCAACCTCGCAAGGGGGGAAGAAGACACACCTGGAATTGGAACAGGGGATGCTGTCCGTAGATGTACTCGCACTTCCCGTCCACCTGCAAGGTGTACTCCTCAACGGGGCTGACCCTTTGGTGACGGAAAATGGTGGCTTGCTTCTTGATGGCGTAGCTCATCAGCGTGACGGGGAACTCCTTCAGAGAAACCAGGAAAGTGAAGCTCTCCTGGACAATCGAGGAAAGGCCAAACGTTACTCTTTCGAACCCTCCCCGCTGCTTCCCCATTTAAGGACAGGTAGTCCTGGATCACAGAATCAGGGCTGGGAGAGACCCTGGAGGTCCTCTAGTCCAGCCCCCCTTTCTCAAGGCGGGACCTGTTGCCGTCCTCAACTCATAACAACCGTGCCCCATCCGAACTTGCAATCGCAAGGAAAACGTGACCTGCCACACATTAACGGCCATTGCGGCATCCCCGTGGCCGAGTGATCGGAATTAGGACCCTTGGCCGCTGGGTCGCGTTTAGGACGGCAGCAGTGTGCCGGGGATCCCGCGATTTCCCCCCTTTTGCAACGGGCAAAAGTCAACGGGGAATCCAGATTCACTTAACAGCCGCGTGACTTAACGACCGCAGTGGTTCCCTTAAACCCACGTGGCAAGGAAGGTGGTCAGACAGGGCGAAAGCCACTCGACGGATGTCTCATTGAAGCTACAGAAAATTTGGGCTCAATTGTGGCCGTAAGTCGAGGACACCCTGTATTTCGCACTGGTTCGGCCCCCTTTCCCTCCCCCTCCCCCCCTTGATCAGGTCTTTGCAAAGAAGCCAGGATCTGAAGGAGATGGGAGGTTAAGAAATGGAAGGGAGGGAGGGAGGGAGGGAGGAAGAGAGGGAGGGAGGAGGAAGGAACGGAAAAAGGGAGAGGAAGAAAGGAAGGATCAAAAAGAGGAAGGAAGGGAGGGAGGGAGGGAGGGAAGGAAAGAAGGAGGGAGAGAGAGAAAAAAAGCATTTCAGATTTACACGTTAGCAAAAGCATTGTCAGTTTGGCTGTCCATGATCTAGGATACACACACACACACACACACAAAAATCTTTGCACTTTTCCACACACTAAAACGATCTCCGTTATCTTTTATCAACAGAGCTTCGGGAAGCGTGCGAATTTACCCCTCCGGATTGAAATTTGACGTTGACAAAAACGGTCTTGCTGGGCACGGGTAGAGTCGGCCTCCCGCCGAGCCCGCTCAGGGTGGGCTCCAGTTGAACTGGGAAGCAGTACTCCATCCAGCTTTTCCAGCTGAGCTGCTGGCGCTCGGCCGCTCTCTGCTCGCAGTACTCTTGCATCTCGGCCCGGAAGTCGTCCACCTCGGGGTCCGCCAAGGAGTCAAACTCGTGCAAACCTGGAATAGGGGACAGGATGACCGTTTTCCTAAAAACGGCAGCCTACCGCATCGGGTCTACGCCCTCCGGCAAGGTAGGCCTTTTGTTTCTCCCTTCACAGCCTTCAGGTTTCTAGTCCTCCTGAAAGCATGGACGATCCGCTGGGCCGGGAGTCAGATGCACGAGATTGGATTTGACTGCAAATCTTAGGAAACAGGACAGACATTTGTGGGAAGCTGTGCGGAAGCCTCACTTCTGCTGCCTTGGCCCATTTCAGGAAGGCAGGGCTGGTTTTGTTAGACGGCCTGAGATTTGTTTAGGGTTTTTTTCATCCGCTTTCAGGATTAATCATTATGGGCTGTAATTGTCAATAATATTTCCTGTCTTCTCTTAATGGCTTCGATTATACTGTGGGGTCCCTGGTGCACCCCGAGATGGGTGGTTTTCTTGCAGACGTTTCATGACCCAACTAGGCAACGTCATCAGGGCTAGAAGGAAGTGGGTTTGCGCTGATGAGGGTACCCAGTTAGGTAACGAAACGTCTGCAAGGAAACCACCCAGCTCAGAGAGCACCAAGGACCCCACAGCCATTGTCCTCCTCCTCCCCCTCCTCTTCCTCCCACACCCCACTCCTTTCTAGCACTGATGATGTTACCTAGTTGGGTCACCAAATATCCTCTCCCAAGGGCACTTTGGGGCCTTCCCGAAGAATGGAAACCAACGTTTTATTCCCTCCAACAGCCCTGCAGTGCAGGGCATATGCCTCTTTCAGCCGCCACCACCACCACCAACCTTTGCCAATCAGGAGGCTAATCTGGGAATTGAGCAGTTTCTTCGCCCGGTCCCCTTCGCGGGCCACCAGTCGCAAGACCGGTAGGAAAGGCTGGACGTCACAGAGACGTCTCTGCTCGTCCTCAAGTTCCTGCTGCTCTGCGGCTTGGTTGATGCAGGTGAAGACGTACGAATCGGGGGCGCTGAGCATCTGGAAGAAGGGCTCATACTGGGCCTGGTGCCAGACCACCTGGGAGAAAGTGGCAACAGCAACAGCACTTAAGACTTGCATACCGCTTCGCAGTGCTTTGCAGCCCTCTCTGAGCGGTTTGCAGAGTCAGCAAATTGCCCCACAACAATCTGGGTTCCTCGTTTTATCCACCTCGGAAGGATGGAAGGCTGAGTCGACCATGAGCCGGTCAGGATCGAACTCCAGACTGTGGCAGAGTCAGCCTGCCACAGGGCTCTTATATAGCAATAGCACTTAGACTTATATACCGCTTCACAGTGCTTTACGGCCTCTCTGAGCGGTTTGCAGAGTCAGCAACTTGCCCCCAACGATCTGGGTTCCTCGTTTTACCGACCTCAGAAGGATGGAAGGCTGAGTCGACCGTGAGCCGGTCAGGATCGAACTGCTGGCAGCGGGCAGAGTTTAGCCTGCAATGCTGCATTCTAACCACCGCAGATCACTGCAGCCGTTAAGTGGAAAGGTCGTTAAGCAAACCAGCTCCCCTTATTATTGACTTTGCTGGTTAAAACCCGGCTGGCAAGGTTGACGTTGGTCAATCAATCGCCTGACCGCCGGGATGCTAGTCTAACCCACTGCCAAGCACCCCAGTTTTGATCGCGTGACTGCGGGGATGGGGTGAAGGCCGTTGAGTGCCAAGACTGGTTATCAGAGCCCTTGTAACTTCAAGCTGAACGAGTGGTGGTTAAGTCAAGGGCTCTCCCGCTCCTGAATCGTGGCCGAGAACGGACCTGGGTTGTTGGTTTTGAGCAGCTGGACGAAGATCAAAGAGGAGAGGACCGTACCTTTTTGATGGCAGCCAGGCTGGCATGGCAGGAAACAGGGAGGGGCAGGTAGATCCCGGTGGGTAAAAGGAAGTCAACCATAATGGTGTAATTGCTTTCCTTAGACCAAAATTCTGCTGGGCAATACATTCCTGGCGGCATCCTTCTCGTTACTCAAAGCCCACCTGCGGCGAAACGGAAGCGGACATTTTCATTCCTGCATCTCTTAAGGAGATCCTCAGCCATCCAGATCATGCTTGGCCCAAAGGTGGATTCATCCCCGCAAGTTCTCTTATTTTCACCAAGAAAGACAGGGGGGGTCCCCCTGGTCTTCGAAAACACCCTGGTGGGTCCCTAAAAAAGAAGCCTTTTTCTTTTCTTTTTCCCTCGTTACACCATCTTTCTTTCTTTCTTTCTTTCTTTCTTTCTTTCTTTCTTTCTTTCTTTCTTTCTCTTTCTTTCCTTCCTTCTTTCTTTCTTTCTTCCTGTTCCCCTCCTCCCCATTTTCAATTCTCCTTTTAAAAAAAATTCTCTTTGTTATTTTACACTTTGATGAACTAATAAACACGTATTATAAAAAAAAAACCTCAAACACCTTTCGCTGGTTTCCTAAAAATAAGCTTTTTTCTTTTCCTTTCCCCCCCTACTTTATATACCACATTGTCCCTTTCTTTCTCTCACCTGCCCCAGTTTTCTATTTTTTTAAAAAAAGATTCTCTTTGTATTTTGTACTTTGATAAGCTAATAAAAATGCATTATAAAAAGAAAACACACACGGGTGATTTCCTAAAAATAAAGCTTTTTTTTCTTTCTTGTTTACGTTGATCTGGGATTTCTTTCTTTTTTTAAAAAAAAAAGCTGTTTTTGCTGAGGATTTAGATTAATTCTGGGTCTGCACTGTGGCCATTCTTACTCACTAAGCTATGGACTTGCCATTTCAGCATGGAAATAAAAGAACGAGGGGATTGTAGAGAAAGGGACGGAAAGAATCTAATAATTGGAGAGCAGACCAGCTGCGGAGGGAAAAAAAACTCCCGTCACAGAGAGAAATCTTCGCTCTTTTCTTCGCTGGACCGTCGGCTGGTATCTGTGAGTCATTAGATATAAATATCGTTACTGATACTTTATGAAACGTATCAATTTGTAATCATATATATGACAGCCGGAGAACCCAGCACCACAAATGGGCTTACTAAAACCAAGCTATTTTCTACACTTATTGCAGCAACACCGCTGCGCAGTGCAAGTGGTCCTCAACTTACGACCACAATCGAGCCCACATTTTCCGTTGCTAAGTGAGACAAGTTGTTCCGTGAGTTTGGCCCCTCTCTCGCCACATTTGTTAAGTGAACGACTTGCAGCTGATAAATTAGCAATATTTGCCGCCCGTTTCAGAAAGCTGGGCAAGAAACGAGGTCGTCGGTTATTTACGGTCAAACTTTTCCCAACTTTTAATCTACCCAGATGTTGCCTCCTCAGCTGACCCCAAGAAATGCAACCTGTTTTTTTTCTTGTGGCTTTTTTTTTTTTGCTCCAGTGTATTTTTTTTTTTTTGCTCAAATGTATTTTTTATCTCTGGTTTTGTAGGGAGGGGAGAAATTAAACTTAAGCTTGTCATTGCAGTTTGCAGGTAGATAAAAAAGCTCTTGAGCCTCCAGGGTGGCCGATGAAAAAACGGGATCTCCCAACATTTATTCAGCACAACCGACCACGTCTATTTCCTTTCTAAATCCTATCCTCAGATTATTTGGCGGGGGAAGTTAGATTATATTGTCCCGCATTGCCCCCAAAGCAGAATTTAAGGGGGATGGGCCCAAGGCAGAAAGGGGGTGGAGGAAAAAAAGAAGAAGCTTGTGAACCAGATGTCCTGGACAGTACAAAAGGAGATTCCTGAGAGATGATTCATTTATTTATAAAATGTGCATCTCATCTCGGCCTTTTTCTTTCTTTTTCAAACTACTCCAGAGTTGAAATGACTTCACCGCCCTCCTTCTCAGGCCCAGGGGAGGTGATTCCCCCAGTCTGCCAAAACAGATCTGCTAAATCTTCTAAAACCCAGCCCATCCTTTCAAGCCTCCTAACTTTTCTGCATTATTAATGTCTTCCCCATTCCTTTGCAAGCCCTTTGCAGCCTCCTGCGAAAATCGCAATCAATCTTTTCCACCGGTCGTCTTATCCGGCTTCATGTATTTCTCAGCTGAAATGGTATTTCAAATCTGCCGGCGTTGCTTTACACCCTATTTCTGCAGAGGCATTTTTAAGATCGAGTTGGACCCGCCCGAATGTACACAATTTTTTTACACCAGAGAAACCTAGCAGCATCTTAGTGCGGCTCACTTGGCTTTATCCCCCCCCCCCAGAAG
>NC_139530.1:3703046-3803046 GCF_947247035.1 Vipera ursinii | reverse complement strand
ATTTATTGCAACCAACCTCTGGTTTTTTGGTTTTTTTTTGAGGACAATTTTTTTGTCCGCCTGTTGGGACAGTTTATAACAATTACCGCCAGTTAGGAATTTTTTTTTTATTTTGGTTTAAAATAAAAAAAAGGAACAGCTCAGCCATTCAAGTTCCTTTTTTTGGAGCCTTTCCAGGCCACCAAAATGGGCATTGGCGACAATGAATAAAATGTCTTAAAAAGTCACCTTTTAAGCAGCCACAAGACAAACAGGAAACGTGGCTCTTTCAACAAGTTAGCGAGGTGTTGTTGTTTTTTCCCTCCACCAGCTGCAGCGCCCACTTTTGGGGTGTACAGAAACCCGGGCACCAGTTTGTGGCCAGAAATACTCACAGGAAGAGGTTGCTAATGCAACAAAGCCTTCTTGAGTTAACACAACACTGGCAGTGTGGAACCACTGAAGACTTTTAGAGGAGATCTCAGGCCAGTTTCACAGGAAGCCCTTAGCTAATAAAATGACCCTGGTTGATGGCAGAAGTTCCTTCCACCTGTCCCTGCCAGAGGTACTACTGTTCCCATAATCCCCCACTAGGATGGCCTCCACTAGATTAAGACACACACACACACACACCAGACTTAAGCCGTTCAACAGCACCACCTGGTGGAGGCTCCACAGCGAACATGAAAAATGCATTGAATTCCCCCAAAATGTATGTCGAGAAATTGCTCAGAAAGATATGTAAAAAGTGAAACTGGCATTCAGCGCTAAATGCTGCTTGTTTGCACTGTTTGAAAAGAAATGCAAACAGGTAGAAGGAAATCCGAACTCTCATGCTTGCCGGTCAGGGTGAGAAAATCCCAAAGAATTTAGTAAAAATTGTTTTGACTTTTTACAACACGCGGGTGTATTGGTCGGTGAGGGTTAGAATAATACGGTAACAAGAGTCAAGAAGTTAAAAGTTACTCTCTACTTTAAAAATACAAGTCTACAAATTAACATAGTACAAATTTATCCTAAGTAACTAAAAAGTAATCAAACAGGGTTCAGAGACTTTAATGCAATCAAAACTTTATTATTTTAAAAAAACAAGCTCTCATTTTTTTCAACAAACAGCAGCAACATTTGAAATATAACTTTAACTCACAAGAGACTGACTAACAGGTAATATATCTTCCTTTTTTCAACTCGCCCGTCCTCTTTTCATACACTTGTATAAAACTCTGGGTAGAAAAATTACATCCTTTCACTACAAATGAAAAGGCAGTATTAAAAATATTAAAAATAACTATGGTCGCAATGGAGATAACAAATACTAAATGCATCATTTTTTCATGCTGCGGCTTAGGCTAATTTACTAGAAATTTCAAGAGAGGAATTATTTAAAAAAATTAGCAGCGTTACAAGATGGCGTGAAAGTCGCGAAAGTCTGCATTTTTTATTCTCTTGTTTTTCTTATCTCTGATCTTCATTCGGAAGTGGGAAAATTCAGCTTCTCTTTAAAAAAAAACCATTTCCCCTGCCCAGTTTCCCAGATCTGTCAAAAATTTGTTTTGTTTTTTTTTACTTCTGGTATTGCAATTGTCAAACACTTGTATAGAACAGAAAGCTGCGAACTGTTGAACTATGTTTATCCCACAAACAGCAAAAAAAGAACAAAAACTCTGCCATTAACGCATCACAAACCTGGAAGAAAGTCAAAATATTGCAGCCCTAAACATTTTGCCTGTTATGTCAATCCACAACAGAAGCTTCTTCTGGCAAAACCCTTTGGAACTAAGATTTGTAAACTTTGATGGACTACAACGAACCCTGTTTTACACTTCCTTTTTCTAAGTACAGTTAGTGAATATGTTTTATAGAACAAATCGAGGGGGTGTTAAAGGTTTTAAGCCCTCCTGGCTCCTACACACTGGGAGGGGGGGAAGAGAAACTACAAATATTGCTCTTATTTCTGTACAAGGCTTTGAAATAATTTTAAATGAAAAAAAATAATAATAATAACGGAAGCTGGCTAATTTTCTTTAGTTTGGCTCTTTCAGACACCTCGCCAATTTCTCTGGATTTTGTTTCGCTCAGTTCAGCCCTAGACATTTTTCAAATGGTTTTTTTTTAAAAAACAACAACAACAAAAAACCGGCATTTGCAGACGATAACTTGCAAAATCGGACCAGAAATTCTTTTTTTCCCCGCATCGGGCGAGGGTCATTGACTTCTTCCTACAAAATAATTCAAAAGCTTCTAAATTAAAATAAATAAATAAATAAGGACTTTCCCAACTTAAAAGCAACATTCACACACACACGCACACACACAAAAACGATCTCACAGGAGTTATAAAAATTTTGCCGGTTTTAACCTCTACAGATGGCCAGAACTTTTTTTTTATCAGCGGTGGAATTCCTCATTCCAAACCCAGTGACTTCTTAGTGTGTGTGTGTGTGTGTGTGTGTCTGTGTGTGTCTTGCAAACAATTGGCTGCATTGGCCTATTGGGGTGTCTCCATCTGCATCCTGCCCCCCCCCAGTACTACACAATCAGGGCTGCACAAGGAACTTAACACACACCCTCGGCACTTGTCGGGAGTTGTAGTTTACCAACTTAGATGCCACTGTGAAGAAGCCAACCGGAGGAGTGCAGCTCGCGGTCTCTCTTTCTAAAACCAGCAGAGGAACTTCAGCAGCAGGGGGATTTGAACCCAGCGCCACCTAACTGCCATCAGCTCAGTCCAGCAGGTCGAAGCTGTGCTTAGAGAGAGAGCACACCTGGATTGTAGCTGAAGTCCACAAGTTGGGACACCTGGATCTCAAGGAGAGAAGCCCTTCGGGGTTGAAAACACCCCCCCCCTTGTCCTTAAAGGAGTCAGAAAGAGAAGGCAGGTGGGCAGCCTTGAAAAGAGAACTGGAAAATCGGAAGTGTGCTCACACAGGACTAGAACCTTGAGACTGCAAACCTCCAGCTTCTAAGTGGACTCGCCTCGTCTTCCTCTCCCTCTCCCTCTCTCTTCTTCCTCTGCAGGGAGTCCTCATTTCAGCTCCAGCAAGGTGTAGTTCGAATCCTGCCAGCTCCAATAAGGGAAGAAAGGCCGGTCGGTGAGAGCCGGGACGGAAGGGCCCGGAGCCGAGGAAGGCTGCAGGAGGAGCGGTTGCGGGGGAGCCACCCCGCCGGGCAGCCAAAGGAAGGGACGGGGCTCGTAGCCGCCCAAGGGGACGATTCCCGGCGGAATGGGGGCCGAGAGGGGCTGCCCCATCGCCGCGGGGGCCCAGAGGCATCCAGCCGGGCCGCAGGAAGGCAGGACGGGCGGCTCCGGGGCTGGCGGAGGCGGCTGGGGTCTCCTCCGGACGCGTCTCCTCCGCCGCCGGTACTTGCCCGGCTCGAACATGCCTGGGAAAGCCGGACCCAGCGTCCAGTCGCTGCCTTTGCCCTGGCCGCCCAGGCGGGGCACCTTGACGAAGCACTCGTGCAGGCTCAGGTTGTGGCGCACGCTGTTCTGCCAGCTGCGCTGGCTCAGCCGGTAGTAAGGAAAGCGGCCGGCGATGTAGTGGTAGATGGCGCACAAAGGCAGGCGCCGCTCCGGGCTGGCCTCGATGGCCATGGCGATCAGGGCCGCGTAGGAGTAAGGGGGCTTCGGGGCCCTCGATGGACCAGCCGCCGCCGCCGCCTCCCCTTCCGTGGCCGCCTCCCCGGAGCTCCCCTCGGCCGAGCTCGCCAAGCGCGGGGCGCAGCGCTTGGCGAGGCTCTCCAAAGGGCGCGTTTGGAGACATTGCGCCTCCGCCTCTCGCTTCGCTTTGGGGGTGTCGGGGGTCCCGGCCGGGCAAGGGCGCGGGGAGACCCCGGAGGATTGCAAGGGCTCCAGTTTGGGGGGGCGCTTGGCTGGGCTTCTGGGGGTGTGTGGAGGGGGGCCGATGGCGGGTTAGCAAGCTGCGCCCAGCTCCTCGGCGGCTCGGTGCGCTTCTGCGCCCCCGCGGTTCACAGACGGGTCAGCGGGAGATGTAACTCTCCGGAGAGATGTAACAATTGTAGCCCCACATTTGAGAGGGGGAGGTGGGCATGCTCGTCCTCTCTCTCTCTCCACGCGGATTGGCTTTTCTTCGGATGGTTATGGCAAGGGGTTTCGTTGTTTTTAAGAGTTGCGAGCGCCTTTTTTATATATATTTTGATGCGTTATTATATTGATATTTTATTCTATTGATAGGAATCAAATAAAGGACCCGAGGGAGGTGGTGAAGGAGCGGGCGGAGCTTTGCAACTCTGCCCATGCTCTCTTGACCTCCTCCTGTTTGCAACTCCTCTCCAAAACGGCCGGTTTGGGAGAGGAGAAATGCGGGGTCTGCAACTTTGCAAGCTCTGCCTGGCGCGTTTTTCCAAAGGAGCCGGCCCGGGGGGGGGGGGTGAGCTTAGAATAATTTCCTTTGCGCCTTACATTGCGAAGCCTCTTCGGCTCCTACAGTATTTGCAATAATTCAGGATAAAGAGGATTTACACCAGCGCCCTAACACCAACCCGCGCGCTGCCAGCCTTGGCCCAGAGTCCCTTTTCGCCGTTCCCAAATTATTGGGGTTTATTGGACGTTGACACTCTTAACCAGATGGATTTTTGACCCAGATAGTTTGCAACTTGCTTAGCCATCTTGATATCTCTTACAGGCAATCCTAATCTTCATTAAACTTTCATGAGAGATTATGGGAATCTTAGTCCCTGGACCGGATGGGCAATCAATTGGAGCAGAAGATTTTATGGTGGGAATAAAGAAATATATATATATCAATCCATATTATATTATCCTTAGGTTACAAGGGCATGCTGAATTTCTTAAGCTTAGCAAGTTTAAGAGGGGGAGGGGGGGCAAAAAGTGGTGGTAAAAACAGCCAACAATCCAAAATAACTTAGAAGTGCAAGGATTAAAAACTACAAATTTAAAATTGCATCTTCAAAAGGATGTGGTTGGAAAGCCTGCCCCCTCCCCCTTGAAGATAGATACCTTTGGTCATTTCATTCCCCCAAAGAGCAGCTTTTAAGATTGAATTTAATGTCAGGCCAAGAGAGATGCACAAGGAAAAATATTTAATATTGCCACGGAAGGCCAGTTGTTGCTGGTAACAGACCTCGTTGTTTGGGAAACGTAATTTTAAATTAAATTGAACCTGAAGGCGAACAAATTCTTGGCTTTCTTTTGTGGGGTGCAATGGCACACTGTCACCACGAGAGGACACACACTCCCAACTCATCTTGTTTTCAAAATTCTTTTTTTCAATTCTTCCGTTTTTTTTAATATTCCCTTTTTTTTAAAAGCGTGATTATGCACATCAGAGCAGAAGCAACTTTGAACGGTTAGAAATTTTCTCCATTTCTATACAAGAAACTAGGGCCCTATGAATTCTTACAGGACAGACTTAAGATATTCTGTAATGTCAATTTTGGGTCACATTTGCACTGGGATAATATAATTTGGGCAGTTGATTCTTTACCCTCTTGCTGCGTCCCCTGGGGGAAAAAAATGCATCATTCCATCTGCGTTGTTGGGGGGGGGGGGCACCAGGTTGCAAAAAGTCAGTTTAGCCAATGGATCTTAACGTGAAACTCTTTTGCTTCTTCTACAACTCCTTCCCTGTATATATGATGCAAAACCAAGACAGGAAACTCAAGATCCAACATCACCTTTATTCTTACCGTTTTATAAAGAAAAATAATCTTTCAAACGCAGAACATAAAACATCTCAAGAGAGAGGAAACGAAACAGGGGTGGGGGGAAAAAAACACACCCTCTCCTCGGGCATGAATTCTTAAACAAACCACGGAGAGGCAGATTCTCTCCAGCCTCCTTAAGTATAAAAATGAAATGAAGATCCCGTTTTCTTAAAATGGCGTTCAGTGGCATTCCCACCCGTTGTAAAAAAAAAAAAATTCAAGCCTCTCAGGACACAGTGTATTTGATCATCCTTGTACATTCAGCAAGAAGCTAGTCCTCGTGGAGTAGTGTGGTATTGATCTGCGCGTCTTCCAAAAAAATCCTTGTCAGTTGCCAGAAATTAGACCCTATTCCCCACGAGAAAAGGAAAAAAACGGAGACGAGACATGGGCAAAACCAAACCAACGTGAAATACACATTTTTTTTTAAAAAAACGGGTTTTCTTGTTGTGTTTCCCCCCCCCCCCCCATCATCCTGAAGTTTTAAGAGGGAAAAAAAGTTTGAAAAGGGATCACCATTAAGACACCCGGTACTTAACACTGTGATAAAGGATCACTGCGCACCAAGTGTGATTTTAATAAGTGTCTCCTAGCACCAAAAACTACAGGCCTCTAGTTTTGATCTGTCATGTCCCCCCGCCCCCCCCCATGCATTTTTTGCTGATTTTTTTTAAAAAGAAAAGCTGCTTTCTACAACACCCATGTGGGGAGAAGACCACTTGAAAGAAATTTGCTTTATGAAGCAAATTAAACAAGAGTGATAGGTGGTTTAAAAAAGAAGAAGAAAAAAGCCATCTGGGTCCACCTTTCTCCCTGATCTGCTAGTTTTCTACATGCAAGGGTGTCTGCTGCTGCTGAAGTACAAACATCCAAATGCAAAGAGTCAAAAGCCCAATCGAAAGAGCAGGTTTCTGGTTTGGAAAAAAAAAACCAGGATGTCGTCTGCAAACCTAGTACAGATTTGGGCCACTTAAGCATGGGGGGAAAAAAACAACAAACCACTTTATTTTGCCCAGGTCTCCTCCGAGGCTGATAAAAGATGTCCCCGATGCAGCCCACCAACCCATTTTGGCCTGCGTGAAGCTTCTCAGAAACCCCCGTCTTGTCTTCCTGGCCCTGAAAATTAATAAATTAAGAACAAACACACATACAGTAACAGAGACTTACTCTAAACGTCCCAGACAGACGCATTTGACTTGAAAAGCAGTGAAACTGACCAGATGCTGGAAGTCAGCAAACTATCCAGCAACGCAAAGGACTGTTTTCCTCCCCCCTCAGCCACACACAAGAGATTAGAAAAAAAAAGGGCTGGGGCCTGGAAGACTAAAGAGGATGGGGAGAAGGACTCCCCACCCCACCCCCAAGTTCTTAAGTTTTCTCCGTAAGCCAGAATTTAACCGCCATTCAAGGTTTGCGACTGAAGCAAGGTGGCTGAAGGGCAGAACGCGACGCCCGGCCTTCGCCTTCCAAAAGTCCATTTCTGGGCTCATCCCACATATGCTGTACAAATCAAGGAAAACCAGGGCAAAAAAAAGTCAAGAGCGCTTCCCGATCCACCAGGACTACCTCGGATTGGTGGAGAAGCAGGCAAGGCATTATTCAGGGCAAGCGACGGCGGAGAAACAGACCGGATCCTGCTGCCTTCCAGGAGATGGCCACGCGGCGGCGAAGGTCCTTGTGATGTCCGAGTCTCTTCTGCAACCTCGGGATCTCCAGGACGAGGAAAAGGGGGTGAAGTCTCCCCAGTATTTTTGGGGGGTGGTGGTGGTGGTCAGATGCTCATCGCAACGTTTGGTAGAGGTAGGCTGAGGTGAAGATGGCGTTGGCTGTCAGGCTGAGGGCCAGGAGACCTCGAAGAAGCAGATTCCCAAAGCAACCTAGGAAGGAAGGAAGAGTCCCAGAGAAGGAAAGTAATTAGGCCTGCGAAAAGAGGATGGCGCCGTGCCGCAGGGTGCAAAAATGGGATGCTGCCGCCGGGCACGGACACAGGATGAGTATCCCGTGGGTGCTAGCGCCGCCCCGTTTCCGTCACGCGTGTGCTCGTGGCCCCATTCGGGTGTGCGCGCACGTAAAACGCTTCCCCCCTCCTTTTCCCTCCGGTCCGCCAACTGAGAAAGGTTGGAGAGCTGTGTTCTAATCCAACCGCCTGCTCAAGCAGGAGACCCTTAAAAGAGACAAGCACGGCCTTCTAAAAACAGGGCCCGGATCTTGAGTAGTTTGAGCCTCCAAAGGCCCCAGTTCAGAGACTTTTTTTATTAATTAATTTTAAGAAAAGAAAAAGAAAGTTGTACAGAAAACGGGAGAGGACTTTAAAACCATCGGCCTGAGAAAGGGGATCCGTATCTGTTTTTCAGTCCTCGGATGGTGTTTTTCCCCACTTACGGATCTTTACTTGCTTGTTTTTATTTTACTTTATTATTTGACTTCTATTTACATGGAGCCCTCGACTTACAACAGTGCGACGGCACTGGGAAAAAAGCAGCGTATGGCCATTTTTCACACCGTTGCAGCCACGGGATCAAAATTCAGACTCTCGGAAACTGACTCGCATTTATGACGGCATCCCAAGGTCACGTGGCCTTCTGACAAGCAAAGTCAACGGGGAAGCCGGGTTTGCCTAACGACGACTTGTTACCCGTTTGACAACTGCCGTTATGATACACTTCACACAGGTGGCCCGGGGGGAGGTTAAGAAACGGTGAACTCACCCTTCCAGCCCAATGGTTCGTCCTTCGTTGTGGTGTCGACAACACAGTTTGAGGAGTGTGACGAATCGTCCGCCTTTTTCCCTGAATCCTCGGTGGAGACGCTGCTGGCTTCCACCACGGTGGTCGCATCGGTGGGACAGCCAAAAGCTGAAATTTCCAAGGGCCAAGACTTTTTTTTTCCTTTTTAAAAAATCCTTATGCTCAACTCTACTTCCTTAAATTCTCACCCAACTGTGGACAAACCAAGTTATCCATCCGGCGCTCTCTAAATCACCCTAGATCAATTTTTGAGTTCAGATGGGTTTGAGAAGCAACGACACTGAGGGCTGGCCAGTATGGTCCACAATTGCGCCCAGCGAGAGATTCTGGGAATGTAGTCTCGACGCATCTGGAAGGCTAGACTACCGCAATGCCGGAACCCTGGGACTGCCCTGGGAGACTGTCCGGAATTTGAAATGTTTCCAAAACAGGACGTACCTGGTGAACTCGGCTCCCCGAAGTACGTTTTTGGAAAGGCCGACCGATCCGGAGCGAACAGGCTGCTTTCTGAGGGGGCCGAATCTTCCCCGTGGTGGAATTTGCTTTGTCCCACGAAGAGTCGGAGTTGCTGCCCTTTCAGATTCAGCCGGGCTGGGCTGATCAGAGGCCGGCGGAACCGCAAGGAACTAGAGCTGGATGCCACTGAGCCGGCCACTGATGGTGCCGGCGAGGTTGCCGGGGACGGCACGCAGCTTCCGGAGAGGATCGAGAAATATTCTGGGGTGGGGGAGGTCGGAAGGAAGCCAAGAAAAATGGGGTTAGAATCAGCTCCATCCCGATTCCACGCATTATTCATTATTTTGAGAAATATGTGGGCTCAGGAGCTTTTGGGGGGGCAGAGAGCAGGGCAGAGCCCCCCCAATCCATCTGTGTTCTCAGCCATCACCCCACAACCAATGGGGGGTGCGAGTGGCCCCATCTTGGCTGATGTAAGCATGGAGGGCAGACCTACGAGGCCTGCTTCTACAGGCTACCCAGGCTAACATCTGGACTGCAGATGTGGCAAGGGCAAAAAGGAAGCTCGTCCAAACGGGGGTGCGTGGAAGAGGGGGGGATGGACACCCCACGTTCTGCTCACCTGATGCTGCCCAGTCCTTGGGGCAGGAGGCCTGTGAAGGCGGGCGGCTTCCGCTGAACAGGTAGCCCGAATCTCCACAAAGGAAGCAAAAGTTAATATTAACATTCATATTAAAAAAAATTAAGTTAATTATTCATCAAGAGCTTTGACTAGGACGGGTGGATACCCGATTAGAAAGGGAACCACGTACGCATACGCTAACTGCAGCGAAGTTATTGCCTGTGCCAAGGTGGCAAAAATACACAAGGACCCACAGTTAGAGAGGGGAACGATAAAGATGGCAAAATCTGATCCGTCGATGCTCGGAATCAGATCCGAAGCTGGAGACCCTCGGATCAGAAGCCGGAGATTTGCTGAAGGGCAGATCTTTGGCTGGATCGGACCCAGATGAAACAAAGTACTCCAGCAGTGACATTCCAACTTCCCAAAGTTACCCAGCACTAAGGTAGACTGCCTTTGAACAAAGAAGCTCTACTTTAGTTCTCCGCTCCAAGCACTTTTCCCCGTCTGAATCTGTACAACCGACTTTAAAGAACAGCTCAAAAGGCTCCATTAAACAGGAAGACCATCCTCCCCAGCTGACTTCAACACCCTTCTGCCACAGAGGGCTGGTTTGACACGATCAGAAATGATTAGACAAGCATCAAGGGAAACCCACCAAGGGAATTAAAACCTCCCCCAAACCCGCTTTGCTGATTTTTGACTTTATTTTTTGAAGCGTGTTCGTGGTGCCAGGGAAAATAAAATAAAATAAAATTTCCCAACACGCTTGGTTGCCAATTTCGTAGATGTGAAAAAGTTCAAAGCTCCTTTGTCAGGCCTGGAGAAGGATGTTAATCTATCCCTAACTCTTACTGCAGAGATAATTAAAATAAAGATACTTAATGCAGCCCTCATAAATGACTTAGGCAACTCAACAGTTTAAAAAAAAATCTGATACTTAATTCCTTTTCGCTCTGATGATGCACGAGCCTGTATATTAAAGTAGAATATCAGATTTGTTTATTATTTATTTTCCCTAGTGTAAAACATCTTGCATTAGAAAAAGGAACATAATATTTAAAAATGGAACAATAATCCAAATACGGAAAACTATAAATAACAAACTACTATTTACAATAGCACAGTCAATATTAGATGAAAAGCATACTTCTGCAAGGAAAACCAGCTGTGGTGTCTTCAGCGAGGCCAAAGATGCAAAGGACTAGAAACTTGGAAAAGCCACCAAAATTACACTAGCAGCCAAAGCAAGGAAAGGCACAGTTTACCAGTCCTGGCCAGGGAAGGAATCGTGCCGAGTGAAAGGGCCCGATTCAACCGTCCAGGAAGAGAAGAGGACGACGTCCGACGGGGTGAGCAGAAAAGCCGCTGGTTCAACTGGAGGATACTGGGAGGAGTGGGGACGAAAGGAAGGGGCGGAGAAGGATAGGCGAAGCTGAACTCAGCACCGCTGGGGAACATGGGCCCCGGGTCCCCTGGAGAAAACCTGCAAACGAGACAAATAGACACAACATCACATGGTGGCTTGCAACCGTTCACCCCTGTCTTGTGCAAAAGCTTTACCCCTTTCTGTATTTATGGCCTAATTTTTGATCAGACCAATGAACTAAAATAAAGTTTGTTTTCAGCAGCAAATAAAGACTTTGCCGACGGTCTGGTTCCAAGACGTTTTATCGCCTTCCTGGTCTATTTGTTTATTATAATCTCTACAAACAGTCATTTTCTCTTGTAGCTTGTGGCTTTTGTTTATATTTTAATAACAACTGTTTTTATATCTTTATCGTGTTAATTCTGTGCTGTATGCTGCCCAACAGACTTTTTTTCCCCCCTGAGATATCCCGGGGCGGGGGCTGTATAAATTGGATAAATACAATTGCAGATTATTCTTACTCTTTCTCTCCTTGGGCTGAATCCTGAAAAGATGGCAGTAGGATGCCTTTTTGTCCTAGAGATGTTATTTCTCAACCTGAGCAACTGGGGAATTCTGGGCGTTGCATGTCCACAACATCTTAAAAAGTTGCACAGATGGAGGAAACGAATCTAAAGCCTTGGCGACCAGCTGCGTTCTGCACAAATCTCACAAGCGCTGAGTCGCAATTAGCTGATTTACAGCCTCTGCACTTGAGGAAACGGATCAGTTCCCTTCCCACAAAAGGTATGAACTTCAAAGCGGCGGTGAGAAAAATATACCAGCAAAATTATCGGAGGTAGCACGGGAGAATCTGAATTTGAAAGGAAAAAAAAAACACGACCTTTTTCGGCCAATAGATAAACGCATCTTATCCAGAAAAGCAGGAAGTGTGCATTTTTTCTTTTTCTTTCTTACCCAAATGCCATGCGCCTTGTTCGGGAAATGAAAAGCAGCAGATTTTCCTTCCGTAAATTATCGCATCGGTGCAAAAAACAAAAGGCAGAAGAAAAAAGGTGCGGCTGAAATGGCAATGAGAACAGAGGATGGGGTTTGGAAAAGAAAGAGAGGGAGAGAGAGTGACAGAGAGAGAAAGGGAGAGAGAGAGAGAGAGAGAGAACAAAGAGAGGGGAAGAGAGAAAGGAGAAAGGGAGGGGGAGAAAGCGAGCAAGAAAGACAGAAAGAGAGAGAGGGAAGGAGAAAAAAGGAGAAAGAAGGAGGGGAGAAAGAGAGAGACGAGAGATAGAGAGAGGGGGAGAAAGAAAGGGGGAGAGAAAGAGGGGAAAGAGAGGAGAGAGAAAAGGAGAAAGCGAGGGGGGAGAGAAAGAAAGGAGAAAGAGGAGGGGGAGAAAGGGGAGAAAGACAGAAAGAGGGGGAGAAAAAACGGGGGAGAGAGAGAGAGAGCGGAGAGAATGAAAGAAGGAGAAAGCGAGATGGGGAGAGAGAAAGAGAAAGAAAGAGGGGGGAAGAAAGAGAATGAGAGAGAGAGAGAGAGAGAGAGAAAGAAAAACTCACAAAAGCTTTGCAAAATAAAAGGCGCTTGTATTGCTATTATTATTATTATTATTGTTCCGCCTCGATTTTAAAACCGGAGATTTTTTTTTTATTTTATTTTTTTAAGAGGGAAAGTGAGATTCTCCAGCGGATGGAAAGCATTGGAAAAGGCGCCTGGACAAAAAAAAAAAAAAAAACGAGGATGGGAAACAGGGCAGTGAGGGAAACCAAGGCAAACAGGCCCGGGCCTTCCACCTGCTCCAGCCTTTCTTCTTGCAAGAGGAATAAAACAAGACCACCACCCCTCCCAAAAAAAGCCCTTTTTTTTTTTTTAAAGGCCGGCCTCCTGCATTCAAAGCTGGCTCTTCTTTCCATCCGGGCACTGCCAAGGGCTATGAAGGCTGGGCGGCATTTGCATGGCTCCTGGCCATTGGCTGAGCCCGCCTGGAGGGGCGGGGACAGCCCATCCTGGGCGGGAAGCAGCTGGGGCGGGGGGGGGAGAGAGGGAGGAGGAGCAGCAGCAAAGGCATCCATGAGGTTTGCTGGATGGAGGAAGAGGAAGGATGATAGAGAGGAAGGGCCAGAGTGGCGCCCTCCTTTTTTTTTTGAACCATCCTAAGGAGGAACCAGCCAGGTGGCACCTCTTGGAAGAAGCCCTCCCAGACCCAAAAGCAACTTCCCGGCTTTCCCTGCTCTTTTCTTCCTTCCAAGCCGGGCCAGACGCCCATGAGGACCGGCAGCACGGGCAGGCGTCACTTGAGCTGGAAAAAGGCTAATCCTTCCGAGAGTTTCCCGCCTGGCAGGCCGAAAAACGCCACAAAAACCAGCCTGCCCCGGGCTCACGCTCCCTCAGCCCAAACTCTCCAAACCTCTCGACCGAAGCAAGATGGCGGGGAACATTCGGACCAGGCCTTAGCACGGCCGCCCTTGGAGTAAGGAATCTCGTTTTGGTCACCACCGCATTAAAAAAAAAAGAAGAAGTTGAGACTCTGGAAAGAGGGCAGAGAAGAGCGACAAAGATGATGAGGGAGGCCGGAGGCCGGAGCATACGAAGAATTGGGGGTGTCTAAGTCTAGTGCGAAGAAGAACTAGGGGGGACATGATAGCAGCCTTCCAGTATCTCAGGGGCTGCCCCAAAGAAGAGGGAGTCAAGCTATTCTCCAAAGCGCCCGAAGGCAGGACAAGAAGCAACGGATGGAAACTCATCAAGGAGAGAAGCAACCTAAGGAGGAACTTCCTAACAGGGAGGACAATTAACCAGTGGAACTGCTTGCCACAAGAAGCCGTGGGTGCTCCACCCCTGGAGGCTTTTAAGGAATCGTTTAGAGACTCCTGCTTGAGCAGGGGCTTGGACTAGATGACCTCCAAGGCCCCTTCCAACTCTGATATTCTGTGTTCTGTCGCTGGGGACCCCACCGTTTTCTACCAACGCACCCCGAGTTTTGCTTTTTGGAAGAAAAAAAAACAGTCCCAGTTGAGCTACCCTGGAAGCCGCTGAGGGCTGCTGGACTCCAACGAGCAGGGATGATGGGGACTGGAGTCGTAAGTGCTGCAGGAAAAGCACAGATTCCTCACAGCCCGGGTGGGAATTCAGCAGAGTCACCCAAAACCCCTGTAAAAATCCACGAAAAGCGAGAAAGGAAAAGGCTAAGGTTTTCTACAGACCATATTTGTCTGCACAGCAGCGGTTGAGTAGTCAACCACAATCCTTCAGCTCCGTTTGCCGACAGAAATTGGGAAGCTCGGGACACACACACCCCTTAGAAACTCTCTTTCTCCCCCCCCCCCCTAAAAAACTCAGTGGCCAAGGAGGGAAGGAAGAACGCGGCAATGATCAGGGCAAAAGGTTAACCTCCATCACGATGAGAGTCCCCAAAAATAAAGTCAACTGGAAAAGCAGTCTGGTCAAGGAGCCTTTTATTTTCAATAATTAGTGTTAACGCAACAAATCAGGCACAAGGATAAAATATTTAAGTTAAATAATAGTCGTCGTCATCATCATCGTCATTATCATCTGAACACAGCGCAATGCCCAGGCTGAAACGTTTCCTAAAAGTTTCATAGGTTGGCCGAGAACAAAACGAGGATCCCAACTATTTTGCCTCAAAAGACACCGGAACGATCCAGCTTAAAACTGGGCATGAAAAAGAAAAAATGGTCCCAGGAGAATTTGATCGGCTTTAGCTGTTCCGCAGCCCAAAGGAACAGTTGGGCTAAGAGGCAAAAGATAATATAATAAAACCTCCCGACTCGGTTATGCTTTTACTTTCTGGTCTCCACAGCTCAGCCCCAAGAAAGAAAAGTAAGATTTACCACATGGGTCTGTGGTGGTGGATAAACACATCTTTTTAAAGTCAGTTTTTCAGGAATAGAAAAAAGCCCCAAATTCACATTTTTATGTGGTTCTCTCTCTGAGCTTGCTCGTTTTCTTCCAGACGTTTCATTACCCAGACGAGAAAACATCATGAGTGACAAGTAGACTGCGCTAGCACTGATGTTGTTACCTGGTTTGGATAATGAAACATCTGCAAGGAAACAAGCCAGCTCCACAGAGCACCAAACACCCCTCATGTCAACCCTGAGCTACAAATATTCTCCTTTATTAGTAACATTTTTATGTCCCAAGGCCCAAGCGGAGCAACTAAAGCTGCATTTTTTTGCTTGTGGGACCCGTTCAGATTTTGTAACATTAAGAAATCAAAGCTTATTAAACTTGAGTATACAGATATCTGCTCTGGTTAAATATAAGTCGGCTATAATATCAGAGAATAAATAATCCTTACAGCCGTGATTCCCAAGGTCTGGCTTGCCTGCCTTTTGGAAGAAAAAAAAAACGAAGAAGAGATTGGGGGAGGGGGGAGGGAAGCACCCCAGTCCCGAGAGGTTGCATTACAATTCCTATCAGCCACCGCACTTGTGTGGGCAATTGATGGGAGCTGTAGTCCTCCAACTGGAAAAGAGGCAGAAGACAAGCTAAATTGCAAATGCCTTGAAGAGAGGAAAAGCAGAAACGGTGTTAAAATGCACAAACGCAAACATGCCCAAGGTTTTTAAAAAAAGGAACGCCATACTTTTTTAAAAGGAGAAAAGTTAAGTCAGGTTTAAAAAAAAAAAAGGGGGGGGAGGAATTTCTCTTTTGCAAAACCACCAGACATGCTCAGGTTTTCCCAATCCTTCAGCCTACCTCTCTCTCTCTCTCTCTTTTAAAAAAACTTTAAAAAAAGGTTTTTAAAAGACAGATGCAAAAAAAAACCAACATAAAACAATAAAATTGGGTTCAGCAGAGTTGTCTTTCCCCCACCCCACCCCAAGACAACCAGGATACTTTGAATAATTCCCAAATTTTATTCGAAGAGGGATGCTAAGGTCAGCATCTGGTCAACCTGGCTGGGAATTTATTTTATATTAAAAGAGAGAGAGAGAGAGAGAGAGAGAGAGAAAAGGAAGATTAGAGAGGCCAGGAAGAAAAGAGAACTTGGTTAAGGGATCAATTATTTGTGGCTTGCACATGGTAGAGTTCTTATCAAAGTCCCCAGAGGCCACATGTCAGTTTAAGAAGTGGGGGGGGAACCCCAAAAAATATTAAGGAAAAAAAAATCACTGCAGCCAAAAATCAAACCAAACGCGAACATCCCCGTGCAAACGTTAACGTACCCCATCTCAGAACATGCAAAGAGTATAAATTCAAATCCAGTTTTAACTGTGAAATCAATTTTTTAAAAAAAATTAAAAAGTTTGCCCGGTTTCTTTGCTCAGTTTTATTATGTATGCATTGCTTCCTTTTAAGCCATTAATTGCCTTCAACTAATTTCAGCTACGTGTTTCTTCCCTTGCAGGGAACAGACCCCAGCCACACTGGCCAAAATCACTCCCCACCCCGTCCTCAAGAGCGAAAAGGGAATCAAAACATTGGATCCTCACAACCGTCCGTCTTCCCCCCCCCCCGCCCGCCCCACGGAAGGGAAGCAGAGCCAGCCCTGGCGTGGGCCAACGGAGAGAGATTGCTCAAGAGGACATGAGGAAGAGGAGGGAAGAGGAGGAGGAGGAAAAAGCTGTGATGGGAAGAGCGAAGGCGAAGCAGCGGGGAGAAATTCGAAGGCGTGGACGTTTCAGGCACTTGGAACCCCCCACCCCACCCGCCAAAGTCACTGCTGGGGCTCTGACCTTCGTGGCCGAGGTCTCCGCTGGCCTCCGGGCTTCCGCGTGGCCACGGCGGCTGCGAATCCCACCAAGCAGCACAGGGAAGTGGTGCCGAACTTGGCGGTCTCCACCCAGCTGGGGATGTCCAGCTGCAGGTACGTCTCTACCAAGTGAAAGCCCATCAGCAGCAGCCAGAGGAGGGCAGCAAAGGCGTCGATGCGTCGGAGCCTGGAAGGCAGAAAAGAGCGGTCGGTTTTCAGGAGAATCCGAAGGAAGGCACCCTCGCACGGGAGGGTGGAGGACAGGGGGAGTTGGTCCTCAATTTACGGCCACTTGCTTAACGGCTATTTGAAGTCCTCGCACTTAGGACCAAGGCCTCCAAAGAGGAACAGAAAAAGGAAGAGTCTATCTACCAAATCACTTTTTAGCTTCAGCGAACCCTCTTTCAAAGCCTCCAGAGCTGTTATGAACCAAGTTTGTTTCCTTCTTTTCTTTTGCCCTCTTCCCTCCTCGTCCCTTTTTTCCTTGCACGCTGTTGTCTCCAGGTTACAAATTTGCAAGCAAGGACTGCCCGGCTGATCGCAAATCGGCAGGACGCTTTGTCGATTTTACCTCCGTTAATTTTCGCTTCTCTGCGCCAATTATCGAGGCTGTAAGTCAGGGGTGTCAAACTCAATTTCATTGAGGGCCACATCAGCATTGCGGTTGCCCTCAGGGGGCCAGGTGGGTATGGCCAGGGTGGGCGTGGCCTACTGGGTGGGCGTGGCTAGAGTGTGTATGGCCTACTGGGTGGGCGTGGCCAGCTCTACATCGTTCGCATCAAGGGTGCCTATGGGGGCCCGGGCAGGAGTGTGACAGATCTGAGGGTCTCTGGCAGAAAGAGGGTCTCTGGGCCAGGGCCAAGGCAGTGGGGGCCGTTCCCTCACTGTTTCCAGGATGGCTTCGCGGGCCACATGAAACCACTTCGCGGGCCAGATCCAGCCCCCGGGCCTTGTGTTTGACATGTCTGCTGTAAGTGTTTCGTTATCGTACTGCAATTCTGCTTGGAAACCTTTGGGGCTAAAAACGTAGGGTATTTAAGCATCCCTTCAACATCTAGGGCAGGGGTCCCCAAGCCCTGGTCCATGGACCAGTACCGGGCTGCAGCATACTAGCAACCACAAACAAGCAAAGCCCCGTCCACTGGATGCAGGCAGCACACAGAGCCACGCCTCCTCCCGTCCGCGGAACAACCTCTCTCCACGTAACCGGTCCCTGGTGCCCAAAAGGTTGGGGACCTCATCACAATTTGTTCTCTTGGCTTCCTCTGCCTCCCAAAGCCCTTCGTGCAGGCCGCTTCATCCTACCTGATCCGTCCTGCCAGCAACATAGCCAGGATGCAAGTGAAGAGCCCCAAGACAACCATGGCCATTTGGTGGTTCTTCCCGTAGATCCAGGCGGCTTCCAGGATCTCCACGGCCCGCACTGAGAGTAACTGGATAGCCTCCTGCCAGCCCACTGATTCCAGGAAAGTGCCGTTACGTGGCAGGGTCACCAGTGGCGGTGGCGGCGGCCCGCTCTTGTTCCTCGACAGACCCGGGCTTGGTGGAACCGGCGATGTAGCAGGTGCTGAGAAAAATGGGTCTCCTGACCCATGTAGGGCCATCACCACGAGAACCGCGCAACTGAGGAACGCCAGAAACCGCAGAAGGATCACGCGTAGTGGGGTGGTGTTCCCCGCAGCAGCCGAGGTGTAAAAGCTCTGCGGGGGGGAAAAAAGAAACTTCAGATACCGCAGATCTGGGGTTATGTTTTCAAAAATAAACAACCATTTGACCAGGATGCTATAAAGTCTCCTGCCCTGAGCAGGGGGTTGGACTAGAAGACCTCTGAGGTCATATATACAATCACACCAGCAGAACTGCTAAGATTTCAGCCTCTTCAGTCCCGAGCTGCCTGACCGGAGCTGAAATCCACGGCCCTCCAGTAAGAAAAGGCGAAACAATTCAATTAAACAATTAAACCCCCTACCCGGGTTTAAAGCCGAAGAGTGCAAAGGCAACTTCGGAGGCGGACTTTCTAAATGGGCCTGACACTTCGCTTGCCACTCAAGCTTGTTGGCTTTCACAAACTAAGCTCCACAAACGCAGCCTTTCGTCGGACAAACCGGCTCGGGATGTCTCCGCTGCCTCTTCCCCGCCCACCGGAGTGAAGGACCCCAGATTGGGGAATCGCCCATCCTACCTGCATGTAAGTCTTGTCACTTTTCCGATTGTTAAAATGGTGCCGGAGGAGAAGGGCCCGAAGCTGGCGATTCTGGTGCTTGATATAATATTCGACGGCAGCTTGGCAAGGCCGGCAAAGCTTATAGGTCTGCTCCAAATGATGTTTGTAGACCTCAATTTCTTCGTCGTATTTGCCCTGCCCCGCAAAAAAGAGAGAAATTAGAATTTTTTAAAAAAAATCTGATAGGGTCTGTTTAGGACAAAGGTCTCCTATCTTTCTGGACTCGAGGATCGGAAGGAAGGAGAGCAGTTCCAAAATGGGCGTGCGTGCGCACACGCGTATGGGGCCACCCATGCCGCCGTCCGCGCATGCAGCATATGCTGGTACTGCGTGCCAATGCGCGCGCACACACACACATAGGCAGCCTGTGGCCCGTTTGTGCAGGCACAAATAGGCCGTGCAAACCGCCCAGGCTAGCATTCCCGTTCGCGCCTGCGCACATGCGCAAACAGGCCCGCGGGCACTAGCTCAAGGGGCAGGGAAATGCGCACCCGTGCCCTAGTAAGCCGTATCGCCCTACCATGGTCTTTACTGCAGGTGGGTGAAAAATGCAACAGTGTGTGTGGGGGGGGGGGAAGCAACAGGGAAGTCCACCCCTTATTTAAGTAGCTGTAGACAAATGTGTGCAAAGCCACGCTGTCCCACTTTACAGATGAGCAAGACTGAGGCTAGGAGCAAAGTGACTTGTCAAAGCCAGCCGGGGAAGGGGCTGTGGCTTGCTCTCCCGTGGCCCCCCCTACCTCTTCTCTGGGGCTGAAGGACGCCAGTTGCTTGATCTTCATGGTCTGGTGATTGTTGCACTTCTTACAAAGGAGAACTTGGCTGCTGACCCATTGCTGAGGCTTCGTGGGGTCGTAAACGTCTCCCGCCCCGGACACGACGTGGTTTAGATTCTCCATGTATTGAGCTGGGATTGGCTTGTTGTAATCTCCGTTCTAAGAGGAGTTTACCAGGAACAACAACAACAAAATCAGTTTTAATGGCCTTCAAAACCTCTGCACCTTTTACGAAGAAAGTTCGTTTTAGCTGTTTCTGCACCGATAATCTCGGCTGCAAAGTGTTTGTTGTCGTGCTGTCATTAGGTTCGGGAGCCTTTGATGATAATAACGATAAGAACCTTTATTGACATTTTTCCCCCCCATGGGCACAACGGCACACATTAAAAATGGAACTTTGGGGCGAAAACGCAAGATAGTTAAAAATAACCTAAATATTGGTTGGTCCGATTGGGGTGAGGAAGCGTTCCCCCCCCCACAGTTCATTTACCCTTTTCAATTAATCGGGGTCAATATAAAGTCCACGTTTGCTTTCATGGTATCAATTTTACGGACCGGGGGGAAGGGAAGGAAATCTCTCATATTAATTAATTTATCTCCTTTCCGTCTCCTGTGGCAATCAAGGTCCGATCTTGTTCACAGCAGAGGCAAGATTAGCTCACTTAGGAAGCCAATTAAGCTAACTGAGATTAATTAAAACATCTTAAAAGAGAAGTGTCGATGGAGGCAGACACCCAGTAGCCCAATCCCAATCCAGAACCCAAATAGGGACCTCCCAGCCAGACTGTCGGCTAGCCCACCTCCTCAAATCCGTTGTACTGCTCACAGTTCGGGCAATCCCAACAGTTGCGGTTCCCGTATGGCACCACGGTGTCCTGGTTACAAAACCAGCAGTTGACCGTCGTGTGGGTGGGCTTCGTCCTGTAGGTGGGGGGGAAGCAGGAAGGAGAAATCAAGATCCATTCCCCCCCCCCCAAAAAAGAGGGAGATGGAGGACAATCCCCCCCCCAGCTCTAAAAGTTTGTTGCTGCTTAGTTGTTTCCGCAGATTTGCACCCTGGCATCCGTATTTTAAATCAGTTTTTGCCCGCGTACACACACACACACACACACACACACACACACACACACACACACAGACACACACACGGAGCAGGCCTTCCGTCTGGGTGGGAGGGCTCCAACCCTGTTTTATTCGTCCCCTCTCCCCTAAACTGGCCTGCCTTTTAACCTACGGGACCCATAGCCAACCTTGCTTTGGGCCCTATGCTTCCAAAAATGGCATCCTGGAAGGCCAGTTGGCTGGAGAGGAGCCATTTGCTGGTTGCCTAGCAACCTTGCCACTTCCTGCCTGCTTCAGAAGGGGTAGCATCTTGGGGGGGGTTACCTAGCAACCGTCTCACTAGTCTGGTCCAAGAGGCAGCACCCAGGCCCAATTATTTTGCTGCCTCTTTGCTGGGAAGTTTCCCTTCCTTCCTCCTTTCTGCCCAAAAGCAAATTAAAAATAAAAATAAAGGAAGCACGAAGATGAAAAAGGAGTGATGTCTGGCGAGGAAAAAAAACAACGCAAAGATATCCCTTTGTTTGGAAAAAAATATATATCCAGTGTGAACACTTGTGCAACACATGTGACCAGCTGCTAGGGCTAACTAAATAAAGGGGAGGGGGTTGGCAGCCCCCATTCCCTCCTTGGCAGTTGCAGGAACAGCATCCAGCTATGGGGAAGCCAATCTGCCTATAGAAAGAAGAATTGGGTGTCACCACCTGTTGGACTTCTGCCTGACAGGCGGCAGCAAACGCCCTGGAGGACAGATTTCACAACATCTGTTCCCAACATGGCCCTGCCCCAGGGGTGCAGCTGTTGGCTCTTGTTGTGGGGCAAAGAGCCCCCCCCTGCCCCCCCCCCGTTTCCTTGGGGATCCCCAGAGAGCTTTCATAGTGTTCGTAAAGCCTCTGTTCTCTGGCTTAGCCACTTTCTGAAAGCAGGGGACTACAAAGCCCATGCTGCTTGGGGACGAGAGTTTGAGAATCAAGGGACTTGCAGAGGAAGGCACATCAGCACCGAGAGTAACTCGTGGGTTATTTTTTTAAAAAAAAAAAAACCACTTGCTTTAAAAGCATTCTAAAACTTTTCATCAACTCTCCATTAAATTTACAAAGTCCACCCTATTTTTCAGCAGGATGTTGTTGATCGGACTTTAAAATAATTTTTTTAAAAAAATAAAATAAAAAAGACATACCTTTTCTTTCTCTGCCAAGGGATACTCTGGACGATTTTCATTTACTTTTTTAACAACAGCTAAATCAGTAGCGAAATTGACAAGGCATATTTCTCCAACGGTTAAACATGGCCGGTTTAGGATTGTTTTATATTTATTGGGGTTCCCCTAATTGTCACAGGACAGCTGTCAATTTGCTGGTGCCTGTTAGCTACAACTTTCCAACCCCATCAGAACAAAGAACGTGCAAACATTAAAATAAGAACTTTAAAGAGCTTCAGAAGACACCTTGGCTGGGCGTTCGAGATGCCCTTCTAATTTTGCACACGTGCTTCTTTCCAACATTCATGCAAAAGGATTTTTTTTAAAAAAAAAATAAAAATAAAAGTTTCTATACACAGCAGGACCAGGCCTTCGTTTTTAATTCAAGAAAGCAAAACAAACCTTTTGATTTTGTATTATTTGTTCTGCTTGCAGAATGGCGTGCGCAAAAAAAAAAAGGGTCGGGGGTTGGAGAGAAATCTCTACATCCAGAGATTTAATTGCTCAAGTTCAGACTAATGGACAGAAATAAAAAATGCTTCTATAGGGGGGAAAAAAACCTGCTTCAAATCAGCATTTATCACACCCCTCTGCCTTGTTTAGTGTGATATGTGAATCCAGCACACTGTATATACACTGGGATTGCAGAAAACGGGCTACACAAAACATACTCCCCTTCCACCAGCCTACCTCTTAGGATTGTGGCCAGGATAAAAATAGGTGAACAATGCTACTGTAAAGGTAAAAAGAGTGTATTTCTAACAATAAAAACCTAAATTAAATCCAGCAACATCCTTCAGGTTAGGATCGCCTTTTCGCCCACCTCTTTCTAGTCTGCTGCCCTTGGATTTCCTGGTGGTCACCCATCCCAAACACCCAATGCGACCTATTTAGCCCAGCTAAATAAAACCAAACCTGGGCAAAATCTGTAGCAAAAGTTGTCTAGCATTTATTTGGCTTTGTGTGTCAAAAAAAATCTCACATTGACTTCTTCCCCCACCCGACAGGAAGCCGGCTCCAGGAAGAGGTGGCAATTTTTGGGGAATAAATCAGACTGGACGACCAAGCTTCGAGATTCTGATGTTCCTCGCAAACCCACCTTTGAAGGTAGGCCTCCCATTGGCTAACCCTATCCCAAAGGGATCTTTCTGAGGTGTCTCTGTGGGTGGGTGTGGGGGTGTTTGTGTGTCCATTTCAGCGGCGATTCCTCTCCCAAGCTACTTTGAATCCACTACGCGCGCTCGCACGCACACTCATTGTGCAAAGTTGAACCCGGAAGGGCTGCACTCCCAGGCTCAACGCACGTGGGCTGGCAGGCTGCAAAGCTCCCGGGACGATTTTTCTCCCCTTAAGACACCCCGTGTCCCCCCTCCACACACACACACACCGCCTTTGGAGTTACGCGTGTGTGTGTGTTGGGGGGGGCAATACCTCCCAGTACATCCCAGGCTCTGTCCCCTTCTGCAAGACCCCCCCTCCCCAACTTTCTTTGCCTTTGATAGCGTGCGAAGTGGAGGAATGCCGGTGTCTGTGTGTGTGTGTGTGTGTGTGTGTGTGGTGGGGGGGTGCAGATTAAGTCAAACGGGGAGGGAGGTTAAGACAGTGGAACAACCTGCCTCCAGAAGCGGTGAATGCTTCAACACTGGAAGTCTTTAAGAAGAGACTGGAGAGCCATTTGTCTGAAATGGTAGAGGGTTTCCTGCCTGAGCAGGGGGTTGGACTAGATGACCTCCAAGGTCCCTTCCAACTTATTATTATTAGTAGTAGTATTATTATTACAGCGCGCCGAGTCCCTCCCTCGAGGTCGTAAGAACGCCAATCCGCCTCCGGGTCTCGTCGCGGGTCCAAACCCCCACCCACCCACCCCCGGCACCCCTTTTTTTTCCTTTTCCTTTCCCCAAATCACCCCGATCGGGAGAAGCCGGCCTTCTTACCTTCGCGCGATTTTATAAAGCAAGACTCCGCCGGCGGCGGCGGCGCACACGGTCACGCCGAGGCCCCCGGCCAGGCCGCGGGAGTAAGCCGCCACCAAAGCGCCCACGTCTTCCATCGGGGGAGCGGGTGGGCTGGAGAGGAACGAGGGGAAGCGAGTGGGGGGTGGTGGTTAGTGATTAAAAAGGGAAAAAAAGAAAAAAAGAAACGAGGAAAGAGAAAGGGGATCGCCGGAGGAGAAAGAAGGAGAGGAAAAAAAGAAGAGAAGGGAGAAAGAAAGAAAAAAAAAAGGGTCGCTTCCTCCTCCTCCTCTTCCTCCTCGCGCGGGGTTGAAAAAATAAATTAAATTAAATAAAAAAAAGCCCCGCGCGACTCTTGGAACGCCGATGTTGCCTTTTTAGAACGTTCGGCGCCGGCTTGGAACGTTGAGTCGCGGCCCCCCGGGGCGCTTAGAACGCGCGGCAGCCAATCGCGCGGCCGCCTGGCGGCGAACGTTCGAAAGGGAAATCCGGCGGCGGCGGCAACGGCGGCGGCTGGTTGGGATCGGCGCCTTTTTTTTTTCTCTTCTTCCCTTGGTTTGACCTTCCGCGGCTCCGCCTCTTCCACCAAGCCCGGATCCTCTTCCCCCCTCCGCCACCCGGGATGGATGGATCTACGTGCTCCCCACCCACCCCTCCGTGCACGCGCAGGTCGCGATCTTGCACTCTTCCCGCCTGCTCGCGTCCCCACGACTCCCTTCCAGCCACGCGTTCGCCCGGTCTCCGCAGCAGCAGCCGCCGCCGCGGTTCTTTATATATCTTATCTATCTATCTATCTATAGACCGAGGGGGACGGGAAGGTGGGCGGCCGGGGGGGCGGCGGCTAAGGGTGGCCTCGTGAAAGGGCAGCGTCGTGCCAGGCGTGGGGAAAGCGAGTCAAGAACCCACGCACCAGGATGCCAGGGCGAGCGCCCGCGTGTCTTGTCTCGTGTTTCCGCCGGGACGCGTCGTGCCGGAGCCAGGCTTTTCGGGACGGTGGGGGTGGCGGGGAGCCTTCTGATGGAGGAAAGTCCTTCGAAATTTGGAATAACGGAAGTTCCCGCCCGAGATCCATCTTCAGTGGACGTGTATTTTGTCTTTCTTGACCCCTGTTATTATTATTATTATTATTATTATTATTATTATTATTATTATTATTATTATTATTATTTTATTACATTTATATACCGCCCTTTCCCGAAGGACTCAGGACAGTTTACAGGGTGATTAAAAAACCAAAATACAAAAGTTAAAAACAAATTTAAAAAAAATTATATTTGTCCCTGCATAAATAAAACCCCAGTTAAAATTAAGCCCCTATCTCCAAGTGACACAGGTAGAAGGCAGCGGGGTTTGGAAGCCCACCTTTCCCCGTGTCTCTTCCTCCTCTCTTTCGTTTGGCATTCGTTCGTTCGTTATTATTTTTATTCCGCTTGTATTATTTTTTAACAGCAAACGTAGGTACCCCACACGCCTTCCTCCTCCTTTTCCTACAACTCAAGTTTCTCCATTTGGCACCAATGTGAAAGTAGTTTCCCATTTCCCTTCTGGGTGATTACTGGGTGGTCTCCATTCCATTCCCAACACAATTTAACTTTGCTTAGCTCAGAGGTCTTCAAACTTGGCCCTTTTATGACTTGTAAGTCATAAAAGGGGGCGAGGTTTGAAGACTCCTGGCTTAGCTTGTAAACCCAGAGGCTGCCTCTCTGAAAAATTGAGTCTGCGTGACACTCAAATGTATAATTTTTGTGTGTGTTTGGGGGGGGGGGGAGATGTCTGTTCCTAAATTTCTCCATTTGAGCTAAAGTTCTTACTAGTGCTCAGCTGTCTGTTGAGATTCCATTTCAACAGAACACGCGTGTAAATTATATACTATATAAAACAAGTAAGAAAGGCACAAAGTCCTATATTGGTGGAATGCTTCTCCTATATAAAACAAGTAAGAAAGGCACAAAGTTTTATATTGTTGGCTTCTACTGTACCCCAGTCTGATCATGTCAGGTGAAAAATAAATTCAGTATATAAATATGTAGGCTGTGCAATGGCGTTCCAATCTGACTTTCATCAGAAATTCCCCTGTAGAAAATAAATAGAAAACCTTAGACTGATGCATCCCAACCAATTTCCACGCCCCTCTGAACATTTCACAGGAAGTGGCATATTTTCCCCCCCCAAGAAGCATCTCCCAATCACAGAATTGCAACTTTCCACGATTAAAAAAAAAACAAAAAACCACGAGCGTATAAAAGAAGAGGCTGTCCACAGAAATTAAATAGCATAATTTAATTTAGTCATTCTCTTAATTTTTGAACCTTGTCTCGTTTAAGTTAAAAAAAAAAACAACCCTACTAACATACGTACCTTTAAAAACGAAAGACGCTGGAAGGGAAATTGCACAGAAAAAGGGGTGGGGTGGGGGTGTAGAGGGGAGAAATGCCCCTTCCTCAAAAGGGGAAAAAAATAACATCCAGCAAAACAGACTCTCCCGTTTCAAAGGTTTTTTTTTTTCCTTTCCCTAGTCTGTTGTGCGAACAGTCCCACAATCGTAGTGCTATTTTGTTTTGTTACTGGCTGCATGTGGTCTGGCTTCGGACGGCTACTTAACCTGCTCTTCTAGCAGATACACGATCAATTCGTAGGTGGACAGGACGATAGCCGTATTTGGGATCTGCCTCATAAGCTGGGCAAAGAGTCCGCGGTAAAAAGCAAAATATCCTTCCTCTTGGAATATCAGCCGGGCCGTCTGGATGAACGACTGGTATTTGGTTCCTTCCTCGCGTAGCCTCGTCCGGATGACCTCTGGGGACAGAGAGAGGCCTGTGTTCAAATTCAGCCCGGAATTTTTTTGGCAGGCGGGGCATCCAAGAATCTATAAAAATCTGGCAGGCTAATGGAAGTCTCCCACCGTTGCAATGCCAAATTTAGAAGGGGGAGGTGGAGGGGGGAAAACAAGATTCCAAACCCAGAAAAGATCTAAAAACTTATCAAGCCTCGTTAAGCACCTCGCAAAGTTACTTTAAAGCAGAGTTTTCAACCAAATTCGCTTAACTTCTGCTGCCCTTGAATTTATCAAAACGGGGCATGCTGAATTTTTGGCCACGCTGGCACATTTAACACGTCTGCATTCTGCCCGATTTAATTTCCCCCCGCCCGCTGCCTTTCTGCGGGAAAGTGTGCAGTTGTCCCGTTTTCTCTCGCAAAGGAACGCTGCTGGGAGGAATTCCCAGAGCAAGGTGCGCTCGGGACGATAAGGACTAGAAACTTGGGATTTTCACAACAAGCGGAGGCAAATTCCTCAAAGCCTGGCTTTTCTTGGGTGATATTTTGCCAGGCCGGGGGAGGTTGAGATATCTGGGTGGGGGGGGGAAAAAACAACCCCTTACCGTGTGGGTAAGCGATACACGACGCACATCCTTTGGAAATGGCGGCGGCAACCGTGATGCCGAGGAAATTGGTGGAATGCTTCTCCGGGTTTCCGGTGAAAGGAGACAGGGCGGGATCTTTTAAGAGCTGCTTCAGTCTCTCATAAACAGCAAAGCAGATGATGGTCTCGGAGATGCCGGCGTAGGAGGCGGTGAGGCCCCGGTAAAAACCCCGGATGCCCTCGGAGCGGTAAACGTACCTGGCGCACTGCAGCGTGTTCATTTGCTTTGAGCCGCGGACTCTAGCCGACAGAAATGGAAGAGCGAACGAGTAGTTGGCTTCGCTAGATTTTAAAATAGCTCGCCTGGCGCTTACAACTAGTTAGTAAAATATATTTCAAAGCAGGAATACATCCCGTTCGCATCTAAAACTTTAAGGCTCCAGGGCTGCAGGTTTCAACGTCAGCAGCTTTCAGGTGGGTGGACTTCAACTCCCAGAATACCCCCCCAGCGGTGCTCCTCCCCCTTACCTTTTTTCTAGCTGCATCCTGGTTTTCACCATCCAGATGGGATTCATCAGGGAATTCGTCACAAAAGCTGGAGGAGAGCAAGGAAAACCAGCAAAAAAAAGAGAAAAAAGATGGGGTCAGCCCTTTATACAGCCCGGTGAACACAGGTTCCCCCCCCCCCACTGAATGTCGCAGCCTGGCCTCGAAATATAATTTTCACCCTCAAAAGGTGGCATGTTGCTCGGTCCAGCTGGACAAATACGAGCCAAGCCAGACTTGCCACACACCTGGGACAGGTGAACCAACCTGCGGAAGCTGCTGAGCAGATATGGACGATGTTGCTGTTGGGTACAAAGACGTGGTTGAATTGCTCCTTCGCCCGGGAATAACAGGCAAAATAAACAGCCCTGCAAAGAGGCAAAACAAATTTACGGGGAGTCCTTGCCTTGCGCCGCCAATTTTTTGTCGTTATGCGAGACATTTGTTAAATTAGGGTTTGCCCCGTTGTACCACCTTCCTTGCCACAGTTACTATTATCACAAGGCTACGCTCTAATACTATTATATAACAATGTATATTTGCCTGTCAGGAGGTTGCAAAAGGAGATCAAGTGGACCCACCCCCGCAGGACACTGCGACCGTCATAAATAGGAGTCGGTTTGGATCACCTGACCGTGGAGATGCTGCAAGTGTGAAAAAGGGTGACAAGTCCCTCTTTTTCAGTGCTCTTGTTAACTTTGGATGGTCACGAAACGAATGAATAAGTTGAAGACTAGCTGCAATACCAATTGCAAACTCCAGGGGACCGAAGCAGCACTTTTCCCCCAGTTCAATAGCTACCGTAATTTTTTTTCCCCCAATCGCCAACAGAGGAGGTTATATTTCACTTCCATTTCTGCCTTTAAAACCAAGGAGGATCTAAGTAGCAATCCTCACATCCTTCACAATTATTCAGAAGACCAGAATTTCCCTCGGGCCCCCAAATCCCTGCACCCAGGAGCAAGCGAATCCTCTGGGGGCGGGAAGGAAAAAATGGGGAAAAAATTAAAAACTGCCGTTCAATTGGTACCTGGAGGGCGCGACTCCGACCAGATTGGGCCCCAGCCCACGGAAAAGTGACTTTGGACCCTCTTTTTCCAAAATGGACCTGAAAAACAAAACAAAGAAAGAAAGAAGGGGGGAGAGAGAGAGAGAGAAAAGGAGAAAATTCAGCAGATCTGTTCAAAGCAGTTGGCAATTAAGAAGGAGTTTTCCCCCTGATTGGGATTCTCTTCACTTTGCGTTTATTTTTCAGCCGTTCAGGGACTGGATAAAATTTTGCCCTTGGTTTTAAGCAAATCAGGCCGAGATGTGTCTCACACACACAGACACACACACACCCAAATCGGTCCCCAAACATTCGGGCGCTTGCTTTAGTCTCCTTCCGCTTGCCTGCTGAAAATTAAGAATTAATTGTGGTTTCGGAGCCGACACAGGAAACACAAACCCTGCATTGTGTTTACAAGTCCACAGCCACCTTCGGAGGAGACTTGTTAATTCCATTTTTCCGTGGGAACGGAGTTTTTTTTTTTTTTTTAAAGGGAAACAGGCCAGGACGAGGACAGCTTGGGCATTTTAAAGTAAAACTCGCAACTGTGGCGTTAAAAAAAACACTTGCTTTCGTTAAGACTTATTTATCCAAAGCCAGACCCACACACACACACACAAACACACACCCCTCTCTCTCCCTGCCTCCAGCCTCTCTGTGCTTACATAATGCGTGCAAACTCAGCAGAGAGGCTGCCAAGGTGTGTGGGTGGGGTGGGATATTTTTAAAACGCCAAGCAAGCTTTTTTTTTTTTTCCCTCCTCCTCCCCTGGCATTCCCTGAGAATGTTCCCTCTCTGAAAAATTACACCGAGAAGGCAACAAGGACAAGGACGATCTGCTGCTGAAAGCAAATATCATTTACTGGATATTGAAGATACGTGCAAACAAAGTTGCTCTTCTTGCTGATCTTTTGAATTGGTCAAACGCAAAATAAGGACGCCTTTTGTTTCCAAAAAAAAAAAAAAAAACAAACCACAAAACCTGTCGTTTTCTCTTAGGAAATCTTTTATTTGCGTTGATGCCTGTGTGTGTGTGTGTATGTTCGTATTGTTACTTTGACCCCATTCCAAAGATAAAATATTCTCCAAGGGTCCCGGTTTTCAAATTGCAATAAATTGGGGAGAAAAAAAATGATAATTCTGGGGTCCTCCACAACCTTTAAAAAATGGAAAGGGTCCCCGAGTGCAAAACGCTTAGGAATTTTTTTCTAACTTTTCCGATAAATTTTTCGAAAGGTTAAGATAGGAACCAGTGTTTCTCAAACGTGGCCGCTTTTAAGAGCCGCGGACTTCAACTCCCAGAATTCCTCAGCCAGCAATGCCTGAGACTGACAAACAATGATAAGAAATCTTTAGATATATGCGAAGAATATTATTATTAATAATAATAAGAAAAAGAAGAAGAAGTTGGAAGGGACCTTGGAGGTCATCTAGTCCAACCCCCTGCTCAGGCAGGAAACCCTATACCATTTCAGACACTCACTTCAACACTTGGAGGACACCTGGGGGCAGAGATGTGGGGCGGACCACGCCTTCACCGCTGAGCGTGCCCAGATGAATCTGTGGGTAGTAGACAGCCCGGAAAGCCAACTTTGAGGACTGAAGCCTTGTCTTGATCACTTCCAAAGGGCAGGTGAAAATGGCCCCCACCGTCCCTCCGCATCTGGCAAAGTTCAAAGTACCAAAAAAAGGAGGGGGGGGAGAGAAAAAAATCCAACATTAGGAGGAAAAAGAGAGAGAGAGGAGAAACCCCAACATATAACCTTCTGTTGCTTAAAAAAACAAACCTACTTTAAAATTCCAATTAAGCAGGCTAAGCTATTAAGACCAGGCTCACTTTGCGTGGTGCAGAATGTGCTGAAAGCTTGAGGTGAAAAGAGACAAAGCGTTAGGTTAGACCACCAGACCCAGCTAATTCACCAGTCTTTCCTCAACCGGGTGCAGTTTTTATGGATTAAGTCATCAAATCGATATAGCCGCCCCCCCCCGCCCCTAAGGAACTCTTCTATCTGCTAACACCCCCCTCACCCCCTCCTTCCTTCGCCATCTGGGTCTTAACAACCTTATTTATTAATGGTTTTATTGGCTGTGTTCCTATGATGGATGATTTTCATGTTTTTAATGCTTTTATGTTGTTAAGCCGCCCACTGGATACGAGATGGGTGGCAAATACATTTCATTTATGGATGGATGGATGGATGGATGGATGGATGGATAGGGGGAGAAAGAGGAAGAGAGAGAGAGAGAGAGAGATACCAGTAGGTAGGGTAGGGTAGGGTAGGGTGGGGAGAGAGAGAGAGAGACAGAGAGAGAGACAGAGATAATATAGAGATGATAGATAGATAGATAGATAGATAGATAGATAGATAGATAGATAGATAGATAGATAGTAGAAAGATTAGAGAGGGGATGGATGGATGGATAGATAGATAGATAGATAGATAGATAGATAGATAGATAGATAGATAGATTGATGGAGATAGATAGATAGATAGAAGGATGGAGAGATAGATAGATAGATAGATAGATAGATAGATAGATAGATAGATAGATAGATAGAGGATGGATGGAGAGGGAGAGAGAGAGAGGCAGGCAGGCTGATAAATTAAGCTTATCCTTCATCACTTTGCTTCCAATTTCATCCTGCACTCTCTTGATTCCACAAGGGTCTTAAGAGCCACACAAGATCATATTAAAAGTTCCCCCTCCAGGTCCTAAGTTGGCAAAGGTGCTTTCCCCCCCCCCTAAGTTGGGAAGAGAGTTCCCCACCCCCACCCCCGCATATAGTACATTGAAGTTTTTCAATTTCCAGAAAATAAGACAACCCCCCCATCAGACATTTCCCTTCCAGTAAATAAGAAATGGGGTGGGTGTTGCACCCCAAATCAAAGCTCAGCCATGGAGTTAGCAAACGTAGGGCATCTTCAGGACGGGCGGATCAACAGCTTCAAAAGAAATGACCATTTCCCCAATTGGGGGTGGGTGGGTGGGGGGAGATAACATTCCTGCTGTCTTTAGCACCCCCAGAGAGGCCACTGGGAGGCCATGTGAAAATCAGGCAGGAAAGGAAAGGAAAGAAAAAAAAGAAAGAAAGAAAAGGGGGGAGCCGTGGTTTTCCAGAAAAAGAAGAGGGGAAACAAAACACACACACACACACAAAAAGAACCACTTTTGCTGCACTGCGCTTCTCAGCTGGCTGCAAATGCCTTCTCTGCAAAGCGGCAGGGTTTCCCCAGATCACTCAAGAGGTTTGAGCTACGACTACATTAAGGACCAACTTTTGCTTGGATTTGGCAAACCGCCGCCCCAGCCCTCAGTTTCCCCCGCTGCAAAACAGCTAGGGAGGGATTCCCAAGACCTTCTCGCCCCACTTGCAAACTACAGGCTTGGGCGGTGGTGGCTGGGCAAGGCTAACAGTGATGGGCTAAAAAGAGAGAGCCCTGATCGTTTAGCCTGGGCGGCTACAGCAGTGCCCAGCCTCTCCAAGGAGGCTCCAGCGCAGGAATTGTGGCAGCTTGCGCCCAACCTCCCGCGAATTTGCCCCTTTCCAAAACCAGGCGGCGAAGCGGAGGCCTTCCCTTCGTGCGAGATCAGAGGGACGTCTCAAGCTGACATAATTTTTTTTTTTAAATGAAATGAAATTCGGCGCTGTTTGGGAGAAGAGCCCGCGGGCCCTGCAGTGGCCTTCCTAAAAAAAATAAAATAAAAGCTAAAGGTTAACCAGCCGCTCTGGTGTAATACAGCTGCTCTGGCAGAGCAAATATTTTCGTTGGCGCAGCCGGGCCTTGCACGCCGTTGCAAATCCCGATTGCTGCTGCCCTCTTTCAACAGAGTTGGAAATATCAACAACGCCGGATTGAACGGTGCAACCTCTAAACTGGGCTATAGGGTACCTGGTTCTGCCTAAAGCGGGTGCAGGAGCCCTGCCACTTCGGCCAGGACTACAACACCCCTCATCCCCCACCACAGGGCCCGGCTTAGCCGCTCGCTTTAGCAGTAGTGTTCCAAAATTTGAGGGGCTGCCGCAAAGGGTGTGTGTGTGTGTGTGTGTGTGTGTGTGTGTGAACCTATCCATCCAAAGCGCCCGAAGGCAGGACAAGAAGCAACGGATAGAAGCTAATCAAGGAGAGAAGCAACCTGGAACTAAGGAGAAATTTCCCGACGGGTGAGAAGAATTAACCAGTGGAACAACCTGGATGGATTTTGCACGGCTGAGGCTTTTTAACGAAGCTTGAAATCTCAACACGCTGGACAAAAGAATTTTTTTCTTTTCTTTGGACACCCTGGGGATTCTTGCTAAAATGTTTTTTTTTTTAAAGGAGAACGGTTTCCAGAAAGCCATTCACTCAGATTGCTCCGTTGAGCTTCCCTGTTCAGAGGCAGCCTATCTGTGAATAACTGCTAGGCCCCACCTTTGGCAGGTGGGATGCTTACAGTCCCCAACTTACAACCGTTGGTTTAGCGACTGTTCAAAGTTACGACGACACTGAAAATAGTGACCTACGACCGTTTTTCACACCGACGACGATTGCAGCGCGCGATCAAAATTCAGAAATGTTCGGCAACCGGTTCGTCTTTATGACAGTGGCAGAGTCCCGGGATCGTGGGCGATCTTGCTTTTTGCGACCTTCTGACAAGCAAAATCAATGGGGAAGCTCCATTGCGTATCCAAATGATGTGCAGAATCTTTTAAAACAGGGCTGGACAAAACTTCGCCCCCCCCCCTTTACATCCTGTGGACTTCAACTCCCAGAATTCCGCAGCCGTGGCTGTCTCAGGAATTCTGGGAGTTGAAGTCCATAGGATGTAAAGGGGCCGTAAACTTTGTCCGGCCCCGTTTTAAAAGATTTTGTGAATTAACTAGCAGTTTCAAAAAAAAAAAAAGATGCAAGCCTTCCCTGCCGGAAATGAATTAATGTTTAAGCCGTACCAAGCAAGTCGGTTTGTGTTTTTCCGCCAGTTGCATCTGCCAACCAGGAAAGAACAACTTGCAACAGCCCAACGTTTTCAAAGAAAAAAAAACATCTGAGGTTATATTCCCTATCATCACGTCTCATTATAAAATCTTTCCTGCCCAGATTAATGATTTTCAAATCTAATCATAGGCTGGGACATGGCAAGTCCAATGCACGCCTCTATGTTGACAAATACAGACTTGCCGGATTGCACAAAACACGTGTCGGGGTTGATCAACACTGCAGAGGTGTTGGGTTCACACATCCCATCATCCCCATCCTGCTGGTGGTTTAACCGTTGCAGCCAGAAAAATATTTCTGCTTGCATGTGATGGTCTGGTCCCAAGGAAGAAAGTTGAACCCATTGCTCAAAGCCACAGGCGTTTTCCAGATAAATGTTCTCCCACAAAAATGCAGTTGTGGATCACAACTTTCTACCCGAATAGAAAACCTGAAGTCACTGCAGGATATCCTTCCTGATAATTCTGCATTTTGTGTCAACCAGAAATGTTTTGCTCCAATTTGCACCAATCGTCTGTGCTGCAACGCTGGAAAATCCCACGTGTTCCATTGCTTAGATACCTTTTAAAAAGAGAAGCTGCTGGCTGATGCTAAAGAGATTTAATTTCCATTGTGCCATCGGCTTTCTAAGGAAGGAGAAAATAACGGCCCCACAAAAGAAGCCCTTATTTTACAAAGTTTGCACACCATTAATTCCGGCAAAGCTTTCACAAAAAAAGACAAACCCCCTGCAAAATAGAAACAAGACCGTTTCTAAGACTTTTACTTAACCAATGCTACTTGCCTCAAGCTACCGTTATCCCCCAAAGGGCAGGCAGAAGTTGAGAATCGCAGCAAGAGGAAAAAGAGAGAGAGATCGTGCCAGTGAGCCGAGCTACATTTCAGAACCATTCTGAGAACTTTGGCCTAGTTTGGGGAGGGGGGGGCGAAGGCATCACCAAATGCAAGTTGAGCGTCAAGGATTTGGCAAAGGAAAGGAAATCAAACGAGCGTTTCCCGTTGCTTCAGAGAACAATGGATTAAGTTGCAAAGACGTTGGCACGCTAAAAAGCTGGAAAAGGCCAAGGTTCCTTCTCCCAAACCAGGAGCCCTCTAAGAGTCTTGAGCTCAGCTCACAAACTCTGGTTTGTTTTAAGCACGCGACAGTCTAAAAGCTCAGCTCAGCGCTACAGTTTAGCCCCAGGCTTAAAAACTATCCTGGCTGGACTTCAAAGCATCAAGCCTTTAAAGGGTTCACCTCTAGCTAAAGAGGCTTTGCTGCCACTAAAGTCACTCCTTTGGAACAAGTTTTATACCAAGTTGATCTCCTTGCTCGATTTAAAGAGATCTGACTTGATGATCAGAGGTTCTCCTTCAGCAGACACTCAGAACACCCTGCAATCTTTCCTTCCCCAGGCCCCGTTAACGCTTTTCAGAACACAAATTTCTCAAGCCAATTTGGAGGGAACGGCCAGGAGGTGACCTTAAGGCCTCTCTTACGCAGCCAAGGAAGCCACGTGGGACAAAACAGCAGGGACGCAACCCTTTTCGGGACATTGTGTTTCAAAGGAAGGGAGAAATGCAATGATCAGGAGCTGGCGTATGGGTGTGTGCGTTTGTGGAACCATCGCCGCTTGAGCAGGAAAGAATAGATACAATCTTAGAAGGCCAAGGAACAGCGTGACACAATTTTAGAGGGACTTGCACTTCCAAGTTTGCTATTTACAAAAGGCCAGTGTGTGACTTGGGTCTCTGCCAACAGAGCGAGGGGTTTGCAATATATATATATATATATATATGTATGTATATATATATATATATATATATATATATATGTATATGTATATATATATATATATATATATATATATATATATATATATATATATATATATATATATATATATATAATGCTAGTCTCATAAAGTTCATCCACTAGGAAGGACAGCTGGCTCTGAAAAATCAGATGTATTATTGTTGTTATTGATTTAATCTTCGATTTGATCAGACTGAATCAAATCGAAGATTAAATCAATAACAACAATAATACATCTGATTTTTCAGATGTAAAAATAATACATCAGTTCAAGTCCTAACCAAGGACCTAAGAGCTATTAAGGTAACATCTAAGTATATAGGTATTATTATTATTATTATTATTATTATTATTATTATTATTATTATTATTATTATTATTATTATTAGTCCATGAGATGGTTTTCTCAGCACATCAGGACTCCCCCAAGGGAAAAAAAAGTTTAGATAAACTGCTAAGAAACCCTGCTTCTGGGTGGGAAGAAAGCCTTATCAAAGTTCCCCATTTCTCTCTCTCTCTTCCCCCCCCTGAAGTATTTTAGCAACAGGAAGTGCGAGAATGTAATAAACACCAGCTATATTATTGAGGGATTAAACCAAGAGTGGCCACTGGTGCCCAAAGACACATTTGGATAACAAAGATAGCAACAGGCCACCAGAAACACATCCTAATCTTTTAAGAAGCCTTTTCTATATGCCGGGACATCTGCGGATTCCATAATCTGCAGGTTTCATAATCTTACATGTAATTACATAATTATCTGCCCTTTAAGGTGGTGTCTATGACTCGGGTATATGACCCACAGTTATTCTCAGCGCCGTTCACCGTAGCTTAAGGCCCCTGGAGTAAAAAAATCCGATTTTTGACAGAGGAAGTTGAATTCCCGGCCGCGCCCCACCCCACCCACCCCCACAAAAAAAACCCCATCAATAAACACTACATATAACCTACTAGCAGAAAATCTCATGACTCTAATTATAGCTTGTCTGCTGAATCAGTTACTTCACCCCACACAGGCATGGTGGGTTATTTCGTCAAGTCGTCGCCCTTTGCACAACATCCTTGATTTTTTTTTAAAAAAAAAGTTGGGTTTTTTTTGTTGTTTCAGGGTGGGGCCTGCCTGGTCTGTTGTGTTATGCAAAGCAAGGAAATCTTTCTTGGAAGAAAGACGTCAAGGGGTGATCTATCGGCAATGACGCCATGTGGAGTTAAGGAATCTGATGCAATGGTGATCTACTAGGTCGGAGGCCATGTGGAGCTGAGGACCTATTGCAAAAGGGGGGGCTGAGCGCAGGGGTCGGTCCTGGCTCCTTCATAGCCCCTGGCAGCCAAAGGTAGACTGTTACTGTCCATGGGAGATCAGCAAATAAAGTGTGGAGGGGTGTGTACGTGTGTGTGTGTGTGTGTGTGTGTGTGTGTGTGTGGTGGGAACAGATGAGAAAGAAGGGCAAAGCAAAATATATCTGAGGGAACACCTGCTGCCGGCATCAAATGCCCTTCGCCCAGTGCGCTCCCACAGGGAGGGTCTGCTCAGGGTCCCGCCGGTAAGAGACTGCCGGCGGGCGACACCCAGGGATAGGGCCTTCTCGGTGGGAGCGCCTGCCCTCTGGAACCAGCTGCCGGTGGAGCTGAGAACTGCCCCCGACCTTCGATCATTCCGCCGGGGCCTGAAGACCTGGCTCTTTGAGCTCTCGGGCCCAGACTGAGGAGGAATTTTTAATTTGGGGTTCTTTTTAATTGACTACAGGGTTAATTTAATATTTTTTAATTTGGTTCTTAATTTTTGTATTTTGGATTTTTTAATTTCCTGTAAACCGCCCTGAGTCCTCAGGGAATAGGGCGGTATATAAATATAACTAAATAAATAAATAAATAAATAAATAAAATGGGGAGGGAGGGGGAGGATTAACCTGAAAAGGAGAATGGAGGGTGGGAATTCTCAATGAAAGGGGGAAAGGAGGAGGGGATGAAAGAAAGGGGGCGAAAAAGGGAGGAGACAAAAAGAGGGCAAAATGGGGGCAAGAAGGGATGAATGGGGAAGGGGAGAAATGATGAATGGGGGTGTGAGAAGGGAAGAGAGAAATTATGAATTAGGGGTGGGAAGGGGGGGAATTATGAATGGGGGATGAGAAGGGGGGAATTATGAATTGGGGGGTGGGAAGGGGGAAAATTATGAATGGGGGGTGGGAAGGGGGTGAATTATGAATGGGGGATGAGAAGGGGGGAATTATGAATTGGGGGGTGGGAAGGGGGAAAATTATGAATGGGAGGTGGGAAGGGGGGGAATTATGAATGGGGGATGAGAAGGGGGAAATTATGAATGAGGATGGGAAGGGGGGGAATTATGAATTGGGGGGTGGGAAGGGGGGAAATTATGAATGGGGGTGGGAAGGGGGGAAATTATGAATGGGGGTGGGAAGGGGGAATTATGAGGGGGTGGGAAGGGGGGAAATTATGAATGGGGGGTGGGAAGGGGGGAAATTATGAATGGGGGTGGGAAGGGGGAATTATGAGGGGGTGGGAAGGGGGGAAATTATGAATGAGGATGGGAAGGGGGGAATTATGAATGGGGGATGAGAAAGGGGGGAATTATGAATTGGGGGGGTGGGAAGGGAAAAAAATTATGAATGGGGGATGGGAAGGGGGAGAATTATGAATGGGGGATGAGAAGGGGGAAATTATGAATGAGGATGGGAAGGGGGAGAATTATGAATGGGGGATGAGAAAGGGGGGGAATTGTGAATGGGGGGTGGGCAGGGGAGAAAAGCATGAATGGGGCAGAGGAGGGAGGCGGCGCACGACTCACCCCCCGGCGAACAGATGAAGCAGCGTGCTCTTCTCCGCCGAGACCCCGGCCATGCCCGCCCCCCAAGCCGCCCTCCGTCCTTCCCGGCGCGGCGCTGCGCTGCCAACTGCCAAACTCCGGAATAGCCGGCCCCGCGATCGCTTTGCTCGCCACTGCGCCTGCGCCGCCGTCACGCGATGCCGGCGCCGGGCTCCACGTGCGGAGCGGGCCAACCACGAGGCCGGCGGAGGCGCGAGGGGGGAGAGCGATGACGCGCGGGGGGCGCCGCGGGACGCGATTGGCTGGCCGGGGGAGGCGGGGGGGAGGCCAGGACGAGAGCCGGGCGGGGCGGGGCTGACGCCAGGGAGGGCAGCGTCACAAAGGAGGGGGCGGGGCTTGGCCGAGGGGCGGGCCGATAGGTTTTTTTTTCTTATGAATGGGAGACCGTGGGAAGGGGTGGCGCGGTGGATACGTTCCCGTACTGAATGGATATTCGCGCCAAAAAAAAAACCCCCAAAGAAAGTGGGACGCACAGCTCACCACTTGGTCCCCTCTCCCAGGGATGTCGGACTACAAGTCACGCCATGCGCGGCTCCGTGGCTGGGGATAAGGGGAGGTGTAGTCTCTCTTGTCACAAACACACACAGGGAAGCCTCTGCTTTTAGTCCCACACCAGGTTGTCAGGCTCCATTTAAGCTCGTTTTCCAGCGGAGGTCAAGCAAAGAAGAAAGAATCTAAGCCAGGGGGTCTTCAAACTTGGCCCTTTGATGACTTATGGACTTCAACTCCCAGAATTCTTCAGCCAGGCACGCTGGCTGAGGAATTCTGGGAGTTGAAGTCCACAAGTCATAAAAGAGCCAAGCTTGAAGACCCCTGATCTAAGCCATGGTTTACAACAGCCCGTTTTACCCCTGCAGTGTTGCGTCTTACGAATTGTGATGAATGTATTTTTATGATGGCTGTGATGGTGATTTATCACTTGCTGCTTTTATGTAGGCGGAGAGCTTATGCACCAGAGACAAATTCCTTGTGGGTCCAATCATGCCTGGCCAATAAAGAATTCTATTCTATTTGTCAGCCTTGGCAATTTTAAGAAGAGTGGGCTTCAACTCCCAGAAGTCCCCAGTCAGCATGCCGGCTGAGGAATTCTGGGAGTTGAAGTCCACAAGTCGTAAAAGGGCCAAGTTTGAACACCCCTGTCCTTATGCTACAATCTCTCCTGTAAATACAGTATTTTGTTTTAAAAAAAAAGAAAAAAAAACAGAACAATGCATTGTGGGAAGCTGCCTTTGCACCCGCCCCTTTTGTCTAGAGGCGCATTTTCCTGGGAAAGAGGAACACGCGAACTCGGTGTCACATTGCAACACAATCTCTTTGGCAGTGACGTTGCTCTAGCAAAAAAAAGAAGTGTTGTTTGTGTGTGGTTCCATTGGAGAAGAAGCAGCTGTTTGTCACGAGATCCTCTCTGAGGAAGGTCAACTTGGAAGGAGAGAAGAAAGATCCACCAATTGCTGGCTTCTTCATAAGCAAAGGAGAAAATGCAATTTTTTAAAAAATCAAAACTTCATAATAAAAAACCCACAAGCAAGTTATTTATCCAGCCATTGCTGAGGATGGATAATCTGTCAGTTACTTCCTTGCTTATTTTAATGTCAGCCTTCTCTTCTTTTCATGAAGATATTAAAAAGGTTTGATGAATTAGCTTCCCGAATTGTGCCATCCAACATGATGCTGAGCCTCTGTGTTCTTACTGTACATAAAAGTAAAAGTTCCCCTGCACATGCGTGCTAGTCGTTTCCGACTCTAGGGGCCGGTGCTCATCTCCGTTTCAAAGCCGAAGAGCCAGTGCTTGTCCGAGGACGTCTCCGTGGTCATGTGCCCGGCATGACTAGACGCCAGAGGCGCACGGAACGCTGTTACCTTCCCATCGTAGTGGTCCCTATTTTTCTACTTGCATTTTTACGCGCTTTCGAACTGCTAGGTTGGCAGAAACTGGGACGAGTAACAGTCGCTCACTCTGTTACAGGATTCGACCCGCCAAACTGCCGACCATCTGATCGACAAGCTCAGCGTCCTAACCCACTGAGCCACCGTGTCCCTTGGGACCGTACATAAATACCCTATTTAAAAATTGCCACTTCTTCCACAAATCTCCTAGAACAGTATTTCTTAAACCTGTTTCTCTCGGGACCCCTTTCCACTTTTAAAAATTGGGGAGCCCTCTTGGGGAGTGTTTCGTTCTGCGGCTTATAGTTATCAATATTTGCTATGTTAAAAAGTAAAAAATGATGCATTGGCTGTCACTTCTCACAATCGTTGGGTTGGAATTTTAATCTTATTTTCCAGTGTAGGCTGGCCAATCGTTTTGATTTTGAGAGGTTTTTGACTCTTGAGTTATGCCTAAAAACAGGAAGCAAAACGAAGGCATCAGAGGCGTGAAATGATCCTTGGCAAAATGCTGGATTAACGTGATACTGGTCAGAGTCTGGGTACCAACAGCATTTAGAAACCAACTTCTGCTTGTTTCAGCTTTTGGGACCCCTCCCCTCTTTTCAATCAATCACATTTATTTGATCAGTGACCAGCAGAAGTGGAAAAACAACCCAAAAACAAAGCAACACAAACAAATTGAAGAATTTACTAACAGCTAGTTGAAAATTTCCAAGTGCTTTTCAGCAGAAATTCATTCAGGCTGAATGAATTGGCAGGCTGAAAAGTTTGGCTCTTTTTTTTTTAAATTCATTTGGCCCTAAGGGAAGTTCTGCCTCCTTCGGAATAGATAAATTAAAGGGAACCATTCTCTAATCTAGCCTTTTAATCCAATCTAGAATTTTAAAAGGGCTGGCTCTGAATTATCAAAATATCTGAAATCCCTAAGAATCTCTTCCTTAAATTCCTGATTGTTTCCCCCCACACCCTCCAAGCTTTGGCTGGTTAGGTTCCCCAGCATACATATCCAGACATTTGCAAGCCAAGATAACAGCTCTTGCTTCATTCAAGTTCACAGATGGCGTGGTTGGTCTCTGGGACTTCATCTGAATTTAGATCAGATAAACTTGTTTGCAGACCCTGTTGATCCAAGGATCATGTGATGGTTTTGAAAGGATCTTTCCTGGAGGCAAACATTCTTCTCTCCGGACAGATAACTAAAAACCTTCACCTTTGGGCTAGTGGCATATTTACCCATCCAAAAATAAACAACCAAAAAAAACGCCCCCCACATTTTATTTACTGCTTAAAAACTGTTGTGTGGTGATCCCTAAGTCAGTGAACCAGACAGAATATTTGGGAGGAAAAAAACAACAACAGAATTCCCACTCTAATGATGTTTCAAGACTTTGCAGTTCCCAGAAGCTTGGGGAAATGTTTTAAGCCAATTGCCCAAATTAATCAATGGAGCAAAACTTCCCAAGGGGTTGTTCAAATGTGGAGCATAAAACCCAGGCCCGTTTTGCTCCCGCCCAAATAGAAAATACCAAAGGAAAACCACGTTTTCACCACTAAATTTTTAACTGCAGGCTTAGCTCACCAAAATGTGGCTTCTTAAGCCTTCTCTGCCATTTTTTTTTTAAATAATCCACAACATAATTCTCTGGAGATGGACAACTGGTTCGTCCACTTCGGAAAGCCTGCAAAATGATCTTTTAACAAATTGGAGAAGCAAAATGTGATCTGTACTAACACAGCTTGTGTGTAAGAGGCAATGGGGGAACCCAGAGAAAGCCAACAGGGCGGTGAAGAAAATAGACCCAAACGAAAGGCCTCTGCCTTATTTTTATTACTAAAGACGCTAGTCCTCATGATTCTGATTTTAAAGGGCTGGCTCTAATTACCTGCCGGGTTCACATGTAGCTAAAATGTGGTTTGCTAGCTTACAGCTTAGTGGCCTATGCAGCTCCACTTTCTGTGGTGAACCTGCAAAATTTTGTTGAAATATAATTAAGAGTCGCTGTTCTAATTGTGGGAGACTTTAGGATGTCCGTTGTCCCATTGCAGGATTTAGGAACTAAGGAGAAGCAATGTAACTTTTCCAGCTACCACAAGCACGCCAACAAGGCACATAGATTTGACTAATGTGGAATTATTCCTGAAACAGAGACGATAAATAAATAAGCTTGGCCGATCTTGGCTAAGCTAAGCAGGGTGAGACCTCTTGATGAGTCCCATGAAAAAAACAAAAAAAAAACCACACCACAATTTCCCAGAGCTGTAAACCAGAGTGGGAAGCTGAAATCTCATCCCGGAATCCTTGAGTCTTTCCAATAAAATAAACATATAAAATAAATAACACTAATCAGTTGCTTCAATACCTATAGTCGCCACCAGAGGGCAGATAAGGCTTAAGAGAATAAAAATCCAGAAAATGTAAAATTTAGCAGAAACTCAATAGGTACCACCGTTTTTTTACACCCTTGCTTGCCAATGCATCCATGACACCGGTGCAAATTTCTCTTTGACAATGCAAAGTCACTACACAGGTTCAGAAACACACCAGGGATTTGGCTGAAACGTTTCACAAATGGAAACCTCTCCTTTTTTTCTTACGTACGGATATTTAGAGCGGGACAGGAATCGGAAGCTAATATTTTGGCCCCATCAGGACTGACTCTCTTCCTCAGTTGTTGACTTCTCTTCCAGCACCGGTAACTGGCTTTTTCAAAAAATAGCAATGTTCTGAATATTGCTTTCGGAATTTGAATCCACAACTTAGGATCTAAGCACCATTGCTCCTAGCCCCACCGATGAATTTTCTCTCTGCTAGCTATCAGCTCTGGGTTTCCAACAGATAACCCTCAAGAAAAGGAAAATATTGACAAGGGGAATAATTACTTTCTGTCTGTTGTTTCTTATCTTCCATTCTGGTGCTTTGGAAATTAAGATGACCCCCTCTTCTTTGTGGCAGCCCCTCAAATGCTTTAACACTGCTATCATGTCCCCCCTATTTCTTCTTTTCTTTAGACTAGCCAAACCCAAATCCTGCAACCGTTCTTCATATGTTTTAGCCCCCAGGCCTTTAATCATCTTAGTTGCTCTTCTTTGCACTTCCCCCCCCCAAAAAAAAACTCAACATCTTTCTTGCAATGCGGTGACCCAAACTGGATGCAGTGTTCCAGATGTGGCTTTTACTAAGGCTTTGTAACGCGGTACTAATACCTCGTAAAACCTTGCTTTTCTCCACATTAAATTTCATTTTGTTGGACAGAGGCCCTTGATCAAGTCTGTGGGTTTGGTTAGGTTTTTGTTTTTATTATTATTATTATTATTATTATTATTATTATTATTATTATTATTATTATTATTATTATTATTATTATTAAAAATGGGTTTTTAAACAAATTATTCTGGGCAAACTCTTCCAGCTGGATGAGGTTAGGATTCAATCTCTCCGGTCAAACCCCTAAATGAATATATTCAACAATCAGGTTAACAATTTGTTCTGCATTGCGACAGCGATGTCCAGCTTATACATCGCAACAGGTTTGGCTAACCCACACCTCTGTTTTGCGACAGTAGGCTTAACCCCTCATCTACTGCTTCCCCAGTTTCCTAACTCAATCCAGATCCTCCCTATAACTCTCAAAACTTCTTTGCCAGGGGCTAAAATAGGCTTGGTTTCTAAAAGCTGCCATTCAACTCCCACATGGCACATTCACACACACACACACACACACACACACACACACACACAGAGAGACACACACAGGGGTTAAAAATACCCCCAACCCGTCTAGACTGTGTCTCACTGTACATAAACTGCACCTTTGACACCAGAAAGCTAAAAATAAAAGAATTGTGTTCAATGTCTGCTCGGAAAGGGTCGGAATGAGAACAGAGGGATCCTTTTGAGGCTTCAGGGCCAAAAGAAATCCTCTGTGCCCCTCCCTTTGGCGAAAGGGGTTAGGGTTCAAGCTGTCTCCCTGCCTTGCTGCATCAAAGCAACATTTCATTCAGGTTTTTGTGGGTTTTTTTTAAACCCCCCACGTCGCGATGGACGTCCTGCCAGTCGAACCGGCCTTAACTGGAGAAGTCCTTTCTTGTGCTGTCTTCGATTGCACGAAAAGTTACACCCCTTTAATTAATTAATTCCTTAATTGCATCCAGATTGATGAACCCCGCACAGGCTGCATTTATCGTGTCCTGGTTAGAAAAGAGGCAGGGGTGGGGGAGAGAGAGATATAGAAAGAAAGAAAGAAAGAAAGAAAGAAAGAAAGAAAGAAAGAAAGAAAGAAAGAAAGATAGAAAGATAGAAAGAAAGAAAGAGAAAGAAAGAAAGAAAGAAAGAAAGAAAGAAAGAAAGAAAGAAAGAAAGAAAGAAAGAAGGATCCAGCTGCTGGATCCCAAAATGACCTTTGACGCAGGTGCCCGATTGCGTTGACCCGATCTGAACGTCCGAATCGGGTCTCCCCAAAAAAAGGGGAGAAGCAGAAGGCCCACAATCTGTATAAGGTGCTGAAAGGTCTCTGGGCAGCTGGGGTGGGTGGGAGGTGGGGAGCCTTTTCTTAGGAAAAGAAGCCACTGGCTCCAGACACAAGCAACGTTATTTAGTCTAGAGAGATTTTTCGGAGGAAGTATCCCTTAGCAGGGGGAAAAAAATCTGTGGAATTTATCCCTGGATGTGTCTTCACCCCATCCACAGCCCTCCTGTGTGTGTCATTCAGAGCCGTCTCCTCTGCGTAGAGATTGGAAAAGGAAGGAAGCATTTTTCTTCCCCCAACACAAGCGACACCCTCCATGTCTCCATCCCTGCTTGGCTCATTCTCAAGTGACTACAGCTCCCAGCATCCTCGCCCAGGATGTTGAACACTATAGTCTAGCCGCAGCTCGCTCTCCCCCCCACTCCCCCCAGGCTCGATTCGGCATCAAAAGTGGACAAATCTGTGCTTTTTTAAAATTTTCTTTTAAAATTGATCCGCCGCCTCTCTCACCTCTAGGTGGCTTAGAGCACAGGTAAGGCTTGACCTATGACCTTGCCCCAAATTTTCCCGTGGCTAAGCGTGACATTTAAATGAATTTTGCCGCATTGTGCGACCTTCCTCGCCGCCGTTGTTAGGGTGAATCCCTGCAGTTGTTGACTTAGGAACCCGGTTTGTTAAGGGAATCCCGGCTTCCCCATCGGCTTTGGTGGTCGGATGGTCGCAAAAGGGGATCACGTGACCACCACCCACCCACCCACCCCGGCATGCGCAGCCACCGTCATAAACACGAGTCAGTTTGCCAAGCGTTTGAATTTGGATCCCTGGGAATGCCTGCAACGGTTGCGTGTAAAAAAAAAAATGCCCCTAAGCTCGTTTTTCCCCAATGCCGTTGTAGCTTCAAACGGTCGCTCAATGAGTCGTTTTAAGTCGAGGACCTGCTGGAATCAAAAGGAAGAAAATGAAAGGCGTGTAAATGGAGCAGAAATGAAATAACAGAAGACTGAATTCAACAAAAATCAACACGATAAACCAAAAGAATGGATTCTTCCTCATTGAAGCTAAGCGGTGGACAGCCAGGGTAATAATATTGGCCCAGCACCTACAATCTGGTCTCTCCTAGTCCTTATGAAATAGAAAAGAGGGATGCAAGCGGAGTGTTAGAACGAGTGGGGTAAAATTGAGGCCTGGTTTTGTCTTTGTAGATGCCAACTAGGAGGTTTAAAAAGAGTGTGCAGAGCTGAGAATGGCCTTTTAAAAAAACCACAACTTTTTTATTGTTTTATCAACATACAAAACACAAAAGAGAAATTCGAAAAGGTAATAGAAAACTAGGAAGAGGGGGGGGAGAGAAGGAGGGGGGGAAGAGGGAAAAGGAAAAAAAAAGGCACCGACATCCCACACTCTTTAGCACAGGGGTTGGACTAGAAGACCTCCAAGGTCCCTTCCAACTCTGTTTATTCTATTCTATTCTGTTCTGTTCTGTTCTGTTTTCTGTTCTCTTCAGTTCACAGTAGAACATAACATTGCACAACCGCAACTTTTTACTTTTACACAACAGTACGCTGCGCACAAGCCGTTTCTATAACAATAAACCTATCTAATTAGCAAAAACAAAATGAAAGTTTCATATATATATATATATATATATATATATATATATATATATATATATATATATATATATATATATATATATATATATATATATATATATATATATATATGTATATTCAGAATATTCAGAAGGGATAAACAGGCAGAAAGCTCGTCCTGGGCTTGCCAAAACCTGTTCCAGCTTGGCTATGCTTGCTCCATCTTCAGTGCAACACAGGACGTCTTGCCACATTGCCAAGTTTCAGCAACCACCAGTGTTCGTGGCCAAAGCCCACTTTGTTCACATAAAAAGGTCAGCTGTGCTATTTATCTACATTTATGCATCTACCTAGCCAGACGGAGGGGGGAGGCCAAGGATTGCGAAATGAAAAGGAGGATAAATATTCTCGCTCAGTTTATATGGGCCGACATTTCCATCGGTGCCTTTGCGTGGATCCTCCTGGGCCGAGTTCTACCGTGGTCCTCGCAATCTGACCTAACCGACATTGCTGCGAAGAAGCAGGGAGCAAGGGGCGCCACGCCTTCCTGGAGCCACAAAAGAGGATGTGGAGAAAAAAAAAGAGCTGGGTTAAAGAAACGATTCTGCATTTACTTGAGGGCGTATGGAAGAATGGACTCAAGCTGAAGAACAAGGCATGCCGTCCCCAAGTTACAGCTGTTTGTTTAATGACTGTCTGAAATCACCTTAGCAGTTTTGGTCGCCACGATGTAAAAAAGATGTTGAGACTCTGGAAAGAGTGCAGAGAAGAGCAACAAAGATGATCAGGGGACTGGAGGCTAAAACATATAAGGAACGGTTGCTGGAATTGGGTCGGTCTAGTTCAATGAAAGGGACGCGGTGGCTCAGTGGGTTAGGACGCTAAGCTTGTCGATCAGAAGGTCGGCAGTTTGGCGGGTCGAATCCCGAGTGCCGTGTTACTCGTCCCAGCTTCTGCCAACCTAGCAGTTAGAAAGCACGTAAAAAATGCAAATTGAAAAATAGGGACCACCACGGCTGGCTGTCTCATATGACCACTTCGATCGTCTCCGGCCTGCAGAAGTCAACGTGGTCATCTTAAAAGTACCGAGGTGCAGCTTTTTTTTTAAAAAAAACGAAACGAAGGACTAGGTGTGACGCGATCAATAGAGAAAAAAAACCCTGAGGACGTGCAGAGTGCTTTTTGCCATCGCCAAGTTTCCGCAACTCATTTTGCACCAAGCCCAGCCGATCAAATGAAGTGGGCGGACCGGCCCGCACCCTGCTTTTAAAACGTTTATTATTATCCTGACTTTATGAGATTGTTCTCCACGCTTGCCTTTGAGAGAGCCATCCCATCTGAAGCCGCGACAGATAAGCCTAAATAAATATGGTTTAAAATTAAACGAAAACACCGCAAAAGTGCTCCCCACCGGCCGGCCGCTGAAGGCACCTGGCCTTCCCTGTTTTACAAGCCGGGTGAGCCAACACCCCAATCTCTCAGAGGCAGTGCAGGATACTTGGTTGAGTCCATGCCCAGGGCGTCTTCCCTTGCCTTGGACGAAAAAAAGAAAGAAAGAAGGGGGGGGGGAAGAAAGAAAATAAATCAGTCTCACGGATGACTTTTCCACCCACCCCCTACTTTCCGGTCTGGTTTCGACGGCCGGCGACAGCTTCACTGTGCCATAAAAAAGGGAACTATAAATAGGTAGTCGGTGTCACCAAGACCTTTTGCAATTCAATGGGTGGCCTGGAGCCAAGGCTGCATCATCGGAGGCCGAGAGACGGAGGTCTCTCCTGCAGTCATCCCTCCCCGAAAAATGCAAAGAGGCGATTCTGTTGTCCATTGAACTCAAGAAACGGATCTGATTTAATCCGACCGGTCGCAGGAATTGGGCTTGTCTAGTCTACCGAAAAGTAGGAGTTGGTGGGGGTGGGGGGGACAGGATGGCAGTCTTCCAGTATTTGAGGGGCTGCCCCAAAGAAGAGGGAGTCGAGCAATTCTCCAAAGCACCAGAAGAAGGCAGGAGAAGAAGCAACGGATGGAAACTAACCAAGGAGAGAAGCCACCTGGAATTAAGGAGGAATTTCCTGACAGCGAGAACAAATCTGGGACAAATCTCCTGCTCAAGCAGGGGGTTGGACTAGAAGACCTCCAAGGCCCCTTCCAACTCTGTTATTCTGACTCTTCAAATCAACTCTGCTGTCCGAGCAAAACTGGCTCGCCCCTCCTAATGCCGAGCAAAAGCCCATTGCCATTGTGCTTGAAAGGCAGGGACTCATCTTTAGCGCTGTGCTGCTCCTGAGCATGGAGGCTCTATTGCTGGTCAGCTTGAATTAGTCAGCATGGATGCAGAGGTGAAATGGCATCAGGCCTCCCCCACAGCCGAGCCTCCTGACTCTTGCGCTCTAGATGCCTGTCGCATCTCGAAGAGCATCTGACTCCGAAGTTGCCCATTTTTTGACGGCGCACGACTCTGCAACCCATCAGCCGGCCTTGTGGCTTCCTTGATTTCATACCCCGCCGAGGCGGGTCCCTTTTCCTGGGCACGACCCAGCTCAGTGTACCAGGGCAGGAAAGCCAGTTTCGCCATCCGCCACCAAGGAACTCAAAAGCCGACACTGGGGCTCAGCCGTGAAAGCTTGTGGTGGGTTAGTCACTCCATCCGCCCGTCTGTCTGTCTGTCTGTCTGTCTGTCTGTCTGTCTGGGATGAGATGTACGGAAAGGAAGCAGCAACTGGAAACGGTTCCTGGAAGCCACGGCCAGCCTGTGAACAGCTGTTGTAAGATGCAAGCTTTAAGACCAGGCAGTCTGGAGGGAGAAAGCCAAAGATTCAATCTTGGGCTTTTCTATTTTAATTTGAGGGGAAACGTCCCTTCGCCTGTTGCCAGGCTCTGTCAAAACAAGCTAATCATTATTATTATTATTATTATTATTATTATTATTATTATTATTATTATTATTGTTTTGCGTGCAAAATTCAGGAAGAGAACGCCCAACGAATATAAGACTTCCTGATATCCAAGCCAGACTTTTCCTTTCAGCAAGAAAGTTAGCACGCCGAGGGGGGGGGGAAAGCACAGGGAGAAACATCGCTGCCTTCTCCGGAAAAATATGGGAAGGAGAACAACCTGCGCTGCATCTCCCATCTTGTGGAAGGACCGGCAGAGCCAGGGGGAGGCGTCAAAAGAGGCACCAGCCTAGAATCCCTAAGGTAAAGGTTCCCCCGCACATGCGTGCTAGTCGTTTCCGACTCTAGGGGCCAGTGCTCATCTCTGTTTCAAAGCCGAAGAGCCAGCATTTGTCCGAGGACGTCTCCATGGTCATGTGGCTGGCATGACTAGACGCAAAAGGCGCGCGGAACTCTGTTACCTTCCCACCGGAGTGGTCCCTATTTTTCTACTCGTATTTTTACGTGCTTTCGAACTGCTAGGTTGGCAGAAGCTGGGAAGAGTAACAGGTGCTCACTCTGCTACGCGGCACTCGGGATTCGACCGGCCAAACTGCCGACCTTCTGATCGACAAGCTCAGCGTCCTAACCCACTGAGCCACCGCGTCCCTAGAATCCCTACACGGACACAAATGAAATAAGTCCAACTTAGTTGACTGCTCTTGACCCTTATCTAATTCCAAACAAGTCGAGAAGGTTTTTGTGCTTGAGCTTTTGGCAATGCCTCGGTTCAATGGAGACTTCACGGGTGTGCCTGGTCTTTTGCGCCTGGCACATCTTCTCCAGTCGGTAGAATTATGATGCTTAAACCACCATCACCCCCAGGAAGATTTAATCCACCTCCTTGGTTTTTAGCGAGGAGACTTTCATTCCAGGATGCCTTCTGAAACCCTTCGCAACTCGGAGAAAGGCCCCTGAGAGAGGATCCAGCCTAATTTTGCCAGCCGTAAGCCCAGCCCTTCCAGGATCCTTCCGTAGCACGAGAAGCATCCAAGAAGTAGCACTGGTTGGCCGGCCAGACCTTGTTCCTTCAAGCCTGGTTCTGAATGCTGGAGGATATCTCCCCCAGCTTGCAACATCAGAAGGGTGGAGCTTCTTCTAAGCCAAGAAGCTGAGCACACAGAGTTGGCGGAGATGATTCTGGATCGTGGAGAAGTTGGACCGGGAGCAGGAGAGAGCAGGAAGAGAACGGAGCTGGGATTGTTAGCAATATCTAACTGGGTTTTTGGAGCAAGGACAACTTAACCCTTGACTCCATAAATGTTGGGGCTTGAGGACCTTCAAAACTGCCTCCTCCTCCTCCGTTCTTGAAGGACCAGACTTTCAAATATTATCCACCGCTCTTCACGTTGGCGAAGAGAGTTCCTGCTGTTCTGGAACTTGTCCAAACTGCTTTGGCTCTGGTTCGTGTTTCTCTAAACCACGGTCTCAATCAGGCCAGCCTACTCTTGTTCTTCCCCAGAGCCGTCCAAAGCCACATCACCAGGTGGCCTCAGCTCTTCACCGGCCTGGCAACCAAAGGAAGAAGGTGAAGGAGCCACCAGACATGTCTTCTCCTACTTGCGGATGGAAGCCAGTGAGCTCCTTTCTGAGAAGTTGGCTGCAAGACGAGGACGACAGGGGAACGCCACGGGCCAAAGCCCTACGCTGGAGAGGAAGTAGGTGAGCAGAGGTTGGAAAACGGTGAAGAAAGATGACCCGAAGAAACTCAAAACACGGCAGGGAGGAGTTGGGCAACTTTCAGGTCTGAAATGAGACAAGGTGGCAATGAAAACAGCACAAATTACCCCAGTGGAGGACAAAACCTTTGTCACTGCCGAAAAAAGGGCAAACCTTTAGAAATATTCCTAAAGCCTTGCAAAGTCCAGCAAAGTCTGTCGAGTATCTCTCTCTGCCTTGGGAGGGCAAATGTAATTACTTTCGCACTTGTGCGATGGTGTTAAAAGAAAAAAAAAGAGAGAGAGAGAGAGAGAGAGAGAGAGAGAATTTGCAAGCCAAACAGCTCCAGCGAGGTTGAAATAGCTTCGCTTTAACAGGGTTGCGGTCCAAGGACATTCGGCCTCAGGGTAACAACAACGCCAGCTTTCCCATCGGTGGAGTTTTGGGTTGCTAAGCGAGGAGGAACACAAACACACACGCTCGTAAAGGGCACGGTCCCTTCTTGATACGTCTGCCCGCTCTTTCATCTGAAGAAATGGGAATAACAGCTCATTTTTGAATGTGGTTTTGCCGGCCCTGGGTTTCAAGAGCCTCGCTGGGCCACCGGCGTCAATTTAAATGCCAGTGGAATTGGGAGGTGTGTGGGGGAGAGGAGATCCCCTAAGATTGACGGGATCTGTCTTGAGAAGAGGACAAATTGTTGGGGTGGGGGGGCTGGATCCGTTCTCTCTTTAATGCCTGCAGGTGTTGGGTGCGAAAACCCCAACCTTCCCTTCCTTTGCCTTTTATTCATTTATCGCGAGCCGCGTTTGCCCACCCACAACTAAATTCCAAATCAAATGGGTCAGCTGTAACAAACAGTTCATTTGCTGGCCGAAGTCGAAGCAGCACTGGGGGAGGGAAAAAAAAAGTCCTTTTTTCACACTTATGACCGTTGCAGCATCCCCGTGGTCACGTGATCAAGATTCAGAGGGTAACCGGTTCGTATTTATGACGGTGGTGTGTCCCAGAGACAACTTGGTGATCCACTTTACAAAGCCGACGGGGAGGTCAGATTCGCTTAGCAATCGTGTGACTCATTTAACAACCACAGGGATTGACTTAACCCGGGTTTGAAGAAAGACCACCCCCCCCCCGAAGTCTTAACCGTGGTGGCATGGAAAGTCGTAAAATGGGCCACTTAACAAGTTGAGGAAAATCAAAGGCAGAGGGCTAACTCAGATTTCGGGCTTGGATCAAGGATAACCAGAAACAAAATAATAATAATAATAATAATAATAATAATAATAATAATAATAATAATAATAATAATAATAATAAAACAACTCTGTCCCCACCCAACCCCAGACATAATCACCTTTTTTTTTCTCCCAAAGAAGTCTGAGACACGGAGCAGGAAAATGTCCAGGTTTGCTGAACAAAGGAGGTTAAAGATCAGACCGGGCAAAAAAAAAAATGTCCCAGACTATTGTTCTAAGTGAGATAGGAGCTGTTCTCATCGCCAGGTGTGACAGCTTCCTGCCAACTAAGCTCATCCTGCAATTTGGTCAAATCCAGACAGGAGAGCACCAGAAAAATTCAAGGAAATCTCTCTCAGTGTGTGTGTGTGTGTGTGTGTGTGTGTGTGTTTCTCTGTTAGTACAAAACAAGGAGAAATCTCATTTTTGCAATCCCGGGAAAGACATTAGGTCTGTCACAAAACCTCATGTTCCCCTTTGCGGTAATACGATAGCTATATACATTACATAAATAAAATAAATACGGAAAGGTTTGAAACAGATTAAAATTGGGCTCCTTGGACTGGCAGGTGGGAACAGATCTCCAAGTCCCAGGGCAAATATCTGCGTTTGAGAAATACACTGTGTTTCTCGGCGGTTTTCAACTTCTAAACTTTCCAAAGTTTGATCAAGGGAAATTTAAGCAACGGGGCTATGAACCTTAAGCCTAATCAAAACCGTCGGGTGAAAGTTAGGCGCGTTGTAGGAAAGGGCTATATTTATTTTTGTCCCTGCCAGAATCCCAGGGAACTTATTTATTTATTACTAGTTGAGGTGGGGGGGTGGGGGAAAAAAATCACACAAACGCACTGCTCATTTTATTGCGCCGTTTTAAGAATTCCTCGGAGAGAGAGAGTCTTGTGAATGCGGGCCCAGTCTGTACGAGATTTAAACTCCCATCTCACATACCCATTTCCGCTCCCCGTCGCATTCATTACTAAATGTGTTCGCCAGGATAGACTGCGCTGGGGGCTGGAGGTTGCATTAACTTCCACAGTCATGACTAGAAGGGACTAAATAGGGCATCTAGTCTACACCCTGGTTGACCTTCCCATTTTAAAATCCTCCCAAGCAGTCTATGACAGCTAACCATTTTCTTCTTCATTCTTAGGGTAGACTGCCCCTCAGCCCGGAGGCTCTTCCTTCCCCACGGAGGGTCTCAGAACGGAATAACGGAGCTGGAAAGGGACCTTGGAGGTCTTCTAGTCCAGCCCCCTGCTCAAGCAGGAGAACCTATACTATTTCAGATAAGGGACTGTCTAGTCTCTTCTTTTGCAAATGTATGGCAGTGAAAGTTGGACCATAAGAAAGGCCGAGCGCCAAAGAATGGAGGCCTTCAAACTATGGTGCTGGAGAAGACTCCTGAGAGTCCCTTGGACTGCAAGGCGATCAAACCGGTCAGTCCTAGAGGAGATCAACCCTGACTGCTCTTTAGAAGGCCAGATCCTGAAGCTAAAACTCAAATCCTCTGGCCACCTCATGAGAAGGAAGGACTCACTGGAGAAGAGCCTCATGCTGAGAAAGGTTGAGGGCAAGAGAAGAAGGGGACGACAGAGAAGGAGGTGGCTGGATGGAGTCACTGAAGCAGGAGGCCTGAGCTTAAAGGGACTCCAGAAGATGGTGGAGGACAGGAAGGCCTGGAGCAATGTTGTCCATGGGGTCGCGATGGGTCGGACTCGACTTCGCAGCTAACAACAGCAGTCTCTTCTTAAAAACTTACAACCTACAACTTTCCGAGCGCAGTGATGTGATGAGGCTGAAGCTTTGTTCTCCAAGTTTGTTGGTTTCTGAACAATTCGTCACCGGGCTACGGACATCTTCAGCGGAGCTTAAGAGGGTGGGTGTTATCTCACAGGCAGAGCGCCCTTCTTAGTTTGCGCTGGCGCTTTCTATTTTTAAAAGCAAAATTGCTGGAATCTCTTTTGAAAACGCATCAGGAACGCGCATGCTTTAGCTGGAGAGCAGCTGTCCGATTGTCCCCGCAGGAAACTCTCCGGCGTTTGCATGAGATGCTGGCCGGCACGTCTATGCTCCGCCACGGCCTGAAATAAAATAATAATCGTTTTGAAAGGGTGGGAAAAATCATCACGCGCCACTCTCCGGATATTGGATGTCAGAAGTTCGCTTCTAGTCAACCGGCGGCAAAAAACATGTAACAACAACTGTGCAAACACAGCTCAACAAAAGGAACCAAGGATAAACCTTAGCAAGCCAAAGAAAATCAGTCAAGGGGATGGAAAAGGGTTAGGGCAGATTCAGCTCCTTTGACCTGGCACTGGAACTCATTGAGAATATATTTTTTATTTTATTTTAATTCCATTTATATCCCGCCCTTCTCCGAAGACTCAGGGCGGCTTACAAGGTTAGCAGTAGCCTTCATATAAATATAAATTTGACAAACTGGGTCTCTTTCCAGAATTTGCACAACCGCTTTTTACTCTCTTTGCAACACAGGGTATTAATAATCATGTCGTGTTTGGGAATTCTGCTATTCTAATACTAGAAACAGACCTCGACTTACGGCAGTTTGCTTAGTGAGCGTTCGAAGTTACAACGGCACTCACAAGACCGTCTTTCAGTCGCAACCTTTGTAGCATCTCCTGGGATCAAAATTCAGACGCTTGGCTGCCGGTTCATACTTAACGACTGCCCCAGCACCCCCAGGCTCGTGTGATTCCCCCTTTCGCGGCCTTCTGACAAGCAGAGTCAACGGGGAAGCCACCTTCGTCGAACGACTGGGTTGCTAACTTACCGACGGCGGCAAGAAAGGTGGTAAAAATGGGAGAAAGCCCGTTTTAACCAATGTCTCACTTAGCGACCGAAATTTGGGGGGCTCAGTTGTGGTCGTAAGCCTGAGGACCACCTGCGCTTTATTGATTGCATTCGTATTCGGGTGCTACAGCGGGAGACCGACCAGCCCTCCCTTTTTTTCTGTTTGCTTGCTTGTCTGCACCTCCTTTTATTTATTTATTTATTTATTTATTTATTAATTTAATTTGTATACTGCCCTTCTCCCGAAGGACTCAGGGCGGTGAACAGGGCAATACATAATAAAAAACAAGATACAAAAATTAAAAAGTAATTAAACAGCAATGCCCGTAAATAAATTAGTACACATTAAAAGTTAAAACCGATTTATAAAACCCAACCCCATCCCATCAGGCCAGGCCAGCTTGTTCAAAAAGTTAGGTTTTAAGATTGCGCCGGAAGAAGCGGAGGGTCAAATCTAAAAATACGCTTTTGGGGATTTCAGGAAACACACAGGAGCAATTCTCCCCCCTTCAAGCCAGAATTTTGATCATGTGACCCTGGGAACACGGCAGCTCTTCCAAGTGTCAGCTCCATCAATCGATATTTTTTCAGCATGGTTGTAATTTCTTCAAACGGGTCACTAAACAAGCGGTCGTAAGCCGAGGGCTACTTGGAAGCCTTTGTCTCCGTAAGCGTGCCGGGACGCTTTTTTTTAAAAAAAATCTATAATCAAGCATCCTGACGGGGCCGTAACCCCCGTCCCCGAGATCGGAGGACCTCCGAAATGGGTGCTTTAAAGTGACATTTGGCTTGAGAAAGTTAGAAGGAAATTTGGCCTCCGTTGGGAAAAAATAATAACAACAAAAAATCAGGAGCTGCCATCCCAATTTCCTGATCACGTAGGCAATTCTCTGAGTTGCAACCCAATTCCAGCCAATGCATGCTTGACGGATGGAGGATTTTACGCAGCAATTTCCCTCTTTCACAAGCAAGAATTTTCAACCAGCAGCTTCCCCATTGCCGGTGAAATGTCAGCCATTCTTTCTGGAAAAACAGGTTGTCTGAAGTCGGTCCTTGCAAAGAGGACGTGGCAAACCGCGAACGTGCTGGCGAAGAACGGTACAAGCTGCCCTTATTTCATCTCGGCCTCGTCTCTGGATCCTTCCAAGCGCTGGATTGTTTGCCCTGGATAAATATTGAATGTGCGGTGGGGCCAGAGCAAACAAACCCTATCAGAATTGAAAGATCAGCTCATGCGAACCAATATTGGGCTTTTGGAGCTGGCCGGCGGTGAAGTCTAATCAATTCAGACCAATTGGACGCTGCAGTTAAGAGATGCTTTAACACCCTGACATGTTCCCAATGGGAAACAGTGCAGAGAAGAGCAACAAAGTTGATCAGGGGATTGGAGGCTAAGACGTATAAGGAACGGTGGCTGGAATTGGGCATGTCTAGTTTAATAAAGAGAAGGACGAGGGGGGACAGGATAAGCAGCGTTCCAGTATCTCAGGGGCTGCCCCAAAGAAGAGGGAGTCAAGCTAGTCTCCAAAGCCCCTGAAGGCAGGACAAGAAGCAACGGATGGGAACTCATCAAGGAGAGAAGCAACCTAGAACTAAGGAGAAATTTCCTGACAGTGAGAACAATTAACCAGCGGAACCACCTGCCTCCAGAAGTTGTGGGTGCTCCCATCACTGGAGGCGTTTAAGAAGACTGGACAGCCATTTGTCTGAAATGGTTTAGGGTCTCCTGCTCATCTTGGCTGATCCAAAGCCCCAAAAGCTGGGATGGGACACCACTCAGAAATCCAAAAAAAAAAGCACACTGTATTTTATTGCCCAGCAAACAACTCCAAGGTGTCCCAAAACATCCCTGCAGGCACTCGTCACAGACTTTTCTCTTTCCCTTGGCAGGGGAGGAGAATGAGAATCCACATTTGCAAAGTTTTCCTTTTTTTTAAGAGTTGTCCTCTCCTTTTTTCTCACCCAATCTCCATGCTGTTGAGTTGCAGGGGGAAAAACACACACGCTCTGCCCTTGGAAGGAAAAAAAAATCCAGACTTTTGCAACTGCAGAGAGGTCAGAATTATTTCTCAAGGAGATATTCCACCTCCCAACTCTTTGCAGAAATGTAAAGCAGCAGATCTATCTATCTATCTATCTATATCTATATCTAAAAAGGGACACGGTGGCTCAGTGGGTTAGGACGCTGAGCTTGTCGATCAGAAGGTTGGCAGTTTGGCGGGTCGAATCCCGAGTGCCGCGTAGCAGAGTGGAGCGCCCGTTACTCGTCCCAGCTTCTGCCAACCTAGCAGTTCGAAAGCACGTAAAAAACGCAAGTAGAAAAACAGGGACCGCTCCGGTGGGAAGGTAACAGCGTTCCGTGCGCCTTTGGCGTCTAGTCATGCCGGCCACATGACCACGGAGACGTCCTCGGACAAGCGCTGGCTCTTTGGCTTTGAAACGGAGATGAGCACCGGCCCCTAGAGTCGGAAACGACTAGCACGCGTGTGCAGGGGAACCTTTACCTTTACATACACATATATATATACACACACACACACTTTTGTTCCTTGGGAGCTGCCATTGCTCAACCCCCGTCATTTTGGGGTCTCCGGCAATGTTGCAAGCTTGCATAAAAGCTCACACTTCCCTATACACAGGCCAGCTAATATACAACAGTTGTTGGCAAGCCTGATGCTTCCCCACATCCCCAGTCATGGGTTGCCATGGTTTTGTACATAAACACCCCACATAGCAGAGCTTGATTCTTCATGTTTTTTTGCTGGCTGTCCTGCATGTTTGGGTGTCTGGAAGGGAACACCAATAAAATATTCCTTCTCCCCCAGCCCAGCCGACATCTTTTGCCCGGGCCTTTCGACAGCCTAAACGCAAACCACATTCCATTAAGGGCTGGAAAGGCAAAGCCTTGTACGGACTGCCAGGCAGGCTGCTTCGTAAGACAAATTCGTCTCTCTCCAAGAATCCCCCTTTTGAGTGATACCACTCTTGCAAAATATCGAAGAAAGTGGGCGGGGAAACACTTAAGGATTTTTTTTTTTAGCAGTCGCATAGAAACCAAGCAAAATATTTCTGCAAACTGGAGGGGATTTGCAGAAGAGAGCCCGGCGCCTCTCGTTTTTTCTTGCAAAAATAAAATAAAAATAAAAAAGTCACTTCTTTCGAGCTCAGCCATTTCCTCATTCTGGGAGTTGACAACTGGTTTTCACCCCCATTGCTTAATACGGATTGCGGAAGCCCGTTGAGGTGAGCGAGTTTGCTTTTGCTGCAACAGTTTGCAAGCCACAATGAACACAGGCTTCTGCGTGTTAGAGCTTGGCCTGGTGGGAGAAACGGCCAGACAAACAAACCCTGGTTCCTTTGGTCCTCGGCCAGAACATCTTGGCTTTGTTCCACAAAATAGAAGCAAACCGAATCTCAGAATGGAATGGTCAGCTTTAAGCAAATTTCCAACTTCTCTCTCTCTCTCTCTCTCTCTCTCTCTCATTTTTTCATCATTTAGTCATTGGAAAGAGCCATGTCCCCCCCCCACTTGTCTTCAAGCAATCCAGCATCAGAGAATATTTTGTTGAAGGGAAAATGTGTCACTTTAAGATTCCTAAACCGTTGCGAGATTGACAGCCACAGACTTGCACTATTAATACATTTTTATTTTCGTTCTCTTTCGCTTTCATTGGGGTCCTAATCATCTACAATCTACAAAGGGGGAGAGAGGGGGGGGAAACCAGTGAGAGGTTTTTTTTTTAAAAAAAAAATGCACAAGCCAGACACCACAACGAAGTGGATCAAAGGAAGGGGAAATGAAATAGTCAAGATAATAAACAAAAAGGATCGCATACGTGCCTGAATTTCAGTGTTGAGTGGGGGAAACGGGGGCCTGAGGACAATTAAAAATGCTTGGCTATGCGCACATTAAAAAAAAAATCTTTTTTCTGTGCAATTTTAAAGTGTTCCACTTGAAAACGGTTTTGGTTTTATTCCTCGGTTTAAAACAAAACAAAAAAAAGAGAGAGAGGCGCACAAATGTCGCCTCCCAAAACTTACTTTGGCACCAGTTGTGTGCTTAAAACGAAACAAAACACAAAACAAATCAAAACCTCCTAGCCTATTTGTTCCTTCTTCATTTAAAACAAACTAACTACATTTCCTCTCTACAGCAGCATTTCTTAAAAACATCAAGAAAAAACAAAAACAATCCAGCGGTTTTTACATTCAAAACAATGCAAAACGTGTGTGTGTGTACACACACACACACACACACACACACACACACACGTACATACACACGCGCACGCCTATGTATCTATATATTAACATTTCCCCCTCCGAATTAAGAGAAGCCCCATGTACCCACACGCATCAAACAAAAAGAACGCACCCCTGTCGAACAATTTGGTGGAAGGGACAAAACAAAAGCCATCCCCCACCTCCATTTAGGTTAATAAAATACGTGCAAAGTAAATCCCTGGGAAGGCAGTATTGAAGGTAAATGTTTTCCCCTGCTGGCTGGATCAAGGATATTTGCTTAGTTTTAAGATTATCACACATTTTGTGGGGCCATTTTTTTTTTGCCATGCCCGGCCCAAGCCTAGGAAGTGGAAGAAGGTGTTTAGAAGTGATTGCAACCCATTTCAAGATCTGGTTCCTGGTCAGCAACTGACTTTTTAGCCTGGCTAGGTGGGATTTTAGCCTGATTGCAAAGAAGGAACCCATGATGGAACTTGGCTTAGCTGGCTAAACCAGCCCCCACCCCCCACTACAATTTAAGCCCCATTGAGCGCGAATACCTGGCACCCCAATTCCCAGCCAACTGTGCTCACGTAGCCATTCCTCCACCACCCGGCAAGGACGGATGAAGGAAAAGGGTCCTTTCTCGCAGGAGTTTCCCCCCCCCCCCCTTCTACGGGCAGGTTTAGGACAATCCCTCCCTCCCAGCCTTTCCCAAAATGGTCTTTTCACTCCAAATGTTCATTTCAAGTATCTTCTCCAGCAAAAGATGGGAGGTGAGCCATGCCGCAGTGAGGCCGGGCGACTTTGCAGGCGCCAAGGCACGGTGGTGAAGGCGGGATAAAATACGGCCGAGGACCAGGGCGAGAATGGGCACCTCCAGCAGTGGCTTGCTTCGTTTGTCTGAGGCCACCGCCCCATCCTCCCGGGCCAAATCCATTTCCTGCAGCCAGGTTGGGCCGATCGTCCGGTTCTTGCACCTGCGCCACCTCCAAAACGGACGCGGTCGGCCTGGCTCGACAAAACTCTACGGGACCGGCTGGCTACCTTTCACGGTTTGACGGCGAGTGGAAAACTAAACAAGGATGCAGAAAGTTTGGCTGGAACTATCAAGAAAAGGGATCTTTTCCGGAAAAATCCCACTGGGATGTGATCTTGGAAGGAAGATTTCCACCTGTAGCTTGGCCCAGGGATGGAGCGTGGAGCAGGTTTCCGGAAAAATGCACGGGAAAAGGTGAAACCCCCCCCCCCAAAGAGTTTGTCTCAATGAATCCAACACAGTTCACTACCTATAGCAAGAATCTTGTCCTTCCGGTGTCGAGAGGGGGTCATTGGTAAAGAAGGTAATTTTTGAGAGATTTGGGCAAAGGCAGCGTCGCGATCTCACACAGTCGGTTCTTGCCCAAAGCGAGGCGCACCGAACGCCGGGAAAGGTCCATCAGCGGTAAAGGTTCGGCTAAAAAGGGAAAGAGATCCAAAATTAGCACCGTTTGCAGACCTGGAATTAAGTACAGTCCAAATTCAACGAGCCGTTTGACCGCACGGACAGGTCGAGATCTTGCAGTGAGCCCAGCTGTATACCGGATGTAATTTTTTTAAAAAAAGGGACAAAGTTGGTACAGTTCACAGCAAAAACGGCTTTGCGCGTTAAGATTAAGATGGATCGCAGAGGCCAAATTCTTCATTTTAACTTGCTGGAATGAGACCGGCTCCGATCTAGGTCCGTGTTTCTCAATCTCAGCACCTTCAAAAATGTGTGGACTTCAACTCCCAAAATTCCCCAGCCCGGCCTGCAGGAGTCTGGGAGTTGCAGTCCTCACCTGTGGGAGGGGGAATTCTGGGAAATGAAGTCCGCACATTTTAAAGCTGCTGCAATTGAGACGGGCAATTGAGCAGAGTTCTTTCTGGTCTGAGAAATGCTTATTATCTTTTTTTCTTTCTTTCTTAAATTACCCCCAATCCCTCGTCTGCTAGATCCAGAAAAACTCTTAAGGTTGCCAGAGGAAGAATCGGTCGGTCCCCTTTGGCGTCCCAAATCCCCGACTTTCAAAGCGAGTTAAGATGACAGAGATGGAATAAGCTCTTTCTGGCAATTAGCTTTGTCTACAAAAGCTAATTTTGGAAATTAAGCGGAATCAGTGGGGAGGGGGGGGGGAAACCCAGCACAGTTGCATTGTACCAGAGACCAATTTTCACCTCTCCATTCCAGAGGGGAAAAAATCTCATCCTGTTGACTAAGTTTGGCTAAGTCATCCCACTTAAAAGCAGCACCGGCGGGGAAACGTCAGAAATATCGGCAATTAAAACCTCTTTTTGCAATGACTTATTTCTCCCAGCTGCTGTTTCCTCCTCCGGCAGATTTTTTCCAAAATCGGTTGCCAACGCCAAGCCTCAAATCACGCACGCCGACGGCTAAGCCCCGCGGGAGCAGAACACCGGGCGGCATTTCGTGTGTCAGAATTGGGCACCCAACCCAACAGGCCCGAGAGGACGGCCAGCAGTGCCAAAAAGATACTGGCCAACTCAGAAGTTCTGAATTAAGGGTTGGGGGAAAGCCCGCTTGGGAATAATTCACTAACTTTTCTGACTGAAATTCTGCCTTTTTTTAAAAAAAAAAAACCCCACACCTTGACCGGCTTCACTTTGCTACATAGCGTGTACGTTGTCCCTTGGCCTATGAACACAAGGGACCACAAAGTTTCCATTGCTAAGCAAGGCAGTTGTTGAGTTTTGCTGCATTTTTCAACTTTTTTTTTTTTGCCACTTAAGGGAATCACTGAAGTTGTTAAGCAAATCATGCCGTCGTTAAGCGAATCTGGCTTCTTCCATTGACTCTGCTTGCCAGAAGACAGGTGGAGAAGAATAGAATAGAATAGAATAGAATAGAATAGAATAGAATAGAATAGAATAGAATAGAATAGAATAGAATAGAATAGAATAAAAGGAGAATAGAATAGAATAGAATAGAATAGAATAGAATAGAATAGAATAGAATAGAATAGAATAGAATAGAATAAAAGGAAAATAGAATAGAATAGAATAGAATAGAATAGAATAGAATAGAATAGAATGAAAATAGAATAGAATAGAATAGAATAGAATAGAATAGAATAGAATAGAATAGAATAGAATAGAATAGAATAGAATAGAATAGAATACGGAAAGAATAGAATAGAATAGAATAGAATAGAATAGAATAGAATAGAATAGAATAGAATAGAATAGAAGGAAAATAGAATAGAATAGAATAGAATAGAATAGAATAGAATAGAATAGAATAGAATAGAATAGAATAGAATAGAATAGAATAGAAGAACAGAACAGAACAGAATAATGAAATGGAATAGATTAGAATAGAAATAACTTTATTGTCATTTTAAATGTACACTAATCAGCATACATTAAAATGAAATATCGTTGCATTCAGCTTTCAACCTCCGATATAACTAGGTGACCAGCTCAGCAGGCAGCCCTGAATCAGCAGGAAATGCAATGTTTTCCTGCGATTAAATAAATACAAAAACAGGCACTATTAAGTCTGGGAAGGTCTATAAAATCTGCTTGCACCAAATCATCAATCAAGCGATTGATCAACTGATTCCCTGGCACTGCCTTTTAAGAAGCCGGCATCTGGATGCCAATCCCAAGATGCAGACCCACCCACCCACCCCAATCGCCAAATTCTCTTTTCCCAGTGTTTCCCCCCCTTGGGAGACAGGAAATCTTTTTCCCCGATCCAGGAGTTGGAGAAAACCCAGGCTGTTCCACTTTCCTTGCCAAAAATAAAAATAAAAATAAACCCCCGTTTGCAAGGATAATAAATCCCAACTTGGGTTGCTAAGCCAGCTGAAACCCACCAAGCACCGAGCAAAATTGTGCCACACACCAGGAATCAAAGGAGAGGCACGGGAGAGGCAGACAAATGCAAAACACACACACACACACACACACAAACAAACAAACCAGGCAGATTCTGGAGAATTATGACTCAGCAACTAAGTCTTAAAACTCTTTTGTCATTGACAGGAATTTAGCTGTCTGGTTGCAGATAAGCCAACAGGCCCACCGGCTGCCCTATATATATAGGGCAGCTGGTGGTATATATATATATATATATATATGTTTCAAATGTTAACTATTTAGATTACCTTGCTAGGCCCCAAACATGGGGCAAATCTTTATTTCCTGTTTTCAGCCTATCTTGAAGGCTATCGAACAGGCAGTAGTCACACCGGACAATTCATATATTTGTGTAAATTACTAACAAAGAATTAAAGGGAAACTGAGATGCATTTCTGACTCATTAGTCGTCCTCAGCCAGCTTTACCCTTCTGAGATTCGAACCAGGGCTGATTGTATATATGAGGCAGTGTTATTTGCCTCTAAGCCACAAGGTCTCTCTCGCTCTGTTAGCTTTTTTTCTGCAAGGGAAGATATGTTTTTCTGCAAGGGAAGATATGTTTTTCTGCAAGGGAAGATATGTTTCAAATGTTAACTATTTAGATTTATTTTTTATATATTTATTTTTTAAATATATTTATTTTTTTAAACGTCTCCTCACCCAAAAATAAATAAAAAATACCACCAATGGCAGGATTTTAAGATTTCGATTTTAAACTTGAAAATTTCAATCCATTTATTTGCTCCGTTTCCCTCTTCTCCGCAAAACCGGCTTCTCTTCTCGGCTGAAAATGGGTTTGCAACGAACACCCCCCCCCACCCCACCCCCAAAAAAGCACCAGGAAGCCAGAAAAATCAACCCAGCATCCCTTACAGAGGGTTGTAAAGCACTGTGAAGCGGTCTGTAAGTCCCAAGCGTCATTGCTGCTATTGCTAATGATCCCGTACCGGAGGCCCAATTAGCACCAGGTGCCACGCAAAGGAAGAGACTTACGGTCGAGGCCGTTCAAGTATCGCATCTGGATTTCACAGTGGCCCCAGACGGCGCTCACCACGGGGTGCAATTTTTTCCCTTTCAGCCCCCGAAAGGCCACACCCATGTACTGTCCGTCCACGATGAAGCTCAGGGTCCCTTCGTCCATATCCAGCACCACCAAGAACGAATCCGGCACAATGAAAGTCTCGTCGGCCTCCAGAAAAGCCGGGTAGGTCTTGCTGGCCTGGTTTTTCCCGTCGTGGTAGAGCCGGTTACGCCCCAGATCCCAGCCCCAGGACTCGAGGTTGTTCCCGATCAGGGTGGTGTAGCCCACCGAGTGCAGCGGGGCCTCGGCGGTGGCCACGCCCACCACGGCGTGGGTCCCCCGCTGCCTCATCGCCCAGGTAATCTGCCAGACGTGGAGCCCGCGGGTGTAGCCCACTTTGCCCCGGATGGCGTCGGTACTCTGGGCCACCGGATGCCGGTGGAAAGTCAACTTATTGTCCTCTTTCACGAAGACGTTGAGCGAGCGGTCGTCATCGTTCCACGAATGGAGCAGCTGGACCTCGTAGGAGACGGACGGCATGTCCAGCAGCAGGTCCAGCCGAGGCGGCTTGCTGTAGTTCAGCCCTTGCAGCTCCTGCTTCAGCGGCCGGCACACCGGATCCCGCATGTCCACCGTTTTGATCCCCCCTGTCACTTTTTGCCCCATGATTTCAAGGACCAGGGCTGGGCGACGGTCATCCGGCGAGACCTCGCTCAGACGCGGCGGCCGGCAGCAGTCAACAGCACCTAATTGGGTGGAAAGAAAAACAAGGAATGGTTAAACATTAAAACAGGTGGCTTTGTGAGGACAGAGGCTCGGGGGTGGCAGAACCACTGGGGGGGGGCAGCCAAGGAGGACAGATTTCCCCCCCCCTCCAACACACCGATCCTGGGATGAAAAGGAGAAGACAACAGGCCCTTAACAGAATAGAACATCTGGCCCCAGAATCCATCGGAAGCCTCCAGATGTTCCGAGGTGAATGCCATTCCCTGCCACGTTCCAAAGTTTATTTATTTATTTTTTATTTAGATTGATATACCGCCCTTTCCCGAAGGACTCAGGGCGGTTTACAGGATATTTAAAAGAAAATCAATACAAAAGTTAAAACAAATTAAAAAAAAAAGATTAAATGAAACCCTGAGAAAAATAAATAAAAACCCAGTTAAAATTAAAAATTAAACAATTCTCAGCCTGGGCCAGAGAGCTCGAAGAGCCAGGTCTTCAGGTCCCGGCGGAAGGAACGGAGGTCGGGGGCGGTCCTAAGTTCTGCACTCATCACGTCGGGAAGAGGAAAGGGAAAGAGAGAAGGCTCTGGACTATGAGCCCCATCATCCCCTCCCAGGGGGACGGAGAAGGATGGCTTTCAACTGGGGGGGGAGATCCAAACTGGAGGAAGCCCCTCCCCCTTCTTTCCACGATTCCCACTTTCGTCTGGAGATGTGGTTCCATCTCCCCGTGCCACATTCTTGTACCGTGAGACGTTTATACTGGCTCCCACTAAGATGCACTCTGCACATGCTTAAATACCTCTGGGAAGCAGATATATTTTGAGAGGTTTTTTTTTTCCCCGACGAGAAGCGAGCGTTTATTAGTACTGCTTTACAAAGCCTCGCTACATCCGGTTTTGGTCAACCGTATTATAAAAAAAAGATGCTGAGATTCTGGAAAGAGGGCAAGAAAAAAGTAACGAAGATCATCAGTAGGAGCCTGGAGGCTAAAAGGTAAATAGCACTTGCAGGAATTGGGTATGAGTTTTAGGAAAAGAAGGATTAGGGGGGGGGTGACATGACAGCACTGTCCCAATGTTTGAGGGGCTGCCACAAAGAAAAGGGGATCGACCGATTCTCCAAAGCAACAGAAGGAGCAACGGATGGAAACTCATCAAGGAGAGAAGCAACCTAGAACTAAGGAGGAATTTCCTGACACTGACAACAATTAATCCGTGGAACGGCTTTTGTGGCTGCTCCATCCCTGGAGGCTTTTAAGAAGAGGCTGGACAGCCATTTGTCTGGAATGGGGTAGGGTCTCCTGCTTGCGCATTGGGTTGGACTAGAAGACCTCCAAGGTCCCTTTCCACTCCGTTATTCAACCCAGTCCCGTTGAGTAAATTTGCTTTCTAAGAAACATGTTTTTAAAAAGCGTCTCCTGGGATAAATGCCCACTGAAGTCCTGCCAGCCGCACACCGGTTAGTCATGGAAAAAACACACACACACACATAAAAAGAAAGAAAAACCTGGGGTGTGAATAAGGTTCTATGTTAAGGCTTACGCAAAACACACACACACACACACACACACACACACACACACACACACGAGATGTGTGTCTATAAAATCCAAGGGTGGAAAAAGTACGCTGCGGGAGCAAACGGACAACGGCTAATTTAATCCCGTGCAAGGGCATCAGTGCAGCAATCGGAAGATATTTAATCATTTATATTAAATATAAATATATATATATATTTCCCAGATCACACATTTCCGCCCCCCCTAGGTTTAATCTTTTAAAGTTTTCAAAAGGCCAAGATTGGATGAATCCAGACGCACTTTTTAAATAGCCTTACACGGCATTGGAGGGATTAGATTATGAAAACGTAGCTAGTCCTCCATTTATAATAGTTCATTTAATGACCATCCAGAGTTACCAAAAGCGAGTTATATGACGGTTTTTCACACTGATGACCGTTGCTGCGTCCTCATGGTCACGTGACCAAACTTCAAGTCGCTCGGCAGCTGACTCGTATTTATGACTGTCGCAGCGTCCCGACAAGGTCACGTGACCCCCCCTTTTTTTGCGAACTTCTGACAATCCAAGTCAATGGGAAAGCTGGATTCACTGCATTACTAAGTTAACCATGGCTTCATTTAACCACAGTGCCCATGGCTTCATTTAACCACGGTGCCCGGAAAGCTTGTAAAATGGGGGCATTACGTTAGTAACACGATCGTTAAGGGAAGCCGGCTTCTCCGTGGACTTTCGGTTGTCAGAAGGTCGCGAAAGGGACACCACCACCCCTCGGGATGCTGCAACCGTCCTAAGCACGAGTCGGTTGCCAAGCCTCCCGAATTTTGAGTATGTGGCCGCTGGGGCTGCTGCAACGTGAGTGTGAAAAATGGTGCTAAGTCACTTATTGTTGTAAGTCGAGGACTATCTGTATATTGTCACAAAGTACACAGCGATAACAACTCCTTTGCAGCAAGATGTTTTGAGCGAGAACGCGCGAGCAACGAATGTAAAAAAAAATGACAAACTAAGTCATACAAAGGGGACGCGGTGGCTCAGTGGGTTAGGACGCTGAGCTTGTCGATCAGAAGGTCGGCAGTTTGGCGGGTCAAATCCCAAGTGCCGCGTAACAGAGCGAGCGCCTGTTACTCGTCCCAGCTTCTGCCAACCTAGCAGTTCGAAAGCACGTAAAAACGCAAGTAGAAAAATAGGGACCGCTCCGGTGGGAAGGGAACAGCGTTCCGTGCGCCTTTGGCGTCTAGTCATGCCGGCCACATGACCACGGAGACGTCCTCGGACAAGCGCTGGCTCTTTGGGTTTGAAACGGAGATGAGCACCGGCCCCTAGAGTCGGAAACGACTAGCACGCGTGTGCGCGGGAACCTTTACCTTTACCTTAAGTCATGCAAAAGCAAACTTTGTTTTTCAAAGCCCAAGAAAGAGGGAAAAAATTCTTTCCTACTCTAGTCGTGCTGGAAAGACAAATGACAGAATTTGGGGGGGGGGCAGCCCCAGCCCAATTCAAATCTCCAGGCTGTCCTTCCCCTACACCCCAAAAAGATTAGGCAACATTTGCTTTCTACACGCGGGGAAGGCCCACCAGAAACGCTGCGGGCTGAAAACGAAATCTGGCACAGGAAAGGAAAAAACGCCACTTGGTCTTCCTATATTCAGAACAGGCTGTTCTTCGGAAGATGGAAAAAATAAAAAAAATAAAAATAAAAGACTAGAACGGTCAGGAAAAAGTGCCCTGGGTTTATTACATAACTGAGCCTTTTGCAAGCTGCGTTTCCGCTAACAGAAATGCAGAATTGTTGATTCAGAGGGGACAGATAGGCAAATTCCCCCTCGATGCTGGCTTCTCTCATAACCGGGTTTCCTCATAGCTAAGCCTGACTGAAGCAAGCCAGGACCGGCTTTTGGCTCCCACCGAGATAGCCAAGCCACGCATTCTCGGTGACCAAGCGGTTAAAACCTCGGTTACTGCAGATCCCGTCGTCGGCATTCCCAAATAAAGCTTCGGCTTGGTCCATCCAGAGCTGCTCCTCCCGTCTTGTGGCGGGGAGTTCCACCGGCCTTACGTGGCGCGACATTTTTTCAGTGGCTGGGGAAGCCAAGCGAGGAGAGGGTTAACGGCTGCTGAATCAGGCTGACTCACGGGCTGGTTATTTAATTCCCCGGGCAAAGCTTTGGGAAGATGCTTCAGGTCTGTTTCTCACACTCCCCGACGACGTGCCCAAGCCGCTTCCTTCCAGCAGCCCAGATCCAAATAATTATAACCAGCCAGCATAACATCACCGATAATCAATGTTTTTAAGGATGATCTGGCAATAGCTTCCTTGAAAGGGCGGGGGCCTTCGGAGGCAGCCCGGAGGAACAAAACAAAGGTGTGTGTGTGTCTGTGTCACACTCAGCAGGTGAGCGTGCCAAACCCACCTGGCTTATATCACTTTGAGCTTGGGATTGAAAATAACAGGTAGTTCTCAATTTACAACCACAACAAAGATCTCGGAACAAACTAGCTCCTTGCAACTGAGACATTTGAACAGGATTTAAAAAATAAATAAATAAATCACACTTTAATTCCTTGCCAGGATACCTCCCAAATTCCACTGAAAATTTAAAAAAACGCACAGGCTTCTGTTCGGGACTGGCACGACAAGCTTCAGCATCCAGTAGCCCAAGAGCCCAGAATTGCCGTAAAATTAACCCTCCCAAACAGAGTTCGATTAATCCAAGATTATCGGCAACAAATTCACAAAGGTTTTTTGGGCACTAGCCTCTTCCAGTAAAAAGCCAAACTGAAGGGTGTATCCGAGAAACAACATTTAATATATCGGTGCTTTTTCTGTTGATAAAGACAGTTCCCGCTCTGGTTCAGGAGATTTCCTGGTGGCCTCCCATCCGCGCACTGACCAAATCCACTCCTGGACTCGCTAAGCCCAATAAAAAAGGTGGGTGGGCTCCAATCCTTCCTTTTGCTAATTTATTTCCAAATGTTATTTTTTCATTCCTGGCATTCACATCTCCTTTCTCCTGCCTGAATTTTAGGCACATCGGGCCTCCCAGCTGCACACCCATAGGCATCATCCCTGGCCAGATGTCGCACTACAACTCCCAAGAGACCCTGCCAGTGGCAAAGAATGCTGGGAAATGTAGGCCAGCCCCTTCCGCAGCCACCAAGCCCCTTCCTCCTTTCCAGATCTCATCATCAGTCCCTGCTAATTTTAACCTTCCCTGAACTGATCAATTTGCGACGGATTAGAAATACACCCTCTAGTTTTTTTTAAAATCCCGGGGTAAGCAGCACCTCAAAACCAGCTTTTAAATCATTGACTTAACAGATAGCCCAGGATGGTTCCCCAGCCACAAAGCGAAGACTAATCGTGGGCTGGCTAAGGAATTCTGGGAATTGAAGTCCACAGCTCTTCCAAGTCGCAAAATTGAGAAAACGCAGCGTAAAACAGGGGTGGGGGACCCTTTTATGACTCGTGGACTTCAACTCCCAGAATCCCTGAGCCAGCAGCCATGGTTCAGGAACTCTGGGAGTTGAAGTCCACAAGTCATAAAAGGGTCCACAGGCCCCCACTTCCCCCCAAACCTCAAGTGGTTGAACCGGATAATGTCCTAATTATTACCTCTCATTCTGCCCCCTTTTTTTTCTTTTTATTATGCAGCAATGCAGCCGGACGCCTTAGATAATTAATGGGATGCCAACACTCAAAACCACATGGACAGGAGCGCCACTAATAATTATTATGATTTCCGATATTGGCTTCTCGTTTCTCAGCCAGACCGTGGCGTTTGCCTGCCCGTTCCTCCACCACACACACACAGGTGTGCGCCTTCTCGTGGCTGGACTCGCTCACGGAGATCCTGGAAGCCGTGGGAAGCTACGGCTTGCTTCCCCGTTGGCCAACTCGCGGTAAGCGTGCAAAAGGCCGCCACACCGCCGGCCCCTCGCTCTGCACCCTAGCGCACGGTCCTCAAACCCTGTTGCAGGACAGGTGTGTGGATGTGTCGTCAAACCTGATTTTTTGGCAGGCGTGTGCGTTCCGTGTCTGGTGGTTTTCCTGAATATCCTATGTTAAAAATTACACACATTTCGGCAGCCCTGGTTTAACAGCTGCAATGGTCGCGACTTGCAAATGGCCACCTTTTCCAGTCGCTAAATGAACTGTACTTAGCAACCGCTTCATTTAACAACCAAGTTGATGGTCTCAACTGTGTCACTAAATGAGGAATACACACACACACACACACACACACACACACAGAGAGAGGGGGGGGGAAGAGAGAGAGAGAGAGAGACTGTATTTTTTTCAACACAGTAAAATGTACATAAGAGAAAAAGAAAAAAAAATGTTCTGCCCTCCTTTCTAGAGAATAATTCTTTCCCCATCTTTTTTTGGTCCTTTTTAATCTCCAAATTATCGTTTCAATCTACTCTCTTCTTTCAACATCAACAATTCCACCCCCCACCTTTAAACTCAAAGCTGAACCTGGCAGCTTAACCACAAGAGTTCAGTTACATAATAAAAGAAAAGGTGTTTGCATGTCAAAAGCGGCCTTTCAACCCGGTTTAGTTGCATTTTAAAAAAAGGCACCAGTTATGTCACCCTCGCCAAAAGGATGCAGAAGAAAATTTGGACTTAAATCAAAGGCATCCCAGTCAACCAACACTCCAAGCAGTGATTTGGGGAGGAAGCCGAATAGAAGCATCTTGGTTTAATCTCCACCTGCGTCGAACCGAGTTTGGGCTCTTGTTCTGAGCAAGCCAGCTCTCTGGGCACAGTTACGTACCCCCAAGGATTCAAATGTTAACACCCCGCCCTCCAAAGCAAATGCTTATACCCTGTCTGGCTATGTAGGTCAAAACGAAGTTTCTAGTCCTTAGTATGTTTCTTATTCAATTTTTCCCCCCCTCCCAAAAAAAGTCTGTCAGAAGACTCAAAAGTTGTCTGGATGGGTCTCTAAGATTCTCAGGCATTTCAGAAACAAATGGATGCAAACTTTTAAGTGGGATAGACTGCACAGAAAGAGGAGGGTTGCCATCCCAATGAGTATATGGTTTCCTGCTTGAGGGGTGGGCGGGTTGGACTAGACGACCTCCCAAGTGCCTTCAAACTCTTTTATTATTTCTACAATTTATTCTCCGCTTCTTATTGTCAATGTTGCATTTCAAACCCAGGCTGCCTTTTTCTTACGCTCAAAGTGTGCGTGTGTGTGTGTGGGGGGGGGGGGGAAATTGCAGGCTGAATTTTGCTTGCAAAAGCAGGAGGATCGCCCTCTCCGTTGTTTTGTTTGTTTTTCAGTCAAGCGGCTAGTCCTTAGTTGACTGCAAAGGGAATGAGTTTTTGCAAAAAAAAAAAAAACAACGCCTGGCGGAACTTCCTGTTTGGGGTGGAGCTCCACTTCTCCCCCATTCACAAAAAAAAAAAGAGGAAGCCGGGGGCTGTATGGAAGAAGCACCCTCCAGATTCCTAACCAAGGTTTTTTTTTTTAAAATCATTCGTTCACCTTCATCTTTCAAACATGGCCAAAGACACCCAGTCAAGTGCCTAGGAAATTTCTGCCTCCCATTAGATAACAACCTTATGCTAATCGAGTTTTTCCTCAACCCAGTGATTTCCAAAGGCTGCCTTCCCACATTCCTGTTTATATCCTGACTTATTCGTCATCCAAAGGGAGTGGAATCCCCATGGATTTTTTTTAGAGAAGAATCCGCCTGCTTTGCATGCAGAATTAATGCAGAATCGCAACCATAAAGTCAACAATAACGCTGGCAAATACACAGCACGGAGTTCAACGGAGGACGGCTTTGGGGTGGCTAAAAAGCTTTCCGCAAGTTTCCTAGTTTAAAGGTTACCCTCTCCCATCCCACCTAGGTTCACCATTTTACACCCAACCACGGTTGCTAAAATCAGCTAGGATAGGGGGTCTTCAAAACTTGGCCCTTTGATGACTTGTGGACTTCCGCTGCAAGCCACCATTCCTAGGTTTACTCCTCAGATTCATTCAGGCTTGGTAATCCAGCCCACGTGTTCCCATTTAAATCAGGCTGGCATTCCAGCTAAAGGGCAAGATTTTGATTTTCCAGCTTGCTTTCGGGCAGGTGACCATCTGTTTGGGGGCGGAAAGGCCTGGGGCAGGGTGCAAATTACTTCTGGCTGCCAAACAGACCACGGAAACCCCCAAACCAACTACGCCAACAGCTATGCCACCTCCCAAAGCAAAAAGAAAAGAAGAAAAAATAGCAAGCGCTCAGGCGCTATTAAAAAAAAATAAAATTGCATAACCATGTTTTGATGTTATCCAACTTAACAGCAAACAGTTGAGAAAGGAAGACGACAGCAAAAAGTGGGAAAGGAGGGAAATAGCCAAATCGAATCAAAATCAATTAATAATAAGTTGGAAGGGACCTTGGAGGTCATCTAGTCCAACCCCCTGCTAAGGCAGGAAATTATTGGAACTTAAGCAAAAAAAAAAAAAGAGTAAAATCAGCTCGGAGGGAAGAATCTCCTTGCCTGCCTGCCTAAATTTCGATTTTCGGCTGAAATTCCACCGGGTTGAACCTCAAAGGCCTGCATTATTAGTCCGCTAAAATTAAAATATTTGATTCTTCCACGGAAGCTGCAACCAGGGCAAACAGTGTAATAAAAACAATTGTGTGGGTTGCCAGATTTCAAGACTTCCTTTGTTTTTTAAAAAAACAAACAAAACAAAATTATAGTTGATACATAGTCAATAAATCGGGACGCCTGGCTTAAAAATTGCACCACTTAGTGGATTATGACCAGGTTTCCCAACCTTGGCAACTTGGAGTACACCTCCCAGAATTCCCCAGCCAACATGGGGAATCCTGGGAATTGTAGTCACACGCCTTCAAATTGTCAAGGTTGAGAAACCCTGCATTAGGGTGTCTACCAAATGCAATTTAGGCCACAAATAGGTCTTTTTTCTACTGGACTTTGAAGCTGTTTAACTACTACACCAATAATATTTATTGTTTTCTAGATCTGTTCATTGCACAGAGATCCAGCGGCATTTATCCCCTTTGGTTCCCCAACAGGCAAGTCCTAGAAAATAACCTAGCAAAGGCCACATAGTCCCTAAACTAGAGTTTTTATCCACCCCAAACCAGAGTGCGTTATTTGCCAACCTGGATTTGCAGGATATTTTGCCAGCCCATCCTCTGCAAAGAAACTGGGCATTTAAACGCATGTTTCGGTTCTAAAAGGAGATCGTCCACACCCTGCGTGGCAACATTCCAGTTGCCTTGAGCTGCAGGACTGCAGCCCCCATCATTCCCTGCCACCCAATGTCCTCTTGAGGACACAGCTTAGTTCTGCAGCATGGAGATCAAATCCACCCTTCATTTCCCCAGCTCCTATCAAACAGGATAGAAGCCAGCCCAGGGCAGAGGCTCATACCTCAGAGAATGTGACTGCAGCCAATGATGGCTTGCATAGCTGCGTTTGTAAACCATGGCTTAGCATGCTTCAGGAACTAACTTAATTCAGAGTTTCTTGTTGATAAACATTGGTGGTTCCTGACCTATATTTCAAATCCTTCTTTGCTTATGAAGAGGGCAGTTTTCTTCCATCTGTAGGAACACGCAGAGGAGAATCCCACTGGCTGGGAATGAGGGGAACTGTAGTATACAAGGGAATCCAGCAAAAGACAGGCATATAAATGTAATAACTTGAAAGAAAAAAAACTACTTGTATAAATCCCACCCATCGTAAAAAATATAAGAAATTAGAAAATATTTGGAACTCAAAAACACGTTTTAAAATAGAAGTCAGGTTTGGTCATCACAGCAAACCATTGTCGGAGAAGCAGATCTGGCTAGATTTAAAACACACAAACACACACACAGAGTTTCTGAATAGGTGACAATCAGTGGGGCCCACCCATCACACAAAGCCACGGCTTCTTTTCAGTCATCATTTGACAAATAAGCCAAGATAGGCTCCCAGCTGTTTTTCAACATGGTTTATTGAATAAATCATAATGAATATGCTCCCAAATTAGCAAGTAGCTCCGCAAGCTTCACATTTAAAGATACAAAGTGTTTGTACTTTGCCTTTCTAAAACAAAAAGTCTGTAGTGGCCTACCTTACAAGGTTATTGTACTGGACAAGGCAAGCTGCTATAAATCAGCTGGCCAAGCCGTGACAAATATGGGTGAGGCTGGTTTAAATGGCCGGCCTGCTACTTCCTATCTTAGTCACTGATATATTTATGCAGCCCTGAAAAAGCTAATTATTAGCAGAAACTGTGCTCGTACCTTAAACGGGTACCAGCTCAATTTCAAACATTCAGTGTGTTTAAAAATGTCTGAATGGCTTTGAAATACTCCCTTAACAGTCCCAGCGGGAACTCAACCAGAGGTTGCAACAGGCAAGTTTCGAACTCTCTTCTTCGCCAATAAGGCAAGCGAGCTTTTCGCTCAACAAACAGCAAGAAATCTGGCTGTTTTCAAAGGCCCTAAAACGCGCTCGCCGCAAAAGAAAGGGGAGTTTTAGCTCGCCCGTTCTTAAAAAGTTTCCAGAGCCCAAGTGTGGAATTTGTGCAGAATTTGCAAACCGCTGCACCTCTGCACAATATCTCTTCTCCATCCCTGGATTAGCACAACCCGCAATCCCAAGTCAGGGAGATCGCAAGCCTGGCTGGCTTTAGCCCCTACGGTTTGTTCCTCCTCTGGCTTAGGGTCCCATGGTTGTGTGAACCCTAGATGGAGTTAACTTTGTAATATCACACATTTCCTCCTCCCCCACCCACACACACACACACACCATCATGCCACCCCTAACAGTGTGCAGGTGAAAACCAGAAAGATGCGCCGCTGATTCAAACCTGGGAAAAACATTCCAAGGTTTTGGGAACGGGGCAGAAGCGCTCCCCCCCTCCCCCATAGGCCTACCTTGCAAGGTTGGCAGGCCTCGCCCTCTTCTACCCCCCCCCCTCCCCGCCGTGGAGCGTCATTTGTGGGAATGCGCTTTCAATGCGGTGCCAAAGCGAAGTAAGCGCGCAGCTCAGTCGCTCCCCGCAAGAGATCACTGATCCCCTCCAGGGTGACTAGAATAGGAGCTGGAAGGGATCTTGGAGGTCTTCTAGTCCAGCCCTCTGCTCAAGCAGGAGAACCTACACAATCTCAGATTGGGGGTGGGTGGGGGAAAGAAATTGTTGATTGCTAATTGTTAATTCATCCCCCCTCCTCGCCAGATCTCCTCCTCCTCCCCACCACCCCACCCCTACTCACAAGATCACCCCTTCCCCAATGCTCCCCCCCCCGCAAAACGAGATGACTCTCTCTCTCTCTCTCTCTCTCTCTCTCCCCACAACCCAACTTAATCCGGATCAGAGTGAGAGAGAAGGCTGCAAAGCGAAGTGGAGCCCCCGGGAGTTGTTTTTTTTTGCTCACCTCCGCGCCAGCTGCATTACCCTCCTCTCCGGCCGCCTTCACCGGCCTCGGGCCCGACGCGCGGAAGATGTAATCCCGAACGCGCGACGCGCGAGTCGTGAGAACGCGGCGGCGGCTACAGCTGATCGGCCCCGCGGCTCGCCCGCAGGCCGGAGTCCGCCGCGGGGGCGCCGAGCGCTCTAATAGCGGCGCGTCGCATCACATGAGCCTTGAACACGCCCCGCCCGGGCTCCGCTCCTCCTCTTAAGGGCGACCGGGTGAAACACGCACACACACACGCACGCACATGCACAAACACACACCTGAGCACCCCCCGCCTGCAAAGCACACACACACACACACACACACACACAGCCCTGCGCATCACTTGCCTGCAAAGCACACACAGGGACAGGGACAGGGACAGGGAGAGGGGGAGAGAGAGAGAGAGAGAGGGAGAGAGAGAGAGAGAGAGAGAGAGAGAGAGAGAGAGAGAGAGAGAGAGAGAGAGAAGACAACACACACACACACACACAAAGCCCTACGCATCCCCTGCCTGCAAAGGGACAGGGACAGGGAGAGAGAGAGAGAGAGAGAGAGAGAGAGGGAGAGAGGGAGAGAGGGAGAGGGGGAGAGAAGGGAGGGGGAGGGGGGACACACACAGAGAGACACACACAGCCCTGCGCATCACTTGCCTGCAAAGCACACACAGGGACAGGGGGAGGGAGAGAGAGAGAGAGAGAGAAGACAACACACACACACACACACACACACACACAATGTCCTACGCATCCCCCCCCCACTTGCTGGGGAGGAATTGAATTGAACTGAATTGATTAAATTTATATGCCGCTCTTCTCCCTAAGGACTCGGATAAAAGCTTTTTTTTCAGCCCGTTGGTGCGGCTGGCTACACTCCTGTATCTCCTACCACCGGAGGGTAGGAGAGTCAAGAGATCCCGTCCAGGGTGTGAGTCGTCCCTGAGAACCTTCCTCACTCTTCCAAGGCAGCGAGCCCTGGCGAGGTCATCCAGTGGTGTCAGGGACAGCCCACGATGTCTTGGGCTGTGCTCACCACTCTCTGTAATGCCTTCCTGTCCGCGGCTGTCAGACCAGCATTGTTGTTGTTAGCTGCGAAGTCGTGTCCGACCCATCGCGACCCCATGGACAACGTTCCTCCAGGCCTTCCTGTCCTCCACCATCTTCTGGAGTCCATTGAAGCTCACGCCTACGGCTTCGGTGACTCCATCCAGCCACCTCCTTCTCTGTCGTCCCCTTCTTCTCTTGCCCTCAACCTTTCCCAGCATGAGGCTCTTCTCCAGTGAGTCCTTCCTTCTCCTTAGGTGGCCAGAGGATTTGAGTTTCAGCTTCAGGATCTGGCCTTCTAATAAAGAGCGGTCAGGGTTGATCTCCTCCAGGACTGACCGGTTTGATCGCCTTGCAGTCCAAGGGACTCGCAGGAGTCTTCTCCAGCACCAGAGTTCAAAGGCCTCAATTCTTCGGCGCTCGGCCTTTCTTATGGTCCAGACCAGCATACCAAACCACAATACCATATGAGAGGACGCTCTCTACAGTAGACCGGTAAAAGAGGGTCATTAGCCGTTGTTCTACCCTGAGAAAGTGAAGCCTCTGTTGGGCCTTTCTGGCCACCTGGGTTGTGTTAACTTTCCAGGTCAGATCTTCACAGAGGTATAGGGACGTTCCCTTTTTGCGACTTTCTGACCGTAAAAGTTTCACTTAACGAGCTTGTGACTAACTGAACAACTGCAGTGCTTCATTTAACATCAGCGGTGCTGATTTTTTTTCCTGCAGCAAAAAAAAAAAAAGTGTTGTGACGCTTGGCTGGACTTTGTAAATCAACACCACACAAATGTTGCCAGCTTTCCTTTCATCTTCCTCCAAGGAAAAAAATGAAGGAAAAGTTACATTTTAAACCATCATTCCTTTACTTTAAATTGAGCAAGTTTGGGGGTTTTTTTCCCCCCTGCCCTGAAAGATGGCAGATTCCTTTTATATGTACAACAACTTTTTAACACTTCCTGCTTCTCAAAATTTAAATGGTTTGCTGAATCCTAAAACAAAGCCAAAACTTTTTTTTCTTCCCCCAGGCTCTGTTGGAAGTATTAAGGGCAGACATGAACTGACCTGGCTGCATGTTCCCAAGAGTTAAAAACATAAAATGGGGAGTTTTAAGTTTCTAGTCCTGAGTGAACTGATTTAAGAAGGAAACATGGCTTCTTTTTTTTTAAGCCACTGGCAAATCTCAACATAAGTGCTATTCAACTGCTGAATCGCTTCTCTTGTGGCCTTAATACCCTTTTTTCTCAAAAAATGCTTGCCTTTCCACTGTTAACTGCACGGTCCCAAAGACACTTAGCAAACTTCTGGGCTGCTCTCTTTAGCAAAACCTCCATGGTCCAAGGCAGTATCTCTGCCGGTATTACAGCAGCAGGAAGCTAGGACTGCTGGGATAGCAGCAGATCAGGGAAGTCCAATGTAAAGTGATGGCAGGCAAGTAGAAATATACCCATTTTATGGATGGTGCGCCGAGAGGCTGAGGCTGTCCCGTCACCCTAGCCGTGCACCGTGGATTAGCCAACTCTTTGCCAGCGTCAGAGATTGTCTCTTTCCTTCCATTTGGCACAAATGGGTTTGTTCTTCCTTATCTCCCAGCAGCGGAGAGTTCAGGACTGTTGTGTCCCAGCAAAGGTTGTTGTTTTTTTGCGTGCACCACCCGACCAATGCCAAGTGTGAACTCCCCGTGACGGATGTCACCAGCGGCTGCCAATCTGACTCCCACCACCGCTGCACAAAAAAATACGTAACCGCCCACGCAACACTGGACAGGCTTTGCATGTACTGGAGGCACAACAGCTGGGCTGCTTTAAACTGAAACACACCATTCACACACCCCGGCGCTTAGTGGAACGGAAGCCACCTTCATCCCCAGGTTCTCAAACAGAGCCTCCCTAGCGGCAGGCAGTCTACCAAACCAAATACACAGCCAGAGAATGCGAGAGCAAAAACGGTTTATTGCAAAAAAAAATATTTTTTTTTAACAAAATTTAAAAACTCATTTCGGGCGTATAAATGCCGAACACCGATCCTCTGGGAAAAAAAGGAAGATTTAGTGTAAAAAATATCAGCAGTCTTCAAAATCACAAGTGGAAAACACCAGTTTAAATCAGTTTTTTTTAAAAAAAAAAAAACCTGGCCACTTTATGTGGTGTGGACCTCAACTCCCAGAATTCCTCAGGCTGGCTGGGGAATTCTGGGAGTTGAAGTCCACACACTTTAAGTGGCCCAGCTTCAAAATACCATAGCAGGAAAAAAAAAAGCTGTTTAAGGCACTTTCTTATTATTGCAGAAATGCCATCCAACGTAATCCATCACTGGTTTAAATTCAGAAGACGCCAACGTGCTTCGTCTCATCCTTTCATGCTACCGTAGCCTTCTGTAAGTTGCTGCCCTCCAGCCTTGAAGGATTACAGTCCCCATCATCCCCACCAACCCATTGTTTGCTGTTTCTCATTGGTTTTTTTTTTTTTTTTGCAAAACATTTTGTCCTGGAAATAAAAATTCTGAAAAGGTAGGAAATGGCTCTACCTGGTGGTGGTAGAATCACATTTCTCTATTTTATTTTATTTTCCACTTGCCCCAACTCAATTTTAGCAACTGTTTTGAACACCAAATCAACACCAGGTTGCAAGATAAATCTCCTATCTAAAGCAGAATTGTGCCGGTTTGAACTGGAAGGGCACCAGCGAAGTTGGCAAAACTTTGGCTTGGTACAGGTGCAATCTCTTAAAACTCAGCCCAGCCTCTACAGGCCAAAACCAACCTGCCTTTTTCCGTGCCTGGTGTTGGCACACAGCTGGGCATCGATCTACCCGCTCACTTTGCCTAATCGTATCCCAAAAGTGAATTTCTGGCAGTAGATGTCTTTGCATTGCAGAATATGTTGTGTTTTTTTTTAACCTGGGATTAAACTGCAGATAGGCCTGTGAGGTAGGTTGTTTAATATATAAACTCATGGTGGGTGGGGGCAGAATTGAGGCACATAGCAAACTTGTACCTTGACCAGGAGAGTAAAAAGAACTGACAGATATTTCCTACCTCTCCCAATCTCCCACCTGAAGGCTTCCAGAGGCCAGACTGAGCCAGCGGAACTCAGCGCCACAAGGTGTGGTGGTGAATGGCCTCTCTGACAGCTCAATTAACCAGAATTAGATAAATTAACGAGGGAGGAGGCCTTCAAGGAGGACTGCACATTCTTTGAATGAAGCTTACAAAGGATTCACAGCCTCAATCACAGCCACGGGGGAATTAGGCCACTTCCTGAGTGGTGAGAAAACCTGGCTGGTTGTTATTAGACAATTTAATGAGAAGAAAAACAGCTTAGCCTGCGGTGGTCCATTAAGTGTAAAAAAAAAGAGGTGTGTTTGTTTCTTTTGCCTCAATTCATCCCCCAGACAATTTTCACACCACACTGTTGAGAAAGGCCAGGTTAAATGTGTGTGTGGGGGGGAAACCCACAGCTTCCGAAAGATCACCCCATTAAGGAATCATAGTCAATATACCAGGATACCTGGCCTTTTTGGGGCTTCACGCCGGATATGGGCCATTTCCGGGGATCGTTCCCGGCCCGGCTGACAATGGAGACCGTCTCGTGTTTGCTTTTCCCCATAACTAAGACCGACACCTGTCTGGCTTTGTTGATAAGCGGCAAAGTGATTGTCATGCGCTGGTGAGGTTTCGTGGGACTCTCGGCGAAAATGACGTCTTTATCCCCCTCGAGGCCGACCGAGCCCGGGAAGAGGGAGGCCGTGTGCCCGTCGGTGCCCATTCCCAGAATAACCAGGTCGAAGCTGGAGTTGGCCACCAAGGCCCCAATCTCGTTGGCGTACAGCTCCGGGCCTCGGTCGCCCTCCACGCAAAGCCTCCGGTTAAGATGCACGGGCATCGGATGGATGTTGAAATAAGGAATCCGCACGTACTGGAGTAAGTGCCGGTGCAGCTGGCCGAAATTCGATTCCGGATCGGCCAGCGGGACGCAGCGCTCGTCCACCAGCCACAAATGCGTCTGCTTCCAGGGGAAGCCGTAGCAGTGCCTGCTGAGTTGTCGGAACAAGGCCAAGGGGCTCGATCCGCCCGAAAGCGCCAAGTGGAATTCGCCGCTCCTCCGGATGGCGGCCAGCGCCGCGGTTTCAATGTCGGAGGCCAGACGGCCAATGAGGTCGTCTGCCCAGGCGGTAATCAACTGGCTCTCTCGAAATGTGGAAAGCAGGGTCTGGAATCTCTCTGCGGTGTGTTTCTCCTCCAAGTCGATCACCTGAAGGGTCTCTCTGGCTAGGAAAGCCACTTCCTGGCCAGCCACCTCAAAATCCAGCAGGTGCCCATTTTCCCGACCACCGGGATACAGCCGGGGCGATTCGCGGCTCAGCTGATCCAGCAACGGGGACCAAAATGCCCACGAGGCCAGCAGATTCTCTGTGGTGATGAAGGATTCCTTTTTCCCATGATAGATCGCGGAGAGCAGGAAGGCATAAGCCTCCCTCTTGACGGCGGGCACATAGACGTGATAATCGGAGAGACTTTGTCCCCAAAGGCGCAGCTGAGGGCGATCCTGGAGCTCTTTCCAGGCGCCGCCTGGCATGGCTGGCTTAAAGAGGTTACGGCTGACGAGGATGGCGGGTGAATTCAGCTCCCCGTGCCCAATGTAGAAGATGATCTGTTTCGGCTTGCATTGGCTGTGCTCGGCATCCCAGGCGCTCTCCGTCTGGACGCAGTGCGCCTGGTTTTTGAAGAGGATCCGGGCGTAGCTGACCCGTTCGTCGAGGACTTTGCCGGACGTGAGGACGAAAGGCACCCCTTCCCAGCGCAGATTGTCCAAGTGGACCAGCACTCCTAAAATGACAAGAGAATGGAGGGGGGCTACAGGGCTTCTGACCCACAGACGCACACCCTCCCCACCGAGGCGGGGAAGACCAGGTTCGCGGGAGTTATAGTTTAGCCTCCAAGATAAAAACCCCAGCTGATGAACCAAAGTTTTTCCAAGTAGAATTAACCATTCTGCTACACTGACCACCCCCCCCCAAAATCTCCAAGCGGGGGCTAATTACAAGCCCCATCATCCCCAACCGACAAAGCCACCCGCTGCCTATCAAGGATTGCACTTACGTCTCTATAGGGCCACGAATTGGGGAAATACGTGTCAACTCCCGTCTCTAAGTTTTATCTTTTTTTTTCACACCCCCCACCCCACCCCCACCCACCCCGCCTTGGGTGTCAGATTTACCTGCAAACGTTGGGGTTTTGGTGAAGTGGTCCTGCCCTTTCTGAAGCTCCTCCCTCACCTGGGCGCCGTACGCCTCGTACTGGCCAATCACGGCGCTGGTTTTTTCCAAGCTTCGCAAGGAGGAGAAAGCGGCAAGTTTGCTTTGGAGAACGTCTCCCGCGCTGGTGAGGTTGGCCGGCAGCTCCATGGCGAGAGACATCAGGATTTCGGTGAGATGGTTCTGGTGCATGTCGCGGAGGACCCCGTACTGTTCGTAAAACTCTGTGCGATCTGGGCAAAGCAGAAACAGTGGCTGTGAGAAGCCCCAGCCAGAGCGCCGAGCCCACGTTATAATCGCCGTAACGATTAATCGGCAGAATTAAAAGCTTTCCCCCGCTTAGCAGGCCATTTTTAAAATTATTCATCCCCACTCAGCAAGCTATGGAACACTGCGTACCCCGCCTCTCTTCCCGGATGGTTCTTTGGCCTCCCTCCGCACCCTACTGTGGGATCACCTGGTGGCCTCCTGTTCAAGGACTGCGGTACCTGGGCCCATCCCTACTTAGCTTTTGGGAACCCCTGAAGGCCACCTAGCTCATCAAAGAGTGAGAAATGAGTCAGTGGAGTTCAGACAGACTCTCCTGCTGTAGTGTCCTTCAGAAAGGTGAGAAAAATCAGTTTGGGATACTCCGGTTTTGTACTGCACCCAGGAAGAGGGAAAGAATTTTTGCCCAGCCAGTTTCTCCAACTCAAAAGAAAGAAAAGGGGAAAAACATTAAGGGCTATACTGCAAGCACACACATGGCCCATTTTCCTGTCCTTCAACAAACGATCGCTTGCAGAGGTGCACGCACCAAGAATTCCCTCCTTGTTCCCCAGCCAGATTAAAGAAAAACAAAAAACTCCAGAATTTGCCAAGCTTAAAATGATTATTTTAGGAAATGGGACGCTTGTTGCCTTTAATAACATAATGCATTGCTGGCAACGTGCACAGCCCAGGCGCATGTCTGAGACAGCAGAAAAATGAAGCTGGCGGAGAGCCAACACCATCCTGGGCGCAGGAAAACAGCAGCGTGGTAAGTTTTGCCCACCACGGCGACTTCCCGAGGCTTCCCAAGCGATCTCTCTGTTGACTTTCCACGGGCAAAATGAAGGCGCTTTGATCATTCAGCAACGGCTCTTCCTGTGCAATTAAGGTTAAGTCACTAGTCCTCATGGTTTTTCATAAAGGGCTGATTGCCACAATCGCACAGGATATCCTCTCATTAAGACTCAGGCCACTGGAATTCCACTCTATGATCGTGGAAAGCGACCGGCAGGCATAAAATAAAAAGCCAATCGAATGAAAACGCGGGACTCTTTCCCGCAGCTTTTACCTGGCCTGCTAAGGAAGGGCAAATGCCTGAATCGAGCGAAAAAGAGAGTTTAATGAGTCGCTGAAGGCAGCCGATCCAAACTACAGGTATCTGACTTAAATGGAAAAAAAGACATTAAGTTGAAAACGTTAAGGGAACTGCGGTGTGGAAAGGCTGAAGTGTCCATCCAAAAAAACCCCCCCCAAAAAACAACAACAACCCGAAAATCGGTATTGCTTGTGGAAAATTCATTTACATTAATAATGAAATCCTTAAGTCCGCCTCCCTCTGATTCTTCCTCCCAACCCAAATGGATGCCCACGTACTTTTGACGTCCACCGTCTCTTTCAGAACAATTTCCACACGTTCCACGTGATGCTGGTTCCAGAGAGGGCCCAGTTTTTCCCGGTTCTGATCCCGGAAAGGTAAAATGTGAGCTACCACCTTCAAGAATGGGAGAACAAAGGGAAAATTTGCATATTTTTTGGGAAAAAGAAAAAAAAAAGAAAAGAAACCATACCGGAAGCCTCTCTTTTCTAGGGATGGATCTTGCAAGCCAGTTGTGTCAAAGACCCAACTCCGATCCATGTCACATTTAAATTCGAAGATCTAATCAAATTCTCTTCTGATCAGCCCTCCAAATGATTGATGAGGCCTTTAATAAAAGTTGCATTTGGTTCTGTGGTGGGTAAAATTTGGGGAGCAAATTAAGCAGAGGGATTTCCGAATTCCCCCGTCAGAAATACGCCTGGTTGGCTAGAAGCTGGATCCCGACTAGTTCGGAGCGCGATTCAAACATTTGGGAAGCTGAGCTTCTCCGTTACGGTAAGTCCTCGACTTACGGTCAGGTTTCTGTCGCTAAGCGAGACATTGGCCAAGTGAGTTTTGCTCCATTTTACCACTTCTGTTGCTGCAGTTAAGTTAGCAACACGGTTGTTAAGTGGATCTGGCTTCCCCATTGACGTCGGAAGGCCGCAAAAGGGGGATCGTGTGACACGCACACACACCCCCGGGACGCTGCGACCGTCGTAAGTCTGAGTCAGTTGCCAAGTGTTTGAATTTTCATCACGTGACCACCGGGGATGCTGCAAAAGTCCTAAGTGTGCAAAAAATAGCCCTCCGTCGCTTTTTTCAGCCCTGCTGTAACTTCAAACGGTCGCTAAACAATCTGTTGTAAGTTGAGGACTGCCTGTGTTAACAAAACTATAGGTACGTGATTGAAGAAAAGAGAAAACTCTTAAGTTACTCAATGTCAGGCTTTTGTTGCACTTTTTTATGTCTAAACCCAATAAACCCCTCCCTTACATCCTAGACGCACTCTGCACGTACCCAGAGGCCCCCTTCCTCTTGATTTCTGCATAGAGATGAAAATACCAACTTTTGGCCCCTCGCTAAAAGCCAAATTATCCAATTTCCAGGCAAGATCTCCTCTCTCCCACAGCCAACAACAACATGCTTCCATCCCTGCCTGCTAAGATCCCCCCGCCTTGGGATCCTTCTCAAACCAGGAAAAAAAACAAGGGGGAGTGGGGGGGGGGAAAAACTTGGAAGAAGAGTGAAAGTGAAAATTGCAGGCTTTGTGGCCAGCTTATCAAATTAAAAGCCTCGCGTGGGGAAATTTTGGAATTTTACAGCCAAGCAGAGACGGGAGGCCAAAACCCCCCCCCCCCTTACTCAACAAAACTGAAGTGAAAACCTTGGGATTCATGGCACGGTGGTTTCTCGTTCTGTCTTTTTGCACACTCACTCCCCGACAACACACTCTCCAGCACACAACTGCAGTGGGTTAGCTCACGGGGCGGGGGGGCGGGGGACCCCAAATTAAATAAAATCACCCTCGTTTTCCTACTCTAAGAAGGTCAAAAAAGACCCCTTTTGTCCGAAAGATAAAAGGCTTCCTGCCTGAGCAGGGGGTCAGACTAGATGACCTCCAAGGTCCCTTCCAACTCTCATTCTATTCTATTCTATTCCTATATTCTATTCTATTCTATTCCTATTTTCTATTCTATTCTATTCTATTATTCTATTCTATTCTATTCTATTCTATCCTATTCTATTCTATTCTATTCCTATATTCTATTCTATTCTATTCTATTCTATTCCTATATTCTATTCTATTCTATTCTATTCTATTCTATTCTATTCTATTCTATTCTATTCTATTCTATTCTTCCTCTATTCTATTCTATTCTGTTCTATTCTATTCTATTCTATTCTATTCTATTCTATTCTATTCTATTCTATTCCTATATTCTATTCTATTCCTATATTCTATTCCTATATTCTATTCTATTCTATTCTATTCTATTCTATTCTATTCTATTCTATTCTATTCTATTCTATTCTAATTTCTATTCTATTCTATTCCTATTCCTATTCTTTTTATTGCTTTTTATACTGTGCTTTTATTTCCCATAAGCTGCCCCGAGTTACCGCTGAACGAGCAGGTGGCAAATATAAATTGTCTAAATAAATAAATAAATAAGCCTCTTAATCACTCTACAAGCTCCTCTGGCTGGGGATGATGGACGCTGAACTTCAACGCCTCTCGGCAAAAGCCAGAGTCACGCCTCTTAAAAAGCGTCAACCCCCCCTGCCCCGTCCCCCCCCCTTGCTGCTGGATTCCCCTCCCGATCAAGCCAGGATTCCTCCTCTCCTCCATCCCAGATGTTGCAGTGGACAATTCAAAGTCCGTCAAGAGTCTCCTCCCATCTCACCTGCTTGCCCAGGTAATGATCCACCCGGTAAATCTCCTCTTCACGGAAGACCTTCGCCAGCTCCTCGGCCAGCCGTTGCGCAGACAACCAATCGTGGCCAAAGGGTTTCTCCAGCACCACTCGCAACCAGGCGCCGGAAGGAGGCCTGCAGCTGCTGTTAATGTGCCGGGCAATTTCGGCGTAGGCGAACGGCGGCACGGAGAGGTAAAAGATGCGTCCTCTTTCCACCAGCTCCTCTTGAGCAAGGCTGGTCTCAATGCCCTGGCTGAACTTGGCGTAGTCTTCTGCCCCTTTCAACTGGTGGTACTCGGTTAATTTCAAGAACTGGTCCTTTAGCACCGCACATCTGTCGGGCGGCACCTCTGGCGAGCAGGCCAGTTTTTTCAAGGGCTCATACATCAGCCTGCGCCCCACCTTGGGCTCCCGCTGAGCGGCCCCATAGAAAGCGAAAGTGTGCCCGTTGGCCACTTCGTCCAGGTAAAGCTGGAACAGGCTCTGCCACAGGTATTTTTTGGCCAAATCCCCCGTGGCCCCCACGAGGACGACGGAAATGTGGCCCCGAGATTCCCTACTTTCGGCGGGGAAAATCCCCCAGATGACGATCACGGCCAGGGTCCCTTGAAAAAGCATCGTTAAGGGCTCTGGAAAGAAAGGGAAGGAATAGAAAAGGAATTTTTTTTCAAAGTCAGGAAGAAGAGAGAGAGAGAGAGGAAAAACAACATTTGCATCTTTGGACTTAAGGCTTCGGACCGTTCCAATGATCAGCTCTGTACCCCCGGCGAGGCAACAAATTTAAATTTCAATTTGCTGGCTCGGCGTTAAGATATTCTTGAGCAAAAAAAAAAAAAGCATTTGTCGCAAGCGTGCTTCGTAGGCCAACAGGTTTCCTGGTGCAAAAAAAAAAAAGAGAAGCAAGATTTTCACTGTTTACATTCCTGTTTAATCCTATGTGCTGGAAATCTGCACACAGGCAGTCCTTGACTTAACGAACCACAATGGAGCCTCAAATTTCTGCCGCTAAGCGAGACAGTTGTTAAGGGAATGTTGCCCCATGTTGAAGTCCACGAGTCATAAAAGAGCCAAGGTTGCCTACCCCTGTTGTAGACGATTGCACAGATGTGATGTAGGAAACAAAAGCCAGGATGATCTTTTACTCGCAACGATCCGGGAGCTTGTCAACACCTCCACTGAGGTTCAGTCTGAATCTTTCCTTCCTGTGTAAATTGTATATTATATGTTTACTTCGAATTTGTGAAAAAGGCCGATTGATCAGCCTTATACAGAAACTGGCCATTAATGCTTCCTTGCTTTCAACACTCCAACGGTCCAACGGTTAGTTAAACAGAAATCCCACAGATTAAAAAATAAATCAGCATTTCCTGGTGCAGAAGCCGCCCTCTCAGAAGGCAAAGAGAAAAAAAAAGAAATATATTAAATAGCAGTTAGAAAGTCCGGGCACACCTTCACTGATCTAGGCTGGGTTCACACAACACATTTAGCTCAGATCAGTGAGAAAGTCAGTTGGCCACGTGTGGAAAACTAGCCTTAATTAGATTGCTCAATTGAACCCTGGTTTCGTAGTTGTTTGTTTAAGCTGCTACGCAACTTTAGTCCGTTTGATTCTTTGCACCAGGCTCACTCGGAAATGGGTTCATTTCCGAACCTAGTTTTTATTTTATTTTTTAAAAAAGGTTGTTTTAAACCAGCCCATCTTTGTAGCCCGGATGTTCTGATTTTGTTTTTGTTTATTTCTCTCTCTCTCCCCCCCCCCCGCCATTTCAGCTGCTCCCAGTCCCTTCTGAATGGGCAGAAAAGTGACAAATTTTTTAAAAATATGTTTTTTGTTTTGGAGCCAGCAAAAGGATTGGGCACCTTAAAAACTGCCCATTGTGCTGAGGTTTCGGAGCAACAGTTGCCAAGGGTTGCCACAAACATTTGCAATAGTTAGATAGAAAGATGATAGATAGATAGATAGATAGATAGATAGATAGATAGATAGATAGATAGATAGATAGAAAGATAGGTAGATAGATAGATAGATAGATAGATAGATAGATAGATAGATAGATAGAAAGATAGGTAGATAGATAGATAGATAGATAGATAGATAGATAGATAGATAGATAGATGATAGATAGATAGATAGATGATAGATAGATAGATAGATAGATAGATAGATAGATAGATAGATAGAAAGATAGGTAGATAGATAGATAGATGATAGATAGATAGATGATAGATAGATAGATAGATAGATAGATAAATAGATAGATAGATAGATAGATAGATAGATAGATAGATAGATAGATAAATAGATAGGTAGATAGGTAGGTAGGTAGGTAGGTAGGTAGATAGATAGATAGATAGATAGATAGGTAGGTAGGTAGGTAGGTAGGTAGGTAGGTAGATAGATAGATAGATAGATAGATGATAGATAAATAGATAGATAGATAGATAGATAGATAGGTAGATAGATGATAGATAGATAGATAGATAGATAGACAGACAGACAGACAGAAAGACAGACAGACAGACAGACAGAGCAGGCCTGTTTTCGCACCACGACCCGGCTTTTCTCAGAGTAACAGTTGCCAAGTCTTGCCATAAACATTTGGAACAAACAAACAAACAAATCCAGTACGCAGCCTGTTTTGGCACCACAACCCCTGCTTTTTTCCCCATGCACAACACCCGCCCCCAGCCCAATATTGGATAGGGGTTGGCTTTGTCTATGCACACACACACACGCTGCAGTGCGCTTTCAACAAACCCCAGTTTGAAAGAGTCAGCTTTCCCAAAGCATCCCCACCAGTCTGGGAAAAAAATTATGCAGCTGTTTGTTTTGTTTTGTTTTGTTTTGCTGAACTTGAAAATTTTGCCTCTAACCTGTTTCCAGCTTAAGCCGCAGAACCAGTTTGTCGGGCGGTCCCGCCGTGAGATCCCCCAACGCAATTTTGAGAAGGCCACTTTCTGCTTGCGCAAATAAATCCACCAGGATCCGCCAAGTGGATGTGACTTGGTTAATTGCTGACCTATTAAATGGAAGACTTGCACACAAGGTGCGCTTACGTACACCTCGAGGAGAGATTTCTAACAGAGATCAGAACACGCAAAAAGAAAATTACACCCATTTTTCCCCCCCCCCTTAAATTTGGGGAAGAAATTAAAACGGGAAGAAAGGAGTTTTTTATTTTTGTTTTGTTTTAAAAAGACAAATTTAGGGGAAGATTGGGAGGCTGTGTGTACAAAGCCAGGGAAAAAGTGGCCGGGGTGGTGGTGGCAGGTCGTGCATCGTTCAGGGAAAGCTTCCCCCACTCAGGATCTGGGTGCAAACCCGGAGGAGGAGGGGGGGCACCCCTAATATCGGTTGCGCCCCATCCAACCATCCTTCCCCCCCCCCCCTATTTCTCCCTTTGCAAGAGGCGCCTGCAAGAGGCGATCCGCTGGCAGGCAAGGCGGAAGCGGGCTTGCGAGTCGATTTTTGGAAGGGATCCCGACGACGCTCAGCCGCGCAAGGTGGCTGCGATCCTATCCAGCGGGCGCCTTGGGCAAAAGCGCTTGTTCCGAAGGACGCAGGGGAAAATGCACGCCCAGGTTTGAAATAATTATTAATATTTATATATATATATATATATTGCAATAGGAGAACGTGAAGAAGGCCCCCTCCCCTCTTGGCCAACCCATCCTTCCTTGCATTTTTGCCCACGCAGGAAAAACCCACTCACCTCCCTCCCGCGGGCGGCGTTGGAGAAGCGCAAGGCGGAATCCGGGAAACGGGAGACGGCGCCAACGCGGAGATTTCTCCCTCGCCTTCTCTTGGGCCGGGCAGCTCCGCCTCTTCTACCCAATGGCGAGTAGGAGGGAGGGGGTGAGAAAAAGCTTGCGGTTCACGTCGAACCGGAGGGAGCGATTGTGAAGCGGGCGGGCAGGCGAGTCTTCTCCCCTTGATTCTGTTTTTATTTTATTTATTTTATTTTATTTTATTATTTTATTTTATTTTATTATTTTATTTTATTATTTTATTATTTTATTATTTTATTTTATTTTATTATTTTATTTTATTTTATTTTATTTTATTTTATTATTTTATTTTATTTTATTTTATTATTTTATTTTATTTTATTTTATTTTATTATTTTATTTTATTTTATTTTATTTTATTTTATTTGTATACCGCCCTTCTCCCTAAGGACTCAGGGCAGTGAACAGTGACATAAATAACAGAATGCACAAATACAGATATTGAAAACAAATTAAACCCTAATTTTGCCCAAATGCAGAAAATAGTTACCTTGCTTAAAACAATAATTACAACAGAACCCGTCAGACCATCTCATTTCCCTCGGGGGGGGGGTGTATTCATTCGGCGGCAAGGAAGTGTAAACTTTGGGCCCAGGATGAAAGTATCCACCTACGTATTTACCGAGCAGTTGCGTTACTTGCTTGCCAACCAGACACGGGTATGGAATTCCAGGTCCCATCATCCACCAGCCCGTGGGGGTAGGGGGTTATGGGAATCCAATCCCCGGGGGAATCTGTACATGTTCTTTATTTGCCTTCTGACACTATTTCTCCAAGAAGCGTTTAGCAGCCCGAGAGACTGGTATAACTTGCTGCGTTCACATTTGCTGCTTCTACAACTCTGCCTCTTTGTGGTCTAGTGCATTGTTAAGTATAGCCCCTGTGGACGTCAAAGCATCATTTAGGGCCAGACACATACTGCAAACCAAGCTAGCCCTCGTAGCTTAATCCTACAGGGAATAAGTGGACCACACCAAAGGTCGGGATTCCAGGCCTACCTGTAAGGAACGTTGTGTGAACAAATGCCAAACGGAGCGTTCAGATGAATTTCTCCTTTATTTAGGGGGAAAAAATGGGTTTCCTGGGCTTCAGTGTGAACCGGGACTGATTTAAGCACCTTTAACTGAACAAGCCACGATGCCCTGGCTTCCTTAAGTTGTGCCTTAAACTATTGCAGGGTATTAAATATATCACGGTTTGGTGGTTTAAGGGATGACCTTGCATTGCTGGCACTGAATTTCTCTCTCCTTCTTCTTAGGAACCTTGACAAGCTGCTCGACCTCTCCAGCAATGAGACGGTGGGTCTGCAAGCCCCCCCCCCAACGCAGCCTGCAGAAGACTGCAGTGAATTGCGCAGGCGGCTAACATGTCCAGGGCTGCATTCTCTGCAGCTCAGAAAATGCTGCAGTTCTAGCAGGATGGTTTTAAAAAAAAAACCAACAATAGTAACAATGAATTAAATATGGCAAGTTTTCCTGTCCTTCCTGCCTCCTTCAATTTTGGAGATGGGTTTAAGGCCCCACAAACACACACCCTTGCTGTGTGGGAGCTGGGAACCACAATTTCGCACTTTGGACAAGAACAGCTGCTTAGCTAAGCCGAAGTCCTTGGGAAGGACTCAATAGGTAGATAATAATGCCAGATCTAGGCTGAAGATCTGGTTGACTGTGAGACTAGCCTTCTGTTCTGGTGAAAAGGAGGACTTGTGTGTGTGTGTGTGTGTGTGTGTGTGTGTGTGTGTGTGTGTGTGTGTGTAACATGATAGCCATGTTCCAGTGTTTCAGGGGTTGCCACAAAGAAGGAGGGGGGGTTTCAACTTATTCTCCAAAGCGCCTGAATAATTAACCCGTGGAACGGCTTGCCCCCAGATGTTGTTATAGGGTCTCCTGCTTGAGAAGGGGGCTGGACTAGAAGACCTCCAAGGTCCCTTTCCAGCTCTTGTTCATCCTGTCATTTCTGTTATTCTCTCTCATGTTATTGTCTGCGCTGGCAATCATAGCCAGACTCAGGATTGCCGATTGATTGGGACGTGGATTATTTGGGGCGCCAAGCTTCCTACGGTTTAGACCAGGGGTCTTCAAACTTGGCCCTTTTATGACTTGTGGACTTCAACTCCCAGAATTCCTCAGCCAGCATGCCTGGCTGAGGAATTCTGGGAGTTGAAGTCCACAAGTCATAAAAGGGCCAAGTTTGAAGACCCCTGGTTTAGACATCTTATATATTCAATTATTGGATGGCGGTTCCTTCGCTTGGGCTGCCTCACCAACCCTTTTCGTAAGGATTTGCAGGTGACCCTCTTTTGATTTTATTTTTATTTTTATTTTATTTATTTTTTTTTCGTTCGGTTCCTCTTTGAGAACTTTTATTCCAGGAGGCTTTGGCCCAACTCTTTAAGAAGTGCGAAACGGCAGTATCATCGCAATGCTTTCTGAGGGGCTTGCCAACCTCGGTTTGTCCACACGTCGCAACGCAACCCTTTGTGTCTTTGCTCGGGGGGGGAGGGGGGGGAAACGGCCCCCTTCCACCAGCGTGGATTTCAGCGAAACCCCGTCTCTGGGCCCAGTGGGTCAAGAAACGTTCTTTTAAAGATGGCTCTTCTGGCACCCGCTTCAGTTGCCTACAGGAGAAGAGCGACAGAATAACGGAGCTGGGAGGGACCCCAGAGGTCCTCTAGTCCAGCCCACCGCTCAAGCAGGAGGCCCTACACCGTTTCAGGCAAGTGGTTGTCCGCTCTCTGCTCAAAAAGCAAGGAAGAAGAAGGTAAGGACTTCGGATCCCACTTTTAACCTTGTTTAGACAGGCCAAGTTGATGGGAATCCCGCCTGCCAGGTTTTTTTTTTTTTTTTTTTGCAGCCCTTCGGCTGCTGGAGGCTTGGCATTCACCGGAAGCAATTATTCTCTCCAAAAATAGAGTTTTTAATCTATTTAATGCCTCCCTCCTCCTCCTCTTGTCCCCCCCCTTTTCTTTTCATTCTCCTCCGATCTTCCTATCAGTCACTGTAAGAAGTCCACCCTCCCAAGAACTTCTCAAGCCACCGTGGGAAGAAGAAGAAGACAGGGTCCCGCCGAGGTGGCAGGTAATTGGGGAGGTGGTACAGCGGGAAGGGTGGGGGGGTGGCCTGTCTGGGGGAACCTCGCTTTATGCCAGAAACTTTTCCAGTCCAGTCGGAGGGGTTGGTTACGACTGGGGTCCCCCTGCCCTAATTTTTTTTTTTAAAAAAAGATTTATTTCTTGCAGGCAAGGAGTCTCTCTCTGTCTCTCTTACACGCCCACCCACCCACCCTTAAGATGGGTATTCCTTTCCCTTTTCTGAAGGCCAACTTTTGCTTTCAAGGGGGAGGGGGCTGACCTTGACGGGGCGGGCTTTGCGGGGAGCAGACCCTGTCTCTCCACCCCCCCCTTCCCACTTTCTCTCGTGCTTCGATTTTCTGGGTCAGTAAGGAAAATGCCTCGGTGCATGCATGCCTGGACAGCTTTGAATGAATCAAACCCCCCCACCCCCCCACCCCAGCAGCATCAAGGAGAAGAAGGGAACAGTTGTGGCTCTGCTTTGCTGATTCTCTACACACACACACACACACACACACACACCGATTTTTGATGCAGTCTCGCTGCAGAGGGGAAAGGAAAAGCTGCAGAGTGCTTTCACACACGTCCCCCCCCCCACTTCTCAACCCCCCCCATACACACAGACACCGATGCTGCAGAAGTAAAATGCATGATCAAGCTTTGGCTTGCCGGAAAGAGAAAGAGAGAGAGAGAGAGAGAGAGAGAGAGAGAGAGAGAGAGAGAGAGAGAGAGAAGGAGAGAGAGAAGGAGAAAATCTTCCTAATTTCCTATATTTGGTCCTTCCTCTCTTTTGCCCTGCTTTGCACGCCCGGCTGGGCTGAAAAATGGGGGGGGGGGGAAAGTCGGGGTCCTCCAGCAGCCCGCTTACTCTTACATTTTTTTTCTTCTTCCTTCTTTCTTTTCTTCAATTCCCCCCACCCCACCCCCTGGATCCTTTGCAGTTGGGAGAAAAATCAGCAGTTGAAGTCAGGAGGGCGAAGATCTCGTTGGCGGGTGGGTGGGTGGGGTGGTCTCAGGAATCCAGGGGGGAAAAAGTAGCCTCCAGGAGTGGGGAGATGTGGGGGGAGGGTGTCTTTTAAGACTTTGAATGGGGGAGGGGCAGGGGGATTATGGGAGATGTAGTCTGCAGGGCGGCAGGTTGGCCAGCAGGAGGAAGTCGGGTACTGGAAAGGGTGGGGGTGGGGGTGGGCAGGAGTGAGGAAGAGGATGGACTTTCTGAGCCTTTGGCCTGGGCTGGTGGCCGAGTGGCTTTAAAAAGGGGACAGGATGCCTAAGTATCCCAATGGGAGTCCTCACAGAGCCTCCATAGTCAGGGGCAGTCTACCAGGATGCTCCAATGCCAAGGATAAAACAAGAAAAGTTGACGCCACTGCTTGGGATGGGTTTTTGTGTGGGGTCATGTGGCTCTGCAAATAATTGTGGTTGTTGTTGTTGTTGTTGTTTTCTCCTCCTGCGGCCCCATTCCGCGACTTACTTGAAAAACCTCCAAATCTGAGTTTTTCATTCCCTGCGTTTCCCCACCCACCCACCCCTTTCCAATTCTCATCATCTTACCCATTTTAAGTGGAAAAGCCTGGAGATTTTTCTATTTCTCTGCTTATTTTTTTCATTCTCGGCTTTCTCTTTCCCTAAAGCATATTGGGGCTGTTTTGTGTTGTTTTGTTTTTCATTTTAGGGTGACAAGAACCAGCAGCCCCGGGGGAGTTTTAAAGGACAAACCGTCATGCAGGGCTGCCTGGGCAGAGCGTCACGTCCTTTGCAGCCCAGGTGCTGCATTTGCAGCTGTCAGAACACCTGGATCTCTTCCCCTGCTTCTCTCCAGCCAGGAAAATAATGATAATAATAAAAAAAACCCGCCGCGTACGGCTGTTCCCACCATTTGCTGGCGTCTTCTGCAGTGATGGGACCCAGGCTGAGAATCAAATGCGGATCCGTTCTTTTGACCTGGTTAGGGAGCTGCATTTGCATCTCACGGTAAGCCATGGCTTCAGGACAATCTGAGGACCCAGATTGTTGGGGGCAATTAAGCTGACTTTGTAATAATGCCGCTTGGGGTGTGTGTGAAAGCCCTAATAAGCAGGCATATACATAGAATGAAGGCTACTGCTAAGCTTGTAAGCCGCCCTGAGTCTTCGGAGAAGGGTGGGATATAAATGGAATTAAAAAAAAAAATTAAATTTCAAGAGGCCAGCACCCCAAAAGCTGCCGTGCTGAAACGAGCCGAGTTTGAGACAAACTTGTTCGTGGCTTTGGGAGGTTCCCCACCTGCCAAAAGGCAAGGCTTTTTTTTTTTGTTTTCCTTCCCTGCCCCGGGTCCCCGGATGCTTTGGGGTGCAATTCCCATGCTTCCCAGCCCCAAGCCGTGCGAGACGGAACGAGGAATTGACATCTGGCAGAACTATTTCCGAATTCCCCTTTTTAACGCGGCGCCAGACCAAATTCCAGGCCCTGCAGGATCCAGGCTCCAGGCTACGCCGTAGTTTTGCACTAACCCATGGATCCATGCAAGAAAAGCGAAGCCAGAATAAGCGACTTGGAAGGGGCCCTGGGAGGTTGTCTAGCCCAACCCCCTGCTCAGGCATTTCAGACAGTCTCTTCTTAAAAACTTCCAGTGTTGGAGCACTCACAACTTCTGGAGGCAAAGTCGCTCCGCTAATTAATTGTTCTCGCTGTCAGGAAATTTCTAAGCCGGGACTTAGAACAGAACTGAAATGTTCAGCTCACTCGGTCCCCAGCAGCCAGCCTCGGATGCCAGAAGCATCTAATGGTCTCCTGGCCCAAATTTTGCCAAGCTTGCCAGCCCCCCCGGCCCCCCCTTGTGTCAAAAGGGGCCTGTTTGTCCTCTCCAGGCACTGTTTTTGCTGCATCTCTGCCCTCCCTGGCAGGACAGCCTGCTGGCAAACGCCCCAAGAGTGCCCAAGAGGCAAAACACAGCAAGATCCAGCGTAAGTGCAAGGATTCCAGATCTGTCCAAGCCAGTGAGGGATGTGCATGTGTGAATAGGCCTCTAGGCATCGCCAGGAGCAGCGTACATTGGGAAGAGCAAAACTGTGGCAGGGTGGTTTGTTCACAGCAGAGACCCAGCGAGTTTGAGTCTCCTCTTAAGGCATAATAGCAATAGACGTATATGCCGCTTCCTAGTGCTTTACAGCCCGCTTTAAGAGGTTTGCGGCAAACTGCCCCCCCCCACCATAATCTGGGTCCTCCTTTTACCTACCTCGCTGCTTTCTTGGCTGGAGGAACAAACGCTGATTGCTTACACAGATCCTTAAGCATTGAACCACCACCACCCCCGCCAAAAAAACTCCCCAACAACAACAGGTGGCTGGATTTGTAAGATAGACTGCCTCGGTTTGGGGAGGCTCTCTTACACTCTCCAATCCGGTTCCTGCGGCCAGGCCTCGCTTCTGCAAATTGGGGTACTCGAAAGCACTATTCTATTCTATTCTATTCTATTCTATTCTATTCTATTCTATTCTATTCTATTCTATTCTATTCCATATTCCATATTCCATATTCCATATTCTATTCTATTCTATTCTATTCTATTCTATTCTATTCTATTCTATTCTATTCTATTCTATTCCATATTCCATATTCCATATTCCATATTCCATATTCCATATTCCATATTCCATATTCTATTCTATTCTATTCTATTCTATTCTATTCTATTCTATTCTATTCTATTCTATTCTATTCTATTCTATTATTATATTCTATTCATTTTAGGTTGGAATCTGAATTCTAATTCTTTTTGTTGTTGTGCAGAGTTTCTGGGCACACACACATACACACACACACCCCGTCATAAAATGGAACAAAACTCAAACCGCTGTCTTGCTTAGCAACAGATATTTCTGATGTCTCCATTCTGGTCGTAAGCTGAGGACTAGACGTCAAGACGGTTAGCCAGATATTTAGGCCGGATGTTGCGTTTTTTTAAGCCACCGATTGAGTCCTTCCCAAGAACTTGGGCTATTGATGGGTGGCGATTTTGTCACCGTTATTAGCGTTAGCATTGATGTTTCAATCTGCTGCGCATTCCCGGGCTGTAAATCGATCATTTTTAAAAAGACCTTTTTTTAAAGACTTTTTAAAAAGACTTTTTAAATTCATTTTTTCTGCTTGCTCCTTTGTTCACCACCCCTTGCAAAACACACTTGTTTAATTCTATATTTCAGCCACGACTACCTAGGTGTGAATTTGCTAATTAATCTTATCAAGCATTTTGCAAGCCAAAAAGCATTAATTGTGTGCACCCAGATATTAAAAAACCATCTTATCCATCTTGATTCCTGTCTTCCCCTTTGGCAAACCCCCCTTTCGTTCTCTTCTTTCTGCTCATCTCATCTAATCCCGATTTTTCACCGATATTGACTAAGCTCACGAAGGTCTAAATTAAAGCGGCAAGATTGAGCTAATTAAGGGGTTAGTCATTTTTTCCAACCTGTCTTTCTGAAACGGTTTGCAGATTTCAGCTCCAATTATTCTTGGAAATGAGAGCTGGTGTGTGTTTGTGTGTGTGTGAGGTGAACAGTACTCCAGTTGCTTGAAAAATTCTAATTTTGAGGGACTAGGTTACATTCATCTATTAAGTGTGCAGTTTCATTTTATGTTTTGCAAATGCATGTACAGGTAATCCTTACTTACAGGTAAACCAGATGGCTCTTAAGTGAGACGTGCCCAATTTTACAATCCTTTTTGCCATGGTTGTTAAGCAAATCACTGCAGTTGTTAAATGAATTGTGCAGTTGTTAAGCGAATCTGGCTTTCCCCATTGACTTTGCTGGTCCCAGGTGGTGATAGAACAGAATAAAGAATAGAATAGAATAGAATAGAATAGAATAGAATAGAATAGAATAGAATAGAATAGAATAGAATAGAATAGAATAGAATAGAATAGAATAGAATAGAATAGAATAGAATAGAAGTAGAACAGAATAGAGAATAGAATAGAATAAATATAGTATAGAATAGAGAATAGAATAGAATAGAATAGAATAGAATAGAAGCAGAATAGAATAGAGAATAGATTAGAATAGAGAATAGAATAGAATAGAGAATAGAATAAACATGGAATAGAATAGAATAGAATAGAATAGAATAGAATAGAATAGAATAGAATAGAATAGAATAGAATAGAATAGAGAATAGATTAGAATAGAGAATAGAATAGAATAGAGAATAGAATAAATATGGAATAGAATAGAATAGAACAGAACAGAACAGAACAGAACAGAACAGAACAGAATAGAATAGAATAGAATAGAATAGAATGGGACCTTGGAGGTCTTCTAGTCCAGCCCCCCGCTCAACCTGGAGAACCTATACCATGCTATGCTGCAACGATCATAAATACATTCCAGTTGCTAAGTGTCCAAATTTTGATCAAGTGACCAGGAGGTCATAAGTGTGAGGACTCATCGTGAATTACTGTTTTCAGGGCCATTATAACTTGGAACGGTCGCTAAACACGTGGTTGTAAGTCAAGGGTTACCTGCGGTATATTTTCAGAGGCTACTAATACCCACCTACTGCATACTTAGCTTAGGTCTTAGGGCATAAATTTGCAGGGAACAGAAATAACATACTACTCAATTAGACATTCATCGGATCAGAGTTAATTTGTGGGTTTTGATGGGCAAATCTGGGCTACGCCCGGAGATTGATAAAAACGAAGCTGCGTTCCTTTTACGCCCGGCTGGATTATTTATACATGACGGCTTGAGCAGGCGAAAATCCCTGCCGATGCAATTGTGCAAAATAAGGCCTTCTTTGAGGAGCCCACGTGCACTTCCACCGAAAAGTGTGACTCGGCGTCGCGCACGGATTGTGTGATCTCCAAAACAGCCAATCCTGCGAAGACGCAAATCGCTTTTAGCTGCAAACAGTCTTATGGGGAGACCCTGAAAGAATTCTGTATTATACAAGTCTTGAAACAATGCTTGGTGTTTGATTATTCTATTCCTTCTGCTGCCTGGCGTTTAGGAATCTAGGTTTGTCGGCAAGAATGTGGGTTTGATTCTTTGGGGAGCCTGTCCCTCAGCTCTTGTCAATCCAGGTTATACAGGTTAATGACCACAACGCTTCTGTTTTGTGTTAAGTGAAACATTTGTTTCGCCCCATTTCACCAACTTTCTTGCCACCGTTGTGAGCTGAATCAGATGATGATTCAGTTAGCAGATGATAATTTAGTAACCTGGTTGTTAAGTGAATCAGGCCTCCCCATCGTCGGAAGGTCGCCAAAGGGGATCGCGTGATCATGCCCTGCATGGACTAAATCAAGGACTACCAGTAAGTTGTGTGGTTTCTGTAGGGTGTGAACCTTTGTGATAATCATAGCTTGTTTGTGTCTCATTCAACCGTGGTTTAGCACAGTAAGCAAACTCACAGGAGGCTCTAGGAGCCTTTCTTTAGCTCATAACTGATTTATTTGGGGAGAATGAGGCAAGGAAGGTTGTTCAGCTATATCCTGGCCAATAGGGGGCACAAACCCCCTTTTGCTAATCTTAATTTTCAGAGGCAAAGATCCAGTTTAACCGTGTCCATTTTGGTGGTCCCGATCACTCCAGCTCGCGAGGTTGCCCCCCTGCTACCCCATAATTCTCATTTATTCTTGGAAGGCGGGGCCGTGTGTTTCTGAGGCCGTCACGCCAACAAGCCAACATCTAAATCAGGATCAATGTTGGCTTGTTGGTTTAAAGTCTTTCCGCAAGCATCTCGACCCAGTCAGACAGCGGCGTTTCCCCCTGCCTGACGGCAGAGGGAAAGAAAAGCTCTATTATTATTATTATTATTATTATTATTATTATTATTATTATTATTATTATTATTATTATTAGCTATTGGAAATGTTCAATTCTCTCCAGAGCCACCGTTAACTTTCAGGATCCTTATCGTAAAGGGCTTTCCGGGGGGGTGGGTTTAGGTCAAAAGGGGGGGTCAGCGGCCGAGAGGATCGCCCGAAGCTGCGGCAGTGATTCTGTGCCAAGGGATTCCCCCCCCCATTCTTCATCCCAGCCGGGCCATGCGCAGGTCGAGCGCACACTTTGGGGG
>NC_139530.1:3693046-3700546 GCF_947247035.1 Vipera ursinii | reverse complement strand
CACAGACCTATTTCTGTGTTTCAATCCGCCAAGGATTGCACCCCTTCCTCTTTTCAATGGTATCCAACAAGCACTATAGCTGGATTTTTCCTTCTTGTAAGGTAGACTGCCACTAAACCGGGTGCTCTAGTAGTCTGACCCAGCTGAAAGAGAAATATCTCTTTGGGTTCTTTCTAAACAACAACAACAACAACACAACTTTTACTGTGTTTTCCCTACAGTTGGCTCTTTTTCCAGCCTAGGTATATTCATTGCGTGATCAGCGTCCGCGCGGAGTTGCCAAATTCACTGTTTTTCCCTCGCCGCGGCGTCTGGTGTCCGAGGTTGCGCTTTTGCAGGTCAGAAATCCAATCCTGGGGTGGCTTTGCGCTCCTTCCGATCCGCATTGCTTCATTTCACAGGGTGAGAATTGAACCCAGTCCCGGGTTACCGCTAGAAGCGGCTTAAATTCCGTGCAAACTTCCACCGGATCTGCTTCGCGGAAGGTGAATTTCCGATTTTGGGGGGGGAGAGAGTTTGCGACCCGCCTTTCTTAACGCGCACCTCGATCGTTCCCAGCCCCGCTGAAATGCGACACAACGACCTTGTGAGGTATTATTTATTTATTATTTATTAATTTAATTTATATACCGCCCTTCTCCCGGAGGACTCAGGGCGGTGAACAGGGCAATACATAAAAACTAGATACAAAAATTAAAAATTATTAAAACGTGATTAAACAATGCCCATAATAAATTAATAAAACCCTTTTGCTGTCTGACCTTAGCTTTTCGCCTGAAAAGGCGACTCAAAAGCCATCAGGGAAAAGGGCCCTCTTCAACCCACAAGCAAGGATTTTGCTCTCTTTTCTTCTGTTTTTGCAGGTGTGGCCAACCTACCTGGGTTGTCGTTCCTGTGAAGCCTGGGCTGAACTGCTTAGCTCTTCCTATGATCCTCAGTGGGGCTTGTTTGCTCATCGGCAGCCTGGAAAGGGAAGTTTTATTTTCGTGGTTTTTTTGCTGTCTTTTTTTTCCTTTTTTTTAAAAAAAGCTGATTTTGCTTGGGCTAGTCTAGACTTGTTAAGGATCAGGCAGACTACACACAGCCTCATCGCAACGTCTTGTGTATTCTCCAGTCCCTTGGATGCATTTTCGGGATCCTCCTTTACCTTGAAAGTAAGTCCACTTTGCAACTGTCCACGTGCACTCGTGGGGGCTTGTGTGAGTGTGCGAGAGGGCGAAAAAGCAAACGGCGGCGAAGCCTTCTTCCTTTCGCAGAGTTGACCCAGGGACAACGCCGCCATCTTCCAAATTTCAGAAAGGATTCAGACACCCACCCAATTCCCCGGTCAGGGTGCAAAGCCCCTCCTTGAGGCCGCCCCCTCCCTCCAGACCAGCTGGATTCCAAGTCCCATACTCCACTGACGAGATGGCAGCAAACCCAGTTCCAGGCAATCTCCATTTGATTCGGAGGAGAGGGGGGGGTTTAAAAAGGGATTGCTCTAATTAAGCAAGTTGCAGAATGCGAGTTTGACGTGATGCCTTTTAACCCATCGCTGGTTTGTTTTATTTGAGTAAAAGCAAGGAAAAGTCTCCTGATTAGGTTAAGACTTCTGCCTCGTATCCCACACGGAGAGTGTATAGTGGATTTGTAATTAGGAGAGCGGTAGTTTATAATTTATATATATATATAGGGACGCGGTGGCTCAGTGGGTTAGGATGCTGAGCTTGTCGATCAGAAGGTCGGCAGTTTGGCGGGTCGAATTCCCGAGTGCCACGTAACAGAGTGGGCGCCGGTTACGCGTCCCAGCTTCTGCCAACCTAGCAGTTCGAAAGCACGTAAAAACGCAAGTAGAAAAATAGGGACCGCTCCGGTGGGAAGGGAACAGCGTTCCGTGCGCCTTTGGCGTCTAGTCATGCCGGCCACATGACCACGGAGACGTCCTCGGACAAGCGCTGGCTCTTCGGCTTTGAAACGGAGACGAGCACCGGCCCCTAGAGTCGGAAACGACTAGCACGCCTGTGCGGGGGAACCTTTGCCTTTTTAGTTTATAATTTAATCCCGTCTGGATGTTTCGATTTCCATTTCGTCTTCTCCCTGCTTTGGGAGACTTACGTTTTGTACAGTTTTACCTAAAAGAAATTCCAAGCGAAGCCAGTCATACGTCCTCCTGAATCCCTCTGCCCCAACTCCAGCTTTCTTCTGATCTGGTGGTTCCCTTTGGAAATCTAATCCCCTCCAAGTCTTCTAAAGCCTTCTTAGTAGGAAATGTACCCAGGGAGGCGACGGGCACGCTCCTTTGGAAATGGGGTGTGTGGAGGAATTCCGTTGTCTCATGACCGGATGATCCCAAATAAATTGGGCTCCCCCCCCCAGTGTTTTCCTAGAGGAAGCGAGCCCAGAACGGGTTATCCTGCAGAGATGCAACAGGAAGACTCCAAAAGGACTGTGGCTTCCCTGGCAAGTATATTTATTGGATCTGAAGCCTTTTGCTGGCCACAGGGATGCAAAGCCTAGGAATGGCTCCATTAGTCAGCAGCCTCTGTCAACGCTGCGTAATGCTTGTGTGTTTTTTGTGGGTCCCTAAAAGCCCGGTTCTCTTATTTGCTGCTGGTTTCTGGATGCCAGTGACTCACTCCTGAGTGTGTGTGTGTGTGTGTGTGTGTGTGTGTGTGTTTGTGTGTTTGTGTGTGTTTGTGTGTGTTTAGGGTGTGAGCTGCCCTTTGCTCAATCCCATTTATTTCTCTACCGGTCACCTGTCTTGGGGAATGGACGTTCCTTCGGTGGAATTGTTTGGCTGGGGATTAAACCTCTTTCTCCCCAAAGTTTACAGAACCCTGAACTTCTAAAAGTCTCCTTTTTGGGGAAAACAATACAAAAAAACTTAATGCTTCCTACCTCGTTACTACATGGAAGGATTTCCAGAATAAAATCGACCTGGAAACTCAACGTCAAACTCGTTTACACCTAAAGGCAGAAAAAAAACCTCAAGGAAGATCGAATTCAAAAGGACTAGCAGCTTGAGGATCTGTTTGGGTTTTCGGCTCGGGCCATCTCCCCCCTCCCCGCCAAGCCCCCCCCCAGCTTACTTTTGCATTCCTGCCTTCTCTGTGTGCCGCTTGGACCAGGATGTAGCCAAAAGAGGACATTCAGACCAAGTGAGTTGTGTGACACACACACACACACACACACACACACACATACCTTTGTCGCTTTTTCCAGCTCTGGACGACCTGGACAGGTGTGGCTGGAGACAGCTCATCCCAGTCAAAGGTTGGTCTTCGCTGTGTAGCGTGTGTGCATGAGAGAGAGAGAGAGAAAGAGAGAAAGACACACACACACACACACCCTGGTGTGACCACACTGGGTTAAAAGGCTACCTGGGAGAGGCCCCACCCAGAAAGAGGAGTGTGCCGGACCTGTGGCCTGGTGGGGCAAATCCGGACGGGTGTTTGTCCCATCTGCGAAGGAGAAGGGGGAGGAGGGAGATGGGCCTTGAGAAGGTAAAACTCTGCTTTTCCTCTCTGTGTCTTTTTTATTTTATTTCTCCAGTTCTTTTGTCTCTTTCTGTTTGTTCCCTTCCTTTCTCTTCTCTCTCTTTCTGACTTTCTCTACTCCTTCCTTCTTCCCTCCTTCCTCCCTCCCTCATTCCTTCCTTCCTTCCCTCCCTCCATTTTATCCTCTCCCTTTCATTTTTGTCTCCTCTGTCCCTTCATTTTATCCCTCCCTCCCTTCCTTCTATCATCTTTCTTTCTTTCTTTCTTTTTCCTTCTTTCTTTCTTTCTTTCTTTCTTTCTTTCTTTCTTTCTTTCTTTCTTCTTTCTTTCTTTTTCTCTCTTTCTTTCTTTCTTTCTTTCTTTCTTTCTTTCTCTCTCTCTTTCTTTCTTTTTCTTTCTTTCTTTCTTTCTTTCTTTCTTTTCTTTCTTTCTCTTTCCTTCTCTTTCTTTCTTTCTTGATAAGAAAAATTACATTCTTACGCTCTTTCAAATGTCAAGATATTCACCTTTTCTAAACATTGTTGGTCTAATAACTAAACTTGGATACTTTTTGTGGTTTGGGTTAAGGAAGGCATTCGTGCAAAGGATTTTGAGGTTTGTTGTGCTACACGGAGGTACCAAACATTAAAAAAGAAAAGAAAAGTGGGTTTTGCCAGTTAAGTTTGTTTATCGGGCATATTGGAATAGCTTTGCCCAGTAGGAAAAGTCATTGCCGTTTCCTTGCATTGCAGCTGAAGGTGTCAAAGGCCTTCTGTTTTTTTCCCCTTATCTCCCTTTTATTTATTGTTTGGCCTTGTTCTGACAGCTAAGACAGCAGTCTGACATTTCTCCCCTTTTACAGTCCTCAAAGTCTGAGCATTAGGTTATACTTTTTTTTTGCCACCTTGAGGACTAGAAACCTGACGGCTGGATACGGGAGGTATTTTTTGGGTTTTTTGCAAAGTTGATGTCCAGAAACTTGTGCCCTCTAGAATGCAATAGCAGATAACAGTGGGATTTTTCTCCTATTTCAGATTGTGTTCATCTCCTTCCTTCCTTCCTTCCTTCCTTCCTTCCTTCCTTCCTTCCTTCCTTCCTTCCTTCCTTCCTTCCTTCCTTCTGCCATATCTCATAATTCTTGCATGACTCAGGATAGTTTGTGATTATTGAGCTATGACTCTTCGGAATCCCACATGGCCTCTTACCGGAGTTTTCTACTTTTGGAAAGGATTCCTGGGCAGATCCCTTCCGGGATCCAGCAAAAGGATCTGCCAAGTGCCAGCAGCATGGCTTTTATTCTCACCTTGGAAGTGATTTAGGGCTGTCCAGGGGCCTTGCAGGCATAGCTCAGCTGGGCTAGTGGAGAGATGTGGCATTGCTGGAGGCCTAAGTGGGGGCTGGGGGGCTGGGGGGCTGGGGAAGGGATAGCAGATTGAAAATAATTTCCTAAAATGACCTGATGGCTTTTTACCGCAGATGCTTTCAAATCCAGGGCGTCGGAATCAAGTTTCTAGTCCTCTTTAACTGAACAGGACTTGTTTTTTTTTTTCCTTTGCCGCTTTTTCCCTTTTTCAACCACGTCTCCTTTCCTTCTCTCCACCACAGGGGCTGCATCATCGGAGGAAAGGAAAAAAAAAACACAACGGCACCCTTGTGAGTGTTTCTTTGGCAGTGTCTTAGCTGGTTGTTGAATGTGATGACCGAAGAAGCAATCAGCAAGCATACTGCTTCAGAAGTGCTACACGTTTGCAAGAACTGCCGGAAACAGCGTTTTTCTCCCTAAAAGTATCAGGAAGAGGGAAAATTGGTGGGAAAACAGGAAATGGACAGCTGCGGAAGGCCGCAAGCTCCCTGAAACTCCACCCCCGATTTGAGAAGAAAGGAGCTAATTTTGCTTCACTTTTCCTTTCGTTTGCCTGAGAGTTTTCTTACAAAGTGATAAACGGGTGTTGAGCCCACAGATCTCCCTCATGGGGAAAGCAACTTTGTTAAACCCAGAAATAAGGAAAACATGTTGACATATTTTATATCTTATTTTTCCCTTAGGTTGTTTTTTTTTAAAGAGCAGTCAGTCTGACGCAAGGGAATTGAGCTTTACCTGTTGGTTTAGCATCCTGCCAGCAAAAGTTTCAGTCATTCAAAGTCAGCGGACCAGAGCTGGTTGCCGAACACTTAGGAGCAGACAGAAGGGAGAAAGTTGGGAACTTTAACCGAGTTTCCCAGTGAGGTACTATCATTCCTTCTCTTCCGTACCTTTATCCACATCCATAACAATAAGAGAGTTGGGAGGGACCTTGGAGGTCTTCTAGTCCAACCCCCTGCTCAGGCAGGAGACCCTATACAATTTGAGTAGTCTCCTCTTAAAAACTTCCAGTGGTGGATCAGCCACGATTTCTGGTGGCAAGCTGTTCCACTGGTTAATTAATTGTCCTCCCTGTCAGGAAGTTTCTCCTTAATTCCAGGATGTTTCTCTCCTTGATTAGTTTCCATCTATTGTTTCTTGTCCTGCCTTCTGGTGCTTTGGATGTATAGGTTCACACACACACACACACACACACACACACACACCATTCTTTGCTGTCACGTCACCCCAATGCTACGTTTGGTTTGCCATTAGGGTGCTGTGTGAATGTGGGTCTTTAAATAAACCGCTGTTTATTAAATAAAACCGTTTTTTTTTTCTAAAAAAACAACAACAAACCCCCTTTAAATAAAAGGGAAAGTCTGTAGCTTGGGATTTTGGAGAGAGAAATGTTTTGACACAGAAATGTGCCTTTTCTGTGACGTTCACGAAGCCACCGGTTGAATGAAAGGAAACGAATCCCAGTTTATGCCCGATTTTGGGAAGGCCGGTGGCATCTGAGCGCTCGTTCCCCCCCCCCCCTCCGCACCAGGTCCGGTCAAATTCACACTCTCTCTCTTTTTTATTATTATTAAAGAGTTTTACAAAAACAAAATTTTACAATATATCCCCCAATCCCCCCCCACCCCAAACCCGCCCACTTTCCCCCCCCTCCACTTGAGCCAATCAAACGCATCCTTGTCTTTTAATCCGGTTTGCGCTCCAGAAACTTTGAGAGTGAAGGCAGAAGAGAGGTCAAGCTTTTAATGGGGGGGGGGGCGAGGGCTGCTTTTCTGCATTCCAGCAGGACAGGATTTATTTTTATTTTATTTTATTTTATTTTATTTTATTTAAAAAAGCGCCTTTTGCAGAACGGAGACAGCACAGGCGTGCACACAAACCACGCAGCCACCCACCCAACCGACCGCGTCCTCTCGCCCCCCAAAGTCTGCACGCACGATTGGATCGGCAACCTGCCGACGCAGTTTTCGTTCCAGAGCAGGGACCCCCCCCCCAGAGACACTGCAGCGATCCTCCCCCGCGGGAAATCCACCCTCTTTCAAGCCCCCCCGCGCCCTCCCTCCGCCTTTGGCAACCCCGGGAGCGCCTTGGGAGACCCTCCGCAGCGGAGCCCCGGGCTTGCAGGAGGGCCGCGCTCTGTGCACGCTCAGGAGCCGCCTTCTCCTTTGCGGGGGGTGGGTGGGTGGGTGGGGGCAAGGCTTCCGTCCAGAGCGAAGGCGGAGCGGCCCGAAGGAGGAGTCACGCCAGTCACCGGCTGTGTGGTTGTGTGTGTTTGTGTGTGTGTGTGTGTGTGTGTGTTTGTGGGGCGCGCCGTGGGGCGTCGGGCCCTTCCCGGCTGGGGCTCCGGTGCCTCCGCCCTGCCGGATCCCGGCGCCGTCCAACCCCAACCCCAACCCCCCCTCCCAGCCGGAGGGAAGAGGGGAGCCGCGCCCCGCAGCTGCCTTTGCGAGCAAGGAAGGAAGATCGGCAGCGCGGCTTTTGCGCTCCGGAGACCCCTTTGCGTTCCTCGCCGGGCCCTTTCGCCCGCCCCTCCCCACTTTCCCTCTCTTTCCCTCTCTTTCCCCTTTCCCTTTCGCCCCCCTTTCCCTCTCTCCCTCTCTTTCCCCTTTCCCTTTCGCCCGCCCCTCCCCACTTTCCCTCTCTTTCCCTCTCTTTCCCCTTTCCCTTTCGCCCCCCTTTCCC